>NW_015090880.1:10020965-10083459 GCF_001431845.1 Calidris pugnax
TCCTTGCTATGTGCTCAGCTGCCTCTGACAGCCTGCAGGTTTTTCACTTTAGAGCAAAAAAAAAAAAAAAAAAGCACAGCAGCAGCTGCAGGAATTAACACTTGAGAAGTTGGTTCTCCCCACCCCCCTCTTATTTTCTTGACGGATTGTCTATAGAAGAGGGAGGATTTTGGACAAAAGATTTATCTGAGGTGTTAAGCTGTTTCACTGAAAAATGGGCAGGAAAACACCTCAACAAGCTGTGTGAGGAACTTGAAGGCCATTTAGCTGGAGAGAAGCTGCAGGGTGTTCTGAGCACGGAGTACAGAGGAGCTGAAGAAATACAATGCATTAGACTTTAATGAGCATTACACAAGATCTTCCTAAAGTATTGATTAACTAGGCATCAGGGACTTTTGAACCTTAAATGCCTGTAGAAGCATGCAGGGTTTAAAAGACTCATCACTACTCCACAGAATAAGAATCAGGTTCTGGGTAAAATGACTGAATAGAGCTAAGTCTTTGGTACAGCTATTTTGGGCTACAAAGAGCCTTTGAGTGCTCAACAATAGCATCTGTGTTGGAAGCCCAAGAAGAAAAAAGAACAGAAAAGCCATATATTCTGAAAATTATCTACATGGCATTTAAGCTTGGCTAGGAGAGAATGAAAAGATCCAGATAAAACATGGTGCTGCACAAAAAGACTTTATCTCATTTACATTCTCACCTCCTATTTGGAGAGACTTTTTAGAAACTAGGACCATGAGAAGAAAGAGACATAATTAACAATACGTATGCCTAGCATATTCAGACCTTAGTACTTCATATTCTTGGGGCTGTGGTCACTTTCGTAGTCTGGTGGTACTTTACCAGTGGTGCAAATATGCTCAACTGTTCACCCAAGATGGTAGCCCTGAGCATCCTTAGAAATGATAAATCCTGCTGCTACAAATCAAGAGTGGTCATGTTTGGTGATGACTGGGTCTGTAAAGTGGTTAAGGTAGTCCCACTGAGGACACACAGGGAGAAAGCAGTTGTCAAGATTATAAACTTTGCATCCTTGGTATTTGATGTGTTCCAGCCACTAACTAGTTTTGGTTGTCTTCAGTCTTAAAAACTCATAAAATTAATGGAGATAATCAGATAATTTAAAGTAAATTATGAATCTTGCAGTTCAGAAATTCATATAAAATTATATATATATATATATATGCCACACCAGGAAGTAGGAAAAATCTATAGTGGATGTAGAAGAAGTGAATGCTAATTGAGAAGCCTATGAAAACTTGTCCATAGAAGATGAGCATCACAGATCAACATTACTTGAATTTCCAAATGCTATAATGAACCAGTCTTTTTTTTTGCTTCAAATCTTCATATGATGCCTGTTCTATTTTGAAATGTTCAAGGAGATGGAATAAGACTGAAGTCAAAAGGATAAAGGTCAGGAATTAAATATTCCCATCATATGAAGAAAAAGGAAAAAAAAAAAACAAACACAAAAGAATAAAGAAATTAAATCAATCATAGTAAAGGCAATAATAAAATTCTGAAGACAATGAAGTAAAATCAGCACAAAGTGAACCCGTATCTGACAGAGCAGATTTGTCCAATGAAACACTGCAAGCCTTACGAAACATGCTTGCTTTAATAAAGAGATGCTGGTACAGGGATAATGACCTGGGATGGGTCAAATACTGGAATGAATGATGCTGGGATAAAGTGTGCTTGAAGCCACAGTTTGGATGATGAGTATCTTTTTGATCTTGATATAAGCAACAAATTTCTATTTAGCGCAGATCTTGAGGTTAAGTTTACTACATCTATACGGAAAATCTCATTGCTGGCTGAATCTGGTTGATCTGCAATTTCAACATTGATTAATTTGGCCCAAGATGTATACATGTCTGAATAAAATGTAAGATTTTGCAAATACCTGGTATGTATCTTGAGAAGAGGCATAATTTTGATTAATTATAAACTAAGCAAAAGCAATTAAAGATTATTGTGCTGTCTTCTCAGCACTTATTCGGGGCATTACCTTTGGGCAATTTATTTACCTGTTAGAAACTGCACAAAATGAGAATCAACGGGTAGTCCAGCAAAGCATTAGCAAAACATGTCCATGCCTCCATGTGACTTGCAAATGTCCTTTTTCTGGTGTGATTTGCTAGGAAGGAGAGTGTAACAGGGACAGTGTTGCTGTAGTTGGAGTATATTTGCAATTAACTGCTTTCACAGCTAACTTACATCCTTTTCTTTCTGTGACATTTAATCACCTGCAGAAGGCACTTTTTCACTTGTGTATTCTAACATGAATGTTATCCTTTAATTGTAAACAAGCAGAAGTGAATTATGAGCAGTGGAGAAACTCACTGCAGCAAACAAAAAGGGAATATATATTCAAAAGGTTTCACTTAACAAGGCTTGTTCATCTTTGTACCAGACCTCCTACATTTCAGCCATGCTCACTTTCTCCTGGGAGCTTCTGAATCCATTTTCAGTCTGTAAAATTAGAAGAGTGAGTTGAAACCTATGTAGATGCTAGAATTTTCCTACTACAAATAATCTTTGCCTCAGCAGATTATCTGCATATCCATCCATTGCCAAATGTTCTGAAACCTTTTCATCCTGTTGCAATTTTCTTCTCGTACCTCTTTAGTGCATTTAACAACTGGGAAGTTTGCATGAATAGTGCTACATAAGAGAAAGTAAATTCTCACAGTGGAGCTGGAGAAAAGATGAAGCAAGCAAAGTATGACAATGTCTCAGAGATGTATGTAATGTTGATGTGCAGATTCAATTCCTTCGGAAATAAACAAATGGCTGAATAGAGGTAATGAATAGGACATTTTAGCAGATGATTACATTATTATAATATCCAAAGAATATATACTCTATTACTCTGTTATTCTTCTGCATGTTCAAGTCTGTCACATTTCACTTAAACAAGATGGTATTTGGGAAGATGTATGTATAGAAATACGTCAGTTATTAAAGGCCAGATCCTGCAACAGGCTCTGGGATTAGGCCTGTAATTTGTTAGAACAAGACAAAGCCTTTCTTTTATAAATGTAAATTCTTTCTAAAAAGGGGTAACAGAGCAGCTCAGCAATCCTTTTACATTAAGTACAGGTCTGGATTAGTTATAGCATATGACAGAGTGTAGAAACAAGTAAAACTCTGTAGAGGTGGGAAATTAAAACATCAGACCTTTACTGGAGTCTATTTATGAGGATGATTTCTAAGCAGGAACCTGCTAGGCCAGAACAGTAAACCTTCCAGTAAACCATACTGCTGGGACTTGTGCTGCCAATATTTTAACAAGGACTTGACTATCACAATAGGGCAAATAAATAAATAAATAAATATGCTGTGAGTGCTGCTTCTCCAGGGAGAGGAACAATGAGGTGGTGAGGTATTGATTCAATTATTTTCCTAATTAAACAAAAATTATCACAAATAAGCACTGGCAAGGAAAGAGGCAGCAGAAGTGCCCTCTGTGGAAAATGGTGACACTTTGCACATGATACAGGAGTTGAATATACCCAGGTTGTCTCATGGCATTCATTCAGTCTCATCTGTGTCCTGTTCATGTAGGGGTGAAAATCTTGGGGACAGGATAGGGGAGAAGCCATTTTGTTCACTCTTAATTCACAACAAAATAATGATGGGTCTGCAGAAGTATTTTTCAGAAGTCTTTGTGGCCGGGACTGCTAAGCAGAAATATCACTGTGATACAGAAGTCATTGTGAACATTGTTAATTTGGATAGCAGTTCTTTCAGATATGCACTTAGAAAATGTCTGCCAGGACTTTATTCCCCAAGAAATGCCAGTCACTCATTTACGATGACTTATTTGTTAATCTGCTAGGATGCTTAAAGCAGTAGTATTTCCTAGACAATCGAACAATTAATGGTCCTTTCTTAGAGTATGTTTGATTTTTATATGAATAAATAGTGTTAATGGGGTGACAAAATTCAGTTTCTGCTGCTCAGCGTTCGTATGGAGTTTGTAATATTTGAATTGTGTGGATGTTCTAACTTAAGACTACATGTATGTCTCAGAGTTACTGCTCTGTACATACCAAATACTGAAACATACCTCTTGAATGGGATTAAAGCGTGTTTTCAGTGAACCTTGGTGGGTTTGCTACATCACTTGAGTATAGTTTTTCTTGTGCAAAGACTTGATTCAAAGCCCATTGGTGTAAGTAAAAAGTTATTCCACCCAAGTGTGGGATGAGGTGTATGTGCCTGGAGAAGTGATCCCTGTTTCCCACATCAAAGAGGTGCAAACAGGTCACGTACCATGTGAATTAGGAAGTCTTTTCACTGTTCACAATCAGATATTCTGTTGCCAGGGTCTTTTGCATGCGTAAAAGCAGTATCCAGCGTACATGCACGGTGCAAATGGGAGACAGTATGTGGGCACGTGCACTTGCTGCAAAAGGAGAAGACATTTTCCTCTTATTTTCACTTCTCACCATGGCTTGCTTGAGGCTTTGTTTCTACCTATAGGTGTGCGTTTTCTGTACTGCTGGCATATAGCATGGCAGCTCTGCCACAATCTGCCTGATTTGTCTTAGGACATAGTAGTTATTTTCTTATCAAAAGATAATTCATGTGTATTATTAAGACAATGGATTTGACTTTTCAATGAGTTTGTCTTTAAGAATAGTTTTCAGAGAATGAGTCAGCCATATGTTAAATCAAATTTAACATCCATTATGAAACACTGAATCATACTTTATATCTCTGTAATGATAATAAATGATCATCTCTCCCATGTTCCCCTCATTTGTACTACTATTCATCAATCTTGCTAATATCACAAAGATTTATTAAATGAATAATCTTCAAACTATAGCTGGTTTAATATTAATAGCTCCATTTTATGTTGTTTCTCTTATGATAATTCCATTTGTGTTTAAGCATGCTGACTTTAAAAGTAATAATCCTTTTTATAGTGAAATTTAATGAATAGAAAACCAGTAAATCAATAATAAAGTCCTCCTTAATGAGATTTTGTAATTATACCAATACATTACAAAATACAGTAAATTTTGAATGCCCTTCATATGTAGGAAAATCACAAAAGTAACAAACTAGAGAATGAAAGCTGAGGCAGTACGTAAAGGGGGGACATATTGAGATACCATTGTGAATACATGCATCTGAATAAATATATTTAGTGTGATGCTTAGTGAGTTATGATCAACTCACTTAATATAAAACCTCTATGTTAAAGATAGAGGCTGGATATTTCAGCTCTCATGATTCTCTTAATATAGAAGGCCTAGTTATATTGGGATCATATTTGGCCTGTCTTAATTTTTATTCTCTGAGAGTGTTTGGTGTAATTTTTATATTCTGTGCAGACTGAAAATAATTGCACAAGCACTTTGTAACCCCAGTGCCAGGAGATGAGTGCAACTGGAGCTGGTTTGCACAACACCGGTAGCTCAAGCCCGTCTGACCCCAGGCTGTCCTGTGAGTACCTACTCTGCGGCTCTGTTCAGTAGGGAGGAATAGCTGCAGCCCTCTGTTAATAGAGCAAATGATCTGCTCTGTATCTTAACCTCACAGCTACGTCGTGTTTTAAGCTCTTGAAGTGTGTGGTTAGTACAGTTTCTCACTTTACATGAGTAACTTGGGTTTAATGTCAAAATTGTAATTTTTTTAAATAAAATGTTCTGATTCCAAACTAGAGAGTTGGGGTTCATCCGGGTGAACTGAGTGACATCTAGGAGAATTTAGAAAGCCTATGTAGTCTGAGGTACTTTTCTTTTGTCAAAAAAAAATAGGTTTGAGTAAATGAAGAGTGGGTCTGTTGGTTAAATTTGACCAGAGAGTCCCTGGGCTCTGGAACAGCGTAAAGGCATATCTGCTCTCCCCATGGGTGCCTGACGCGCTGAGCACCACACAGTACTTACCAGGTCCTGAACCTCTCTCTGCCTTGTCATTAATAACCATATAACACCCAGAAGGGCCAAATCTATTTCTTGGACTGGCTGCTGGTGCGGATGTGGAGAACTATTATTAAAAGTGGGGTTGTGAGACCAGAAGTGCAGTTTGCTGCCTTGCCTCAGGTTCTTGTTAAGCACTCAGCATGGGTGCAGTGGGCTGTGCTCACTGACAGCTACATATCCCTCCAGCTTCGATATTTTTGCTGTGTTGCAGTTTCTGAAGTATCTGGTCTGGAAGGCCTGTGAACAATGTGTTTCGATAATCCAGCTGAGATGTAATGAAAGCATGAATAACAGCCTAGCACCCTCCTGAGACAGCCTTGGTTGTAGCCTTACTTACTATCCTCTGCGGATGTAGAAGTTTTTGTCATATAGCTAAACTGATAATCAAAAGATGGTCTGATATCAAAGATGACCTCCAGGTCATGAACCTTCAAACCAGACACTCTAAAACTTCCTTTAAAAGGAGCTGCAAAGGATGAAGTGCAATTCAAAAAGTATCAGGCACCAGCCAAAATAAGCTCAGCATTCTTTAAATCTAATTGCAGGGCATGTTTTTCTGATACCCACGGCTAAACGTCATTTAGGTGTCTCATCAAACAGGAAATTACTTCCCTTGGGTCATCTGTTATAGGAAAATAAGCTGTGCTCTTATCAGTATAACAATAGTTTCAAATTATACCTCTCAGTCGTAGTTCCTAATAAAACCCTAGGAGCACACAGCAGACACCTGTGAATTTAGGTTTGAGAGTCTCCGTAGCACATTTCTGGAAGAAAAAAAGTCTTATTTTGCCTATGTCAGTGAAAACACCAGGGAAGGCAGTATGCAACAGGGAAGTGCTCCAGTGCGTGGAGTTAGAAAGGAGTGGTGAGGATAAGAAATTAAACAGGAGACTCAAGATGAAGGTTCAGTTCCCTGATCTGCTATAGGCTACGTATGTTCTTAAAGCCTATGCTGCTATTTGATTTTGCTTTTGCTTTTTAATGAGCAGGTAACACCAAGTACAGCGTGGCTCTTATTGTGGCTGAGGTCTTCCAGATCTACTACTGTATAAATGATAAAAATAACTCTGCTCTGTGTTAACCTTGTTGTTTTAGCTTTATGTACTTTCTAGATAAAACTGTCTTCATAAAGATAGGCATTTTTCCCTTAAAAAGGTTTATATCTTAGTTCTACTGTCATTACATTATTTTACTCTGAGCTTTAACTGACAAACTGAATTCCTAAGAACTGGGACAATAAGATTATGGTATCATAGCAGTAAATGCTGTGATTTATTTTTTTTTTTAAAGCAAAATCTAATGGAGCATTTTGTGTATAGCTGACCTTACAGGAAACATAGTGAACAATGACTGCCCATTTCTACAAGCTGAAAAGCTGCTTCCTTCTTACCAAAAGGAATTTAGCAACATCTAAGTTCCCTTGAGCTGCTGCACTGTATATCCAAGCATTAAAGATCATCACTTGGCCCTTCCACCAGTCTCTCAAGCTTCTCTAACTTCCTGAAATCAGACATTTTAGATTACTTTGGCCTCTAGGGCTCTCACATTTTAAGAAATAATCTTCCTCTTCTGGACCTCAGAACTACCTACTGGAAATCTTGCCATCCATTTAGTTCAGCATGTATTAAAATTTGGCAATTAATTATCTGTAGTTCTAATCCAGTGAGTCTGTGCAATTAACATCTGGGATTCAGCACATCCTTTTGCTGACTTTTTAATTTAAGGGCTTGAAGATGGTAGATCCCCTCTAGGAGAGCTGAAATAAGTAAAATCTAACCTATACTTGGAATACTTCATCTGTTTCCTGTCTTCGAGCCCATCCCGTTACTCACTACCTCTATAGGACCTTGTTACTTCTGAGCAGCTGTGGCTGTTGCTTGCGGCATTTTAATGTATGACAGCAAACATGTGTGTGCTGCAGTGGTCTAATGGAGACAGAATGTGGAAATGGGGATTTCTAGGCTCTGTTCTCTGCTTCTTTAAATAACCAGCAGGTGACATCGGCTTTTTTTGTGCTCTTATAAAATCTGAATGCTATTTGTGCCACTGGTGTGACAGATTTAATTAATAAACAAACTTATCCTGAAAACCTATTAAAGGGTACTATAAAGGTGAAAAAAGCCCTGCTCATAGAGCTTAGTCGCATACTCATTTAGCAAATGGATCATTTCCTGTTAAACAGAAAGGGGAAAAAAAAATAATCTACTCACATAGTGTTTCATCCTGGGGAACAAGGGAACTTAACTTCTAGTGAACAATAGTGGAAAATGCACCTGATTATTTGTTTCATAATAGAAGAGAAAATGATACAGGTAACTCCCTTCCTGAAAGGGCTATTCTAGAAATCACTGTAAATTCCTGAGCAGTCAGGCACTCAGCCATACCTTATCCTGCTAACAGAGCATAATCCTGTCCCGTCACCTCTTTTAAAGGGAAAAGCACTGCTCAGGACACAGTCTTACTTTTGCATTATCAAAAAAAAAAGCATTCTACGCTAAATACGTTGAACTAAAAATGGGTATTTGTCCTTCATTCACTGGCTGCCTAGATGCATATTGCACCTGTGATACTTAAAATCCTGCTGACTTTCCCACAATGCTCACAATTCATAAATCCCTTATTATTCAGCTGTGGTGAAATGCAGTGACAACAGTGTCATTTGCAAAATGATGCAGCTATGTCCTCTTAGGAGTAGTCAGCAATGATGACTCAGGTTTCTCAGGGTAAGATCTTTTAATAGTTTACTTAATTTATCAGTGTAATATCTTGCTTGTGGGAAATAAGTTGTTTAGTTTCAGGTGTGTATTTGTAGAGAAGCACAAATTATTACTAGGCATAAAGGTTTTGTTGTTTTTTCTCCTTGGCTATGTCGCTCTTGCACTAGTTCTTGCATACTACATCTATTTTCCTGCAGGATTTAGCATTTAGGATGGACTCAAGGCAAACTATTTGTGAGGGTGAGAACTAGCAAGTTTCTGTGTTTCATTACCATTTTCTTATCCTGTCTGAAATATTCCTAAACAATGTGGGAAGACCAATATGTAAAGGCATAAGTCAGTCAGCCTTCACATCATATGTCTATATACCACAGAATGGAATATAAAAAATCTATAACAGGGCATCTATATACAGACATTCAGAAATTTACAGGAGTATATCTAGAAGGTAGAATATTGTGTATGGAGAAGGTATCGATTAAATATTTAAGAATTACGAGAAAAACTGTATCTTTAGTCTCTCTGCTTGCATGCAGGCATATCGGTAGTACAAGGGAAGATGAACTCCAGTGGTTTTATCTCTGAGGGTTTTATAGTGCAAGATTTCCTGTGACTCATTTTACATGGACAACAAGCCAAAGCTTCCTTAAGTCAGTGTAGAAGGGAGTTGGCTGGGTGACTGATGGAGCTGTAGTGTCCCACCCTACAGACCCCAGGGTGGGGTCTAGACTCCCCTGTGCTCAGTGCCATATGCACAGCTATGGCTGGGAAGGGGCTGGGGCTAGGTTTCCCACTGCTACAGTGATCTTGCATTAAAGAGACAGTGAAAATAGGCATAATTCATAATTCTTAATTCATAATTCTTAAGCAGAGCCGTAGAAACAGCAGAGAGATCATATTCAGCATAACAAAATCACTTGAGCCTCTAGTTAACTGATAACTACCCTTTCTTGGTCAGAGAAAGTCCTTAGCTCAGGACATAATAATTTCTCTGCAAAAGAGGCACTCCCTGAAGCTATTGTTAAACTGGCCAAGTGATGGATATGGCTGCCTTAAGGTTTTCAGGAAGCATGAGTTGGCATCTGAAAATTATAAATTTGGCTTCATAAAATATGAGATTGAGAGAAAAGAGAAGGACTAACCTTGGATTTACTATTGTTTGTCTTTTGGTTTCTGAACATTTTGGTTGCATTGAGATACATTTTCAGGCTTTTCTCATCCATCAGGAAGATTAAAAAATTGCTTTGTGTTTTCAGTAAAGGCAGGAATGTTCCTGAAAGCCATTGATCCCAGTAACCAAGAGAAAAAATCCAGCTGTTGCAAGAGTAGGTAGCTCTCCATGAAGGTCAAGCATGAGAGCATTCTAAATTGTCTTGTGACTTTAACACTCTTTGAGACATGATATATAGAATCATAGAATTGTCTAGGTTGGAAGGAACCTTTCAGATCATTGAGTCCAACCATCAACCCAACACTGACAAAAACATTCACTAATCCATGTCCCTCAGCACCACGTCTACCTGTCTTTTAAATACCTCCGGGGATGGTGATTCCACCTGTTCCCGTGTTTGATTACCCTTTCGGTGTAGAAATTTTTATTAATATCCAATCTAAATTTGACCCATGTAATGTACATTTGAAAAGCAATACTGGTGCCAATAAAAACGAAAGCCTTTACAGGGGACAATAGAAATCTCTCAGTCAGAGAGAGGTGCTCCTACCAGCACATATGGAGAACTAGACTCCTTGTAATGACCTAAAGAACACTGTCATCTGGTCCATTGCTTGTTCTGTTTATTTTGTCTTTTACCTTTGTATTTTAATTAGCTCCTTTTTTCTTCCCTTGTTGTGATTTAGTTTACATGCTCTGGAACATGCATTTTATTTCAATATTTGTAACAGCATGATCTGCATGCAAATAACACTTTGGTAGATAGTATCTATTCAGCAGTTGTAGGTGTGTGACCCATTTTCTCATCTTTATCTGTTTGGAGTGGATATATGTAAAATAATTAAGAAAACAGCTACAGAACCATTATCCAATTAGAAAGGCAGATGTATTTCAAAATCAGAAGCTTAAACTGGAGGACCTAAGAAGTAATGACCCCTACTCCTTTTCTTGGCCCTATTAATGTTACACACTTTTAAAGTGTGCTGCGTGAAAGAAAACCTGCCTTTTAAAAAAAAGCTCAGTGACTGAGTTGTAGCACGTTCTGCTTTTGCATAGCTGCATGTTATCAAGGACTGAGGATGAGGTGCAGTTAAAGGCTAGAAAGAGAAGGGTCGGCTGAACAGCATTTGCCTTGGGATTTAAGACTGAAACCTCCAGATTTACAACCTGCTAAATGCAGCATCTAACCTAGTCCCTTGCTTTAACTATTTACGCAGTAGCAGTGTGATCATATAAGCAGTTTTTCCTCACCCTTTCCCCAGACATTAGTGTTTGTAAGCTGCCTTTATCGTTTACCTCTTTGTTTGGACTAAATAGATAAACACAGGGAGCTTGAACTGAGGTCAAGAGCAAAGCATCCATTTTCATAATGGTACCAACACTGAACGAAGGGAAGTTTAGCTTGTAAAAGAAGGTATTTAATGCAGCTTTGAGTCTCTGTAGAGAAAAACAATGGTTTTCATAGCACCACCAGAAATGCCTGTCTAAATATGGAAGAGGACGTTTAACTCCAGGCTCAGGGTTCTTAGCAGTGGGCACAGAGCTAAGGCACCTCAGTCCAGAATATTTTCTCCATAGCCAGTGGGCAAAGAAGAGGCATTTCCACAGGATGAAAGGATTTCTTAATATACTATTGAGGAACCCCAGTGTGACGAGGCTTCTCTTCGGTGCCTGTCTTTAGAGGTGGAAAGCAGTGGACAGTTTTATGAGCATATAAACCAACTCAGACACATGTGCAATGCTACAGTGTCTTTGACTCCTGCTCCTTCCCCATGGCAGCTCAGCTGTTGAACTCCTTTGTTTCATGGTTTTACTGAAAATGTGTCAATTTCAGTTGGGCTGTGGTTTCACATTTAGTGGCAGCTTAATTGGTTCTGTCCTTGCTGTTCCCCTGGCTCCTGATCCAACTCCATGCCACCTGTTGTGCTATAGTGGGACAGCATTAGTTACCTGGGTCAAGGGACATCCCTGGTGGATTACAACCCATCATGTGGGTCCTCACTCTCACAAATACACACTCAAAATATTCAGGAGATTTTTAAAGCATTCTTGAAAGGACAACCATGTGAGCAAAGATGAGGAACTTCTCTTCAATGGGAGATGCAGGTGGGAGAAACTGATTTTCAGGGTTAGCTGTCAGGCTGGTGGCAGAGCTGACAGCAGAGCTTGGTGCTCAGCAGAATCTTTCTTCCTCCAGTAACAGCAGTACTCAAGTTTTTATTTTCATCATCTTTGACATTAGCAGTCTGTATGAATAGTTCTGGTTATTCTCTTTGCACTTCTGCTCATGTTCTGCAGAACTTTGAGAATGGATTGGAATTTCTTTTCAATTTAAAATGACTTGTTCTCTGTAAATCCCTATTTAAAGACATGTTGTGAATGCTAGTCAATCTAACATTTCCTTCTGGCTAGCATGTTTTAATTATAAAATGCAGAGCACCGGAAGATGGTTTAGGATAACGCTGATTAAAGGGTATTTCTGTGTGTCTCAGCTACCGTTAGATGAGCAGCAGGGTACAGTTTTGGATTGTCATATCCTTTTATGTTTCATCTGAACTGATTGCTAATGTAGATATAAAAGGTCACATAAGGTTTGACCTCTTGCAGTTCTAAATGCAAGAACCAACACCCAAGTGCCTTTATTTTGAACTTTTTGGTAAAAGATTAGTTCTTAAGTGAGCTACCAGTTAGCTCAGTGGTGCTGCATCAGACTGTGGCAAGTTCAATAAGGCCAAAGCCAGCAATGTTGGGAATATGAACTGCTGAGGAGCAGGAGGGCTTGAGGACACACAGAGGATAGCATCAAGTGTAGTTACTTTAAGGAGTAAAAGCCAGCCTGGAAAACAGTGCTACAGATAGAAATAGCTATTTTCTCCAACCTTTTTGGAGGTACTACAAATTATTTCAGCTTAAGGTGCTTTTTTTTTTTCTTTTCTGTTATTTTCAATACTGCCTTTTTACGGTGTAAACTCATGCAGTTGTTGCAGTGTGCAGCACAGAGGATGTGACATTGACTGGACTGCGGGTAAGTGTGAGACTAACCAAAGTACAGGAGAAGGCACTTGGCTTGCAAACCTTTTGAAAAAGACTGTGGGGTCTTTTTTGGGGGGAGGGAGAAGGAGGGGAGCAGTGTGTGTGCATCCAGCTCACAGTGAGACTTTTTTTCAATTAAATTTTTTTTTAGATGTTTAGAAATTGCCAGACAAAAAAATGGTAAATAATAATTATTATTTTTTGGTTGCTCTCTAAGTTCTGCCAGTAGCAGTGGCATGAGGAGCCTCTGAGAAATGAGCACTATTGGTAACTTTGTCCCTTCCAAGTTCCTTGTGGTAGGGTTCAAGCCTAAGGTCCAGAATATTATCTTCTGGGCCCTCTGAAGGAGTGCTGAGGTGCTGGGCCCACCTGCTGTCCCTTCCAGTAAGGCAGGAGGTAGCAGGTTACTGAACCACCTAAAGGAGGAGGGAGCAAAATAGAGGGAACATGCTGTATACACATCGATATATATGATTATGAGATCTGTATGTATGTGTACGTACAAATAACAAATCGGTCTCTTGTTGGGTGTTGCTCTGTGGCCTTTCCTATAAAAGTAGTAATTTAATACTTTATGTGGAAAATTTTAGGCTTGTTTTGTTAGTATGTATTTTTTAATTTATCAAGTAAATATATAAATAACTGGAGCATATATATTATCGATGCAGAACACTTATTGTGCAAGTCACCGAAAGTCACAGATTTGTCATAAAAATAGATGGCAATCAATAATCACAGGAAAATGTTGTTTGTTTCTTCCAAAGCTGCAGCTATAAACTCCCCTTCCTACCAGTAGGAGTGTTATTGTCAAAGCCCTGCAAAGGTAGTTCAGAACAGACAGTATTGTTCACAGTTTTAAGGAAATCTACTTCAAGAAGCAGACTTTCAAGTAAATACAGCTCTGTCCTAAATTGCAGAATAGGGCTATTTAAAAACCAAACCAGAAAAAGCTGACTGGGCTCTGAAAGAAAAGTCATCTTGGCTTGCATGGAAATGAATATTGCCTCTACATAATGTATGCACAACTTTTGGCCACCGCTTTAATTATTTTTGTTATATGAATATAGGTAGTGTAGGACAGAAAAGGGGATTTACTATAGGTTGCTTATTGCTGTAAAACTAGAATTTGTTAAAACAGAGGTATGTATGGTATTTAAGTTATTCTGTGCGTGCATCATTTGATAACTTGAATAACATTCAGAAAGCCCATCTGCATGAAAGTCACTTTAATTACAAAGAACAGATATTAAAATGATCCCCTTTAGCAAAAAGGAGCCACTGCTACAGCCCTGGACTTATTTCCTTCCTGTGCTCATGGACTCATCCGCGGATTAGAAACTGCCCATCTTGTTGTGATTGGCCCATTTTCCTCAGCCCCAATGCCCTAGTCTGGTTACTGTATTGATAGGACTCCTATAAATACATTAATTAAAGATATTTCTGAGCATATTGTCTTGAATCAGTTGATGCCTATGATTTTTCTTAAATGATTTTGTTTGTTTGGGTCAGTGTGTCTGATACTCACTGGGTTCTTTGTTAAGAAAAGGGAGCTTGGATTTGTGGTGTGTACTGGGACTCATGGAAAATAGGTGTGCAGGAGACCCCTTGGAGAAGCTGCAGCCACAGCAGATACGGGTTCTGAGTTGATGTATTGGTTTGGCCAGAATTCAGCACTTCAGCTCTACCAGGTGAAGTAGAAATTTGCCACTTTACACTGCCCTATGTGGGTTATTCCCATGCGTGGGAGTTCGCAGCCTTCTGGAGCAAGCCTGGACAGGACTTTAGGGTTTGATCCAGTCTAATTTTCTGCCAAACAAGAAGTGTTGGCATGTAACTGCCACCTTGTTTTCATAGGTATACAGTTTCTGTGGATTATGAATCATGATGTATGAAAAGGAAAAAAAAATCTGTTGTGATGTGCTTTTGGCATCTTATTTCTTTTCACGGATTCCTTATTACATTTTGACAGGTGTCTGACAGAAGAAGCTGTCAATACTGTGATTTAACCTTGGTGTTCCACCTCCAATTTCAGTGCCTAGGACTGTGAAACAATAGATCTGAGCTGAGCTGTTGAAACTTCAATAAAGTTGCATTTAATATATATATTTTTTGAGAGATGGTCTGTGTGTAAGAGAATTTTTTTCCTGGTGCTCAGGATAGAAGCCCAATTTGTTTACATTTTCTTGATTTGTAGGTTATCTTTTATGAGAATTCTCAAAAATGTCAGCTCAGACCGGCCTGTCACCTTGCAAAGAATTCAGTAACGGAGATACAGTTGTTTTGCTCCTTCGTTATGTAACAGTAATTTAATTCATTATAAATATCTAAGCTGTTAATACCAAAACAATATTAGAGGATGTCACATGGATAAATGTGAAGCAATCCAAACAGGGTTTTTCTTTTGAGACAATGTAATCCTTCAGAAACCTGCAGTGAAACAACTCCAGTCTACCTGGACCCTGCAATTTTGTTTTATTTGTCCAATTACCAGAGTTTGTGACTAACAAAGTATATGCATCTCAGTGTGTTTACCACACACTGCAGAACACTGTAGTGTCTCCTCTCTTTGTCTACCTTGACTTAAGGTACTGTGCAGAACTGTTTTTCTCCTGTGCAACATCAGAGATGATGTTTTGGAGGGCTCAGCAGCCTAGGTTGCAGCAGAATCAAGAGGGAGACCGTACATTCAGTAGCCACAAAACTGAGGTCCTGAGGCTTTTCTGTAGCAGAAGCCTGGTGGTATGAGACTGAGTCCAAAGCCAGCAAGTGTCTGGCTCGGATTTCCAAACCGACTTCCAGCATTATTTCCCACAAAGTGCAAGGCCCTTTGTGCTGACAGAGGAGCACCTTAATACAAGTCATTAGTGTTCTGGAAATGTGATACCTGCCAAACTGAAGTCTGGCACTTCAAAAATATGTTGCCCTGTGTCAACTCTAAAGTATCAAAGATGATGTTGTTGTCACCCTACAGTGCTGGTAGGTGTTGTAGAACGGGCTGTCATCTGGGCTTCATTGATCACACTAAGCAGCTTCTTTACTTTCAATTACTCATGGATGTCAGGAGGAGAAAGAGAACACTAGAGAGGTATTATATGTAGTGGCACTTCAAAGGTGATTACTCTTTCTTCCTATCAATCATGTTAAGGAAATTCTCCTAGTGCACTTGATAATCCTATTTTCCTTTGAAGAAAAGAAACAGTCTTGATTCCAAGCTAGCCATAGAATTAACAGTGTGATTACACATTTTTGAACTTATTAGAGTGTGCTTAGTATGCCTAAGATGTAATAGATTTGAAAAGCAATTTCGTTGATATGAAGTGGATAACAATTTTTTTCCAAAACAAATTGCAGATCAACTCATCAGTCCTTTTTCCTAGATTCTTATGTACAAATATTTCACAGTTGTCTAGTTGTGTGACTCATGAGGGGTTAAAATTATTTTGCAGACATAATATAAGGACACAACGTAGCAAATAACATAGCATACATTTTGATTGATGCAAATTTTTCAAGATGATTTCCTAGCCTGTTGTGATGGTACAATTTTCTATTGCTTAAATCATGGTACCTGCACACTTAGATTAAATTCAAGATCCACCGTACAGCCAATCTATATAGAGAGTTTTGTTTACTTTGAAATCAATAGATTTGATAAGTGTGGGGTGGAGCAAGATTTGAATCTTAATAAAGATAAGGGATTTATTGTCAGCCCTTCCTAATAGGTTACGCCTGTTCTCCTGATGTTTTTCAGGCAATGTTTTTATTGAGAAAAAGGCACCTGAGTTGTCTGCAGGTAGAACATTCAGGTGATGCATGCGGTGCAGTTTGAAAAAACTTTGCAAAGGACTAGTTATTCTGATCTGATGGCTCTTTTCTTGCCACAAATCTCAGCAGAGGCTGCTGGGTTTGCTGCAAAAAGTTGGCTGCCTCCAGTAGACCTCCTCAATCATATGTTCCAACTTTTCTCCCCTCTTCATTTCCTTTATTTTACAACCCTTTCCGGATTTATTTTACAAATCTCAGGAAACATGAGCAAAGAGGCCACCTGGGCTTTGTAGAGACCAATAATGATAGTGTAAGTGAGCTCATTTGATTTCCCCTTGGGCTTGATTACGTACCTGACAGAGGAGAAGCTTCCCAAGGGGTCAAGAACTCTGAGGGGGGAAAAAAATCTCAGACAAACCAGAGAGCTTCAAATAAATTCCCCCTGCTTCCATCCCCCGGGCAAAATATGCGAGTCAGCAGTGTTCCGAGATGGAAGAGGAACGACTTGCTTTGAGAGATTTCATTTGTTGTTAGTACCTTCCTAGATTCTGCTAGGTTTGGACACTGCAGAATCTTTTACTAAGAACATGTGCTGTTCTGTCTGAGTGCAGCTGCTGGGAAATATTTTCTTCTTATTCTTGCCTCAAGGCATTACTAAGTTGATGGAAAACGCAGCTGACTGTGATATGACCAGGATCACCGAGATTGTTATATTTCCTGGAATACCTAATCTGTCATAAAGCTCTACCTGATTTACATAATTAATTTATCTGTAGAGAGATGCCACCAACCTGGTCCTTCATTTCCAAAGTCTGTGATTGCTCACCTTTGTGAGCAGGGTATTAGTATATCAGACTGACAACTAAGGGTGCTGAGACACGGAGATTAGATGGTTTTCCCAGATCATAGCAAGGAGTTGGAAAGGCTGTGAATAGCAATTGAGTCTCCATCCCCTGCTCTGACTGCTAGATGTAAAGGCCTAAACAAAGGACAGTGTGTGGAGAAAAATCATTTGAGCCAGCATTCTTGACAGCTTTTGATTGCAACACATTGAACTGTTACAACACAAGCACATCACACCAGTTGGGCAGAAGTGTGAGTGTGAGATCTGCAGAAGGTTGCAAATGTTCTCAGTGTATCACAATTATAGCCATCGCAGTGCTAAACAACACTGTGAAAATGCAGGGTTGCGTAACCTGCAAGTTCTCACGTCTTCCTATGCTGAGGTAGGTTTTGGGTAAAAATAGGGCAGCACAGGATAAAATGAAGGGATTTTGGTTACTTTTCTCCTTGACGAGCTTCTCTTTGTGCTTTGGTCAACTAATGACTGTTAGAAGTAAGGCTCAAACCCTTGCCCTTGACACAATGGTGAAATGCTTTAACCACTCTCCCATTTATCCTCTAAATATCTAAAATCCATTGTTTTTCAAACTGTTTGGACTTCCTGTAATTGCTGGGAGCGGCCTTTCCTCCAGGGCTGGGGACAAGAACCTGCACCCAGTAATTAGTGGCTGCAGTAGCAAGGACTCATTCTTTGTCCCTGTGAGCTGCTTCCAGCAGTGACAAATATAAATGCTTTGGGAGTCCCTTTGAATTTTTCTGCCTTTCTCTGTCTGGGGGAAAAACATCATTTTGTTCTGTTCTGCTAGCCTGCAGTAGATCAGTTCTCCCCCAGCTACCTCTGCAGGAAGCAGAGGAAGATGTTGAAGATCCTAGACTTGACTCCTTTGTCCCATTGGCATATCCCGTGTTAGCAGACCCCTCTGTTGCTCAAGGTGGTCATTCCTGGTTGCATGAGTGTTAGGGAAGATGTCAAACTCTTGGCAGGGTGCACATGTCTAGAGGACCATTCAAACACGTAGACATTTAGGAATTTTTTGTTAGTGATTTTCAAGCATGTTAAAGGCTTAAATCTTACATGCAAACTTCAAACTTCTTTTAGAGAGATACGTGGATATTAACCATGAATATATAATGCCAAAGTAGGTAAAACTACCTACGTGAGAAAATGTGGTTCTGATAGTCAGGATAATAAATGCTTCCATCTTGCCCTTGAGCAATTGGTTAAATACTTTGTGGGCAGTGAGCCCACACAGAGCTTCTTGCTTCTGCAACAGTCCAGAGATACCCAATGATGAAGTATAAATTAGTAAGCAAATACCTGTGTGAGCTCTTGTGACATCGTGGGTTGTGTTGGAGTTATTTCCTAAATAGATAAGAAAATACCTGTCTCTTGATTCAGGTGGAATTTCAGAGATAACAATTAGTTGCTGATTGCTGGCTAATAGACTAAGGGGGGAGAAAAAGCCATTTAAAGTATCAAGTGCCTGACACTGTTTAAAATGATGGGGAACATGCGTGATTAGAATTATGTACTTGCTTTCACTTTGTTACATTTTGATGTCCTCGTACCTTTGAGAGAGACATACAAAAGTACATCTATTTTCTCTTTCTGTGCCAGTGTTGAATACACTGCTGACTGTTTGCCCTCTCTCAGCAAAAGATGAGAGATGCCTTAAAAGAAAGCACTTAATCATGGGCCTTACAATACAAAATACTGGTTTTATCTCTTCTTTATTTTTTTCTTCCTACTAAAATAACAGAGATTACAATTGGTTTGGGACAACTCTTTCCAGAATAATTATAGTCACTACCTTCTCTGGTAAATGAATGCTTTCTTGGAGCTGTGACTATAGCAGTTTCTGGTTTAGGGTTAATGAGAAATCACATTTAAAAAATATCTGAGTAGCTTTTTCTCCCTCGATTTTGCATTTGGGAATTAACCCAGATTGTATTATCAACATAATATATCATTAAAATAATGACACTAAATGATAGTTTACAATGTTCAGTACATACTGAAGCGGAAAAATATAATTAGCACATCTCTGCTGCAACTCTTTATTAGTCGGTATAGCACCAGCGTACATTCTGGTAAGGACCTTAAATCACAGACTGTGTCACTGCAGTCCTGCTGCTGGAGGATAGTTGCAGTCCTTAGATGAGAATTACCAAGTTTTTCTGTGCCACTTGCTTTTCCCACCCTCATAATCAGGAGTTATATTTTACAGTGACTCCTTGATGGCTAGAAAATGTTGCAGGATTCAGGAGGAGCCATAGAAATTAATTACAAACTGCAGTAGCAGCAATATTCAGCTTTTCTCTGTGTCTTTCCCTTTTTTCTGTCTTGTCATTTCACCCGTGAATTAGTGCTTATTAAAAGAAGTCATAGGGAAGTGAGAGGGTGGGGGGTCTGGAACAAGACAAAATTGACAGATAACATGAGGGATATAGATGAGGGATGGAATAAAGGAGAATGAGTGGGCAGAAAGGTTCTGGACAGATAGAAATGGAAGAAAGAAAAGTAATGGAAGCAAAAGGAGGAGACAGGATGATGTCTTCAAAAATGAAATGAAAAAAGGCCTTCTGCCCCCATCAGCCTCATGGCGCCCCGAGCTGCCAGCCTTGTGTTGTTATTTTACAGAGCTTATTTGTGTGACAGGATTCGCAAGTATGGATCTGACCCTGGTCCTACATGAAGAAGCAGATTTGCCAATGAGCCAGATTTGCCAGTGCTTCCCTGGTCCTGATAGATAAGAAACTAGACCTTAAAAGAAACCATCGCGTTGCAGCTTAGATTTATGCACAAAAGCGACATTTTGCATTCTTACTATCAATAACAACTTGCCACCAAAACAGAAGGAAATTACTTGCAAAAATATAGTCTTCTCCTTTATCTTGTGCAGTTGTCATTATGCAGTGAGGTACTTAAACATGAAGCCTAGGCTCAAAATTAGCTATAGGCATAAATCAGTACTATTGCTGAGAAGATACTACTGAGAAGGTAGCCAGCATTTGGAGTTTAGCAGACTGTTTCCTTGGGGAGGAGAAGCTGATGATGCAGTCTGGTATTTCTTTACTGCCATCAAATTTATTCAGAAAGAAAGCACCCTGTGCCCTGTTTCCCCAGATACATTAGGCAGTAGATAACAAGGCTACTTTTCGTTGTCTGTGAGGTCAAGCCTCTTTCCTGGTTAGTGCTTTGTTCAAAGGCTCCATTTCTGGTCTCACAGGGCAACTTTTCCAGTTCTGTTGTAATTGTATAACTTTTGGGATATTTCTCTCTGTCTGACTCTTAAATGGTTTAAGGTGTTTGTTCTCTTTCTGCTTTCTATACATATACACCCCTCATGACAGTAATATCTAGCAAAACATTTCCTGTCTGCATAGTCCGATTCCTCAATAACCTTTCCTGAGCTTTGTGGTTGAATGGATGTGTCCGTATTGTTTCGATTATTCTACTTTCTAACTGCTTCCTACGTGTAGTCCAAATGAAATGGAGATGCCAAATGCCTCTGTTTCAAACAGATTTCACCCATAATAGCAGCTTTTTTGACTCGGTTCCTAGGTTTGTTGTGTAAAGGCAGGCATTATTTTTTTTCTAGCAAAATATCAAATAAGAAGTGGGAAATCCATTGAAGTAAAAAGGAATATAAAAATGCTCATTCCAAAGTGTATTACCTAAAAAGAGTCCTTCAAATTGCTCTGCTTTTTTAATTAATCCAGTAAAAAAAACCCCACCAGGATGATATGTTGGTTAGTTGGACATTATTTCTGTCGTTGAGGAGCCTCCCTATGTCTTCTTAGCATGGAGTTCAGGATACAAGCCCGAGTGGTTCAGATGCTGCTCGACTATAGTCTGCTTTTTCTTGATGCATGTGTGAACTGATCCAAAACTCCAGTTCTGGCAACAACTATGCTGCCACCTTTTAGAGGTTTTTCAGACAATGCAGAAGGAGATGAGAGAAAGCACAAAAACTGGCTGGTCCTGTAATTTCCTTTATGTGGCAAGCCTGGATTGTGCCTCTGTTGTTAAGTGTTTTGCTGCAGCAAATCAGTCCTGGTGTTCCTATATCTTTTTGATGTTTTCCTGAGCTGGAAATTTGTCCCTTCCACGTTACAAGTGTCAAAGCAATAGCATGGTTACAGTGCCTATTTCAGCCATGGTTGGGCATTTCTGATTTAGCTGAGGTTATTTTCATGGCTCATTAGGACAGCACAGGAAAACAGGGATCCTAAAACCAAGCATAAACACTTATATCCAAATCAATACTGGCTCTTCAGGTTCACAGTAAATATGTTGTTCCTAATAAGATGACCCCGAACCTTCAGAAATGAGCTGGAATTGTACAGCCTCATTTTCTGTGTATAATAATGGACCAGAAACCCAAATATATTACACAAGTCTCTTTCTGTAGCTTGATCACACCAGACGATCTTTCTTATTTTCCCTTTTGCATTGCAGAAAACTAATTTGAAATATAATTATGTTGCTGCTGGATATCAGCGTGGCTGTTCGGCTGCCTATGAGCGCAGTGATCACCATTTGCTAGGTGACATTGTGCGATATTATCTCCTCATCTATCACAGTCTCTTCCTCTCTCGTAGTTGCACAATTCAAGCTAATATCCCAGTGTCTGCATGGTGAGCCTACATGGGTAATGATAGTACTGGGTTTATGCTTGTTTGTTTTTGTTTTGTTTCTTTTCATCCTAGGTCAGCAACCATTGCACAATGCTATCTTAATACATGAAATACAGGTTTATAATCAACCTGTGGTTTTACCAGCACAGAAATAGCAGGGGGGGGAAGGGGGGTTGCAACAGTGCTTTTAATATTTTATAGAAAGGATTTTTTTTTTTTAAAGGTCACTTGAAAATGAAAGCGGAATTGTTTTTTTCCTTTTTAAAAAAGTAGTGTTAGCATTGACAGAGGGGGGAGTGTTTTAATGAGAACAGTTCAGTGAGGATGCCTGCTTTTCTACAGTGCATTGTCTGAGGATTTGATCCCATTTCAGTCTGTGAAAACATCACTTACTTGGCATGCTAAAAAATAGACTTTTTTGTTTTAAAAGACTGCGACTCTGTGACACCTGTCTATGCCTCGCTGTTTTCTTTTCTTACTTTGTTACATATAAGCCTTGATATTTCAGGGTTTTTTCCTGAATATGGTGCTCCATGACTGGGAGCTTGAGTGAGGAGCACTTGCAGTGTTGGTTCTGTGGTGCACAAAAAAAAGCAACTGGATGGTGCCATGTGTGTAGTGTTGGCAGCAGGGAAGAGGGCTGTGAATCTAGGGGTTTCACTTACTGGAATATATTAACATATAGAGCTCCCCTCTTCAGTTTCTGGGGTTTCTTGAGAAAAACAAGATACATTTTCACTTGAAATGCCACTTGTGTGTCCACACTTCTGTTTGAAGAGATCCTTTCTGGTTGATTCTTATAAGTAATTGGCCCTGGGTTTAGGATCTTTAAATAAAGGCAACTCTTTCTTCTCCTGCTCAGGAGATGAAAGCCATGCTTGAAAGCTATGTCTTTGAAAATGAATTTCTCCTGTTGATGGGTGACTTGATGTGGTTACCCTAAGAACCAGCCAAGCTTGTTCTGCAGACTGAAATTATACTGTTTTGAAATTTGAAAAATATGTCAATATGTGTACTAAATTTTGCAGTTGGAAGAAAACAGCCTGCTACTGTTAGCCTTTCTGGGTCTCTGGGGAAAAAAAAAAAAAGACCACCAAAATCTTAGATAAAATCATGGGTAAGTCTCAGGAGTCTCAGTTTGTAGTTTATCTTCTGCATTTGGCGAAACGATATTGGCTGTCTTGGCAGCTGCATGTGCTCAGTGTGCCCAATGATGAGACCCCAACTGGGCTTCATTGCCACAGATGTCTGTTTTATAGTCCGTTACTCCAAATTATGATGATTGTTCAATGGAAAATGGAACATCTTTCTCTTGAATTCTGCTTCTCCTTAGTATCTGCTGTTATCTAGAACTCATCCACTCCCCAACTTCATATAGGACCCGAAGCTTTATGGAATATTACAGCTTCCCCAGCATGGTGACTGCAACATGTGCTTGTGTCAGAATTGCATAAAAACATCTGAAAAAGACTTTCAGAGGTTGTCTAATCTGTTCCCTGCCCTAGGGCAGAATCATGGAGGCAGAGTGCCTTTGTCACTAGTGCAAGGCCCCAAAGACTCTTCAGACACATCTACCCCAGAGCCCTGCTAGGCATCCCCCAACAGAAAGATTTTCCTTTCTCCAGTGGCCCCTTCATGCTATAGTTTAAGCTCATTATGTTTTCTGGCCAGCAGACACAGGGAGAACAGTGTCTCTTCTTTGCAACAGATACATATATATCTCAAGATTGTTACGCTCCCATATTTTCTTCTTTAGGTTCCTGTAGTCCATTACCAGTGATGTCATTTAAGATTTTCGTCTAAAGCCTCCAGCACCCTCCTTGGGCAGAAGGCATTTTAAAGAGCTCATTGGTCCCTGATATGTGACTGCTTAACATAAATGAACATCATCAATATAGACCAAAACCTGATAAAAAGAAGAAAAATCCCTTTATTCTTGACTTTATTTATTATCTCCTCCCCATTAAAGATTTAAATGCTCACATCTTCTAGAACTTCTTTCATATAGCATGAAAGAAGTAGCTGCCCTCATTGCAGTTTCTTTGCCAAGTTAGATTAAAGATGTTCAGGATCTCTTTAATTTTGCAATAAAATCTTTCCAAGCTCGTTATGTCCTTTTGTGGACAGTTGATATGTGTTGCTTGGTTCAGCTGTGCCAGGCTCCTTTGCCTCCATTAGCAGATATGTGAATTAAGAGAGCCATTTCGCTTTCGCTAGTGTGTGTGTCTTCTACTCTCCTTGTTTACAGGATATCATGCTTATTTGCTGTAATGTCACTGAAAATCTCTCCTACCACAAAAACCAGGAACAGCAGGCTACTGTATGCAACTCTCTGGAATTTTTACTGCTTCAGTAATTGAGTAACTTACTATTTTAATTTACACCACATCATCTTCTGTATTTACTAATACTAGCATCAATGTGAGTATTTCTGGATTTTGGGGTCTGGTTTTGTGTTTTTTTTCCCTGGGTGCCAACAGAGGATAATTTGCTGTCCTTGCTGTTCTTGCCTACAGCAGAGCAATTTCAATATGCCATTCTTCCTTTGGCAGAACAGGAACAGATGACACTCATAAAACAGATCTCTGCATTAGTCCTGAGCCCTTCTCCCACATCCCTGGCACCAATAAGATTTATTATTCTTCTAAATATCTCCTGGCAGGCTACTCAGAATGTTGGAAAAATTATAATAAAGGATTTCAGTCTGAGCACAGACAGCATACTTCACCGCTGAAAAAGAGCGTGAACTATATTCTTCTGCCTGTCAGCAGAAACACAAAGGAGATCTATCATAAAATTATGGATAAGCAAGATGTTGTGTGGACCTTAAGGGATGACCAACATTCCTGGCTGAAATGGCCAGCAAAACAGTTGTCTAAACCAGTGTAACATCTTTACACTCCCTAGTTATTATTGAAGGTCTTATCATACCATCTCTGTGGAGTTGGAAGCTACTCATACAGCTGAAGAGAGACTGTATAGGACAAATAGATAGTGTGATATGGTATTTAGTGCTCATCTCCAGTGTCTCTGCTTAGCATTTTAACCAAGAGACTCCTTTTCCCTCTGCCATTGCTATGCTACTCCATTACTAAGTTTGGATTATTACTTGTTGACAAGACATTATGTCCATTATATGCACAAATATAGGCTAAGGGTGGATTTTCTGGGAAGCACTACTGAGGAAAAGGATCTGGGAGTCCTGGTGGATGGCAGGCTCTCCATGAGCCAGCAATGTATCCTTGTTGCCAAGAGGGCCAATGGAATCCTGGGCTGCATAGGGAGAAGTGTGGCCAGCAGGTCAAGGGAGGTCATTTTCCCCCTCTACTCTGTACTGGTGAGGCCACAACTGGAATACTGCATCCATTTCTGGGCTCCCCAGTTCAAGAGGGACAGGGAACTACTGGAGAGAGTCCAACGTAGGGCAACTAAGATGATTAAGGGATTAGAGCACCTCCCTTACCAGGAAAGGCTCAAAGAGCTGGGGTTTTTCAGCCTCGAGAAGAGAAGACTGAGGGGAGACCTAATCTATGTTTACAAGTTCCTAAAGGGTGGGTTGAAGGATGATGGAGCCAGGCTCTTTTCAGTGGTTTCCAGGATGAGGGGCAACGGGCATAAGCTGGAACATGGGAAGTTCCACTCAAATATGAGGAAGAACTTCTTTACGGTGAGGGTGACAGAGCACTGGAACAGGCTGCTGAGAGGGGTCGTGGAGTCCCCTTCTCTGGAGATTTTCAAGAACCAACTTGATGCAGTCCTGAGTGATGTGCTCTGGGGCAATCCTGCTTTAGCAGGGGAGTTGGACAAGATGATCTCTGGAGGTCCCTTCCAGCTCTGTCAAATCTGTGAATCTGTTAATTTCATATTAAGATAATAACCAATCCAGGAAGCATCTGGGCTTTCATAGGAAGCATAGGGAACAAGTAATTAAAAATAGAAATTCCAAATAGAGCATCTGAACACCTGAAGTGAAACCTAAAGCTGTGATTGCCAGTTATTTCTCTGGATGAAGTTATGGCAATTATGCCAGTAAATGCAATGCTCTAGAGTTGCTATATAAATAGAGTGTGTAAGTAAAGAAATTTTATAGTCTCTTAAGCCAAAAAATTTGTCAAAGTTTAGGATCTCAGGATAGGAGATCCTAATAGGATTTAGGTTATTTCAGTTAGAAGATAAGTTTGATGCTTGATTCAGTGGATCCTTTGATCCATTGCAGATTACTCAGAGGAAAAAAAAATAAAAATGCCAACCTTACATGGAAAGAATCAGCCAGAAATAATTTTGCTGCTCATGCTATCATGAACCCAAATACTTTCTTTTGTTTCAAGACCACTGAAACTGGGTTGGTTTGTGCTTTCCTTTTAATCTCTCTCAAATATGTGACTACAAACACTCAAATGATATTCAGAAAACTAGTTTTTATTTGGGTGGAGGCATATCTCTGGAACCTGCTACATTTTTTTTTCCTCCCAAGTTTGTAAGTGAGCTCAGTGATCCCCCCCTAACCATCCCAAAGGAAGGGCAGCTATTATGGTCATCAGTCTCAGCAAGGTTCCCCACAATGCGCCATAACATTAATAGGTTGTACTCCTGGGTTATTTTCAGTATCACTGACACAGCGCTGGGTTAATATATTAATTTTATGGGAGCCCAGAGGGAAATGAGATAGGGGATGAGAAAAGCCTCTGCAACTACAAGATGTTGATTCCCACTAGTAAACCTCTTTTGGGTAATAGTATTAGAGACTGTAATATCCTCCCTGCTGAAATAAGTTTTCCTGTTTTCAGTTAATGTGGCTTGAACAGCTGATGTAGCTGTGAGAGCTCCTCTGACCAGCACCAGCTTGTAGGCCAGAGTGTGTCTGGTCTGTTCAGAGGTATTTGTTAAAGACTCCTCCAAAATATAAGGTGCTTTTTTTGACAGTGTGAAGGGAGATAGTACTGTGTGAAATCCAGTAATGATAAAATAAGGTTTCAAGAGCCAGGCAAATATTGTCACCTTTGTAAAGCAGCCTTCAAGCCAAACAAGCAAGTATCAGTGAACAAACAGCCAGATGTTTACTACACACTGCAGGCTCCCTGGAAAATATGATGAATGGTTTCAGTTTTAGAAATATCTTTCAGTCGTGTGTCGTTTCAAGGGAAATCATAGAGGGAACGAGAGAAGTCGTTTTCTTTTCTAACACTGCTAATTAGAGAATAACTGTAGCTTCTAGTGCTTGGGGGAAGATGTATCCCTTTCTCAGAAGAGGAGTTATTGCAACGTTTTTCCTACTCACGTGCCTTCTGTTAGCTCAGAAAATATGGATGTTCCCATTTTCCAGTGATGTTGGGCCTTTCTCTGTAAATATTCTGACTTTCCGGGTTAGTCGTGGCCATCCAGGCACTTGTGTTGACTTCTTCTGTCACCAGAACTTGTGCAAGGAGAGAGTTCGAAAAGGCCCTTCTCTGATTCACATTTGTATTGCCCCCAAACACCGTTTGCAGTATGAATCCTAAATTGCATGCTTCACAGAGCAGCTGTTTGTGAATGGAATAACATACAATGCACACATCCCATCTTCTGACGTCCCAAATGTGCCTGTGAGTCATGCAGCCAAGTGGCTCCCACAGCTCTCAGAGGCTGTAGCTGCTGAATGTCCCCAGCCTTTCTTTCAGTATGGTGCTATCTTCAGCTCTCTCCTCTCCTACCTGGTGATTTCCTTGAAACATCTATGAATTTTCATGTAACGCTGTTCCCAGCTAAAGTTTATCAGACTCCCTTGCTCAAGGTCAAAACATTTGGAGATGGGAAAGGCAGGGAAGTGAGGCTGGTGCCCAGACCAAGGGATAGAGAGGAAGTTTATTGCCTGGGCTTCCTCCCCTTAGGAGATCAGGAGACTCCTGTTTCTCCAGAGCATGCACTTAGCAGTTAGATCACATAAAAAATTCAGATAAGACTTACAGTCTAAGGGAAAGACTTTCTTCTTTTTCTTTTCTATTGGGCAAAAGAAATGGACCCAATACTTTGGGAAAAGGATGCATTTCTAATGAGATGCAAGCTTTTATTTGTGTTTCTCTTGTGAGGTGTGTATTACTAGTAGACAGTGTTCAAATCTTCCTCAGAACTTTTTCAGGAAAAATATTTCAGTTATTAGTAAGCCATGCATAATTTCTAGAAATCTGTTAAAATTTTCCCAGTTTAGTTTGTTGAAAGTGGGAAGTGTCACACTGCCCAAGGTGGAAGAGAGGGTGAGGATTTTTTCTTTGGAAGTCAATTCTTCCTTAAAACGTATTTGCAGTATGCTAATAATATTAACTATATAATCATATCTCTTCGTGTTGTGAATAATTTAAAGGAAGTGAAGCTTTGTAAACATACGTAAAAAAATCCTGGATTCTGTTGTTCTGCAGTTTAATAGTATTTAAGGTCACTGCTTGGAAACTAAACACTTCAATGGCCAGATCATCATAAAAATGCTTTTGGTTTGTCTTGAAAAGAAGTGCATTTAATACTCCTTTGATACTAAGAAATGCTTATTTAGTAAGAAACACTTTCAATTGATTTCAGTGAAAATAAGGAGCTAACATACAAAGGTCCTGAATTAGGAATTGCTTTCCAAACGTTGTTAATTAAGGGGCTATTATTCCTAAGAGAAGGCCAAATATTACTGTATTTTCACTTCCTTTAGCCCACCCTCTATGAAGAGAGCCCATTTTGCATGATAATGTATGATTAAATTTATAACTTTTTCCCAGTTGGCACCAGTATGGAGAAAGCTCTAGAAGGAATGCAGCCAAAATAGTTTATGTGCTGTGATTTGCTAAATTCATCTTCTATAGTAAAGAAATGTAAGTTACAGGGATAATTCAGATATTGAAGAGGACCTACTATTAGAATACACTGCTGTAGGTTTCCTGGTTTCTGCAGTTTCTCTTTGCTGAGGATCCAGCCCTTCACCTCCCCAGAAATTGACTCGGAAAAAGTTATAACTTTTACGATACATTAAAGATGTATTATGGAAAAAATGGAAAAGTAATAAAAAATAAAAGCAGATAAAGTTTTAGCAGCTTTTTTTTTTCCTGTCCCTGAGATTTGTCTATGTTTGCTCCCCTGTCAGGAGCAGTTGCTTTCTTTAGACTGCAGTGCAACCTATTTTCCTTGGTGAATATCATTGCAGCTTGTTTACAACAGGGTTGAAAGCAGTGGCACGATGTTACAGAGAGTGTGCTGAAAAGCTTTACTGTGTACTTTTAAAATGCGTGGTAGATATTGCTGTTTAGGATGGAAGGAAACAACAGAATAGAGCAATGCAACTATGGCACATTAGTCATAGTTACACTCCTTCGTTACTGCTTCAAATTGAAAAATGCCAACCACTGCACAGCTCACTGAAGTAAGTTCAGAGAGAACTGCACACTTTCAAAGGTCAGAAAAAGGAAAATTATAAACCATATTGTTTTACTGCCTCTGCATAATGATTTATTTTTTCTTTGTCTTACTTTTGAAGTTGAAAAGATAGAGGGATTGTGCTAGAGAATGAAATTTTAGAAATTAAATTTAGTTGCAATGCAACAGCTTTTTTATTTGAGTGGAAAGCTTGTCAAGCAGGGCTGTATTTATAGGCATCCTTTGGGAACTGCGCCTCACAAGGTGAGATTTGAGAAGCTTTGGAGGCTGATTTCTAGATATAAGGCAGGATAATTTAGCAGGATAGTGGGAGTATTTGCCTCTCCTAACTGCCTAATTTAATTTACCATTTTTTAAAGTTAGCTATAAAGCACTTTCATTTTATGTTTTCTATGATTTCTATGTTGTGGGATGTCATTATATTGCACACATGGAACCTTCCTAATACTTTCTATTCTAGCAAATAACATATTACACAATTCCACTGTCCAAAAATTGTTCAGACATTGTGGACTCTGTATTTTATTTTTTTTGTGCAGATTCTATTGTGTGAATGCATAGTCTGGGACTGCATCTACTTAGAAACCTAAAACCTATGTCTGACTGTGCTAAGAATATTCATGAGCTAAATATCCATTTGTTGTGTTTCTTTTTACATTAAGTTCTTCTGGTGCAAATGTTTTTGTACAAACTTCATAGCTAATGGGTCTCAATGCAATTTTGTCTGAAATTTGTCATATATCAATGGATTTCTGTTTGTGTATATCAAAACAGACAAATATAAAATACGCATAAAATGTCTTCTCTATTTCTGGTTGTGACTGTTGTAATAATCATAATTGTGGCATGGTCTTGACTTCCACTGGTCTGAATGATGCCAAAAGGAAGATTAAAACATGCTCACTCATTGACAATATCCACATGGGATTCTGATACAGACTAAAATAGCAATAATCATTATTTCAGGGAAAGTAAGATAGCAAACAAATGGGTTAGGCATGTTAGGTGTTCCTGTTCAAAACCAGTTGGATATATCTTTATGGGGCACTTGTAATTCCTGTAAGTGTGATAGATTTTTAGATGAATAGCTTTTATCATATTTTTTGCAAAGTGTAGCTAATTAGTGAAGCCTCCATTGTTTGAAAGCTGGTGGTGGATTTAACTCAATGTGCCCTGGATTTTACTTATGAATTAAGTAGCAGTGTTCCTTTTATGTAATGCAGTTAGTCACTGGTAAAGTAAGAGATTGGAATGCACAAACACAGTATAATCTTTTGGGGGGGGGTTGCATAAAACAAAATCACGCCAGTTGTCTTTACAAAGCAGAAATACATAGTGAAAACTTTTCATAGCATTTCTTTGACTAATTGTCATTTTAAAGTATACTTCTCTGTTAGGAGATGTAGAGGACCAGTTAGCATCAAAACCCCAGAAAGACTGAAATGAGATGACAAGGAAGCAAGCATGCATTTCATGATTTCAGTTAAGAGCATGAAGCCTATGAATTTTGTAACAACATGCTCTCATTTTTGAGATGACTTTAATTCCTCATGTAACTTATTTAGCACTGAATTTTAATCAGTAGACAGTTTGTTAATTCTTGTTGTGTGAATTTGTAAAAATAACAAGTAATTGTGTGCTGCATAGTAAAAGGACGGTATTTTGGTGGATCAATAATGAAGGATTCAGTCATCCTTAGTTAATCCCTAGATATTGATTCTGTGATCTAAATTCATTTTAAGTTGATTTTTCTCAGGCTGTACTGGAGTGCTGTCCTTTGAAATCTTGGTTGTACTCCTTATTTGTTATATTAATATGTATTCTGCATTAAAGATATGTCAAATGAATCAAACAATTTAAGTGACATTTGATTGCTGAGGTAGTTGTTTGGCTTAGGGTGGTTATTATTTCCTTCTAATCACAATAATGAATTTGCTATGAAGCTTTATCTTTTTATGGTTCAAACAAGGTATAGAGCTTCCAAGAGTTATGTTGCAATTTCTTGTTGCCAGTGTCTGTCAACCATAAATAATTGTGACTGTCTTGATTTTTCTTTACACATCTAGATGGGTTGCCCAGTGGAGCAGAGAATACCAATTTAACACTATTTAGGACAGTATTGTGAAGTATGTCTTGAGCTATGAATTATCACTCAGGAGGTGCCAGTGGGAAGCTAAGTTCAAAAAGGATGTTCATAAGAATGTGAATGTTTTAAATACAGTTTCTGTGTATCGATCAGTTGGGTACAAAATGAAAAGGTTGCATTTCTTTGTGGCCTTTTAGCTGAGCAGAGGTTTCCCGTATGAGAGCTTGTTAGATCCCGAGTTCCTTGTCAAGTCTGTCTGAATGTAATTAAGTAAGAATTAAACAGTTAAAAAAAATGAAGTATAGGATCCCAGGATGTGAAATAATCAAACTTGTTATTACAATGGGGAAAATTACTGGTTTAGATTAAAACCAAAACTGACTAAGTTTTGTGGAACCTGGAAGAAGAAAGATTGGACACTGACTTCCAGAAAACTTGTGCACTGCACTTCACAAAATGTAGGTCTCTGACGTGTCTTGAAATGAGCCCTATAAGTTATACAAGTGCTTCTCAAAATAGCTCTCACGGTCATAGCTTTGACTCGGAATGCTGCTATAGCCAAGCATGCTGAAGCCAGTAGCTTTAATTCATAACAGTGAGTTACTGGTTACCGTAAGCTAACAGTAAATGAATAATGAATTATCTGTTCTCTTTAGGTCTTTACAATTAAGAAAAAGAAAAAGAAAAAAAAAAAAAAAAAGATTTTGCTTTACATGTCTTTAAGATATTATATAATTGGATTTCATCAGTTTGTAATGCCCTGAGGTATAGTAGGTGCTTTATGGAGCAGATAAGACGACTCACTTCTTCATCCTTACTATCCGTAGTGAGTCTACATCTTGATTACAATGTTGGAACAAGAATGGCAGCAAATGTAGTTATGGGTGTAACAATAAGGGTGGAGGTAACAGTTGCAGCCATAGTACGTGTGCAGGTTGGTCTTGATCCAGCACTAGCATTAAGTGGATATGGTTCATCTCACCTTTGGAGTGGATTTCAATAAAAGCACATAGGGATTCTTGCCCATGTATGTCTAAAATCAGCAGTCTTTTCTTTATGAGCTGTATCTGTGATGGGGATTTTGAGCAGGGTCTCAAAGCTAATTGACTGATAAAGGGATACAAAGTTCTTACTTCCAGACACTTACCCATTTAAAGCTACGTAAAATTTAGCCTCTGTAGCATACAGACCAAGGCTTTGTTTTGCTTATTTAGTCAAATGAAACAAGTAGCCACCTGCACCCAAAATGGCTGGAATTTCTGCTTGGAAACGATGCATTTACAGAACTTATCAGTCTAGTTTATGTTACTGCTGTTACAGTTAGCGAACTTTTAGGTACATATGAGGAAACAGCTTGCTTAGATATACCTTTTGAAATATGAAATGTACTATTTAAAAATAGTTTGTCTCATTTATATTTTACATGATATCCACAATTTTGTTATTCAGATTGGACTGTCTTGCTTCAGGGAGACATTATGAGCAGCTGAGCTGTTGTTTGTTATATGCATATTATTTATACTCCCATCTTGTGTCACATTGTCTGCTTGATCATATAAAGTCACAAGATTTCAAGAACTATTTAAGAATATTTTCTGCCCTGCCCCTAAAATCAGCAGATAGAGTTGCCTAGAGTGAATCTCTCCATGTCTGTTGTTTATCTGCTACTTGGAGCCTGGAGCTGTGCTATGCTTTAGTTGAAAAAGCTCCATAGGACCAGACCTGAAACTCAGGCAATTCATTGAAAGCCTTTCCAGAGACTTTGGAGAGCTCTCAGAAAATACTAAGCGGGTTGTAAAATCCCCAAATTTGCTAAAAAAAACCCAACAAACCCAAACCAAAAAAACACCCAAACCCCCACAACCGAAAACTAAACTTATAGTCAAGCACTAACTAGAAAGCTCAATCTGGGATATCAGAATTCAGCAGTAGTTAAGAAACTTGTACTTACTTAACGTATGTGTGCAGGGATTCCACTGTTGGGAATGAAAGCATGGTAAGAGAAATCAAATGCTCTGGGGCAGTCAGGAAAGCCACAGCAGTACAAGACATAACTTTTCATTGGCCATTGCCCGGTAGACATCTGCTGAGCATTGCTTGTTTAGCCTGATTAAAGAAAACCTTGGAATGATATTTGGCTATGTATGTCCATATATGTGTAAATATAATGAAATGGTAAAAGAAAAATTAATTGCTTTTTCGCCCACTTCCTATTTTTGTGTAGCTGTTCCCTGGCTCTTTGAAGTCAGCCTTAAGACCCAATGCTTTTACTAGGGAAGTATAGTAAGCAATAGATTATTATTGCTGACAGAGCGCCACGAAAGAGAAATTATATTTTATTGAGGTTGGTTCTAGAAATTCAGTGCTTAGGCTGTAAGTTCAAATTCCTGTCGTGTTATCAGTTCACGTTTTGTTGGTTCAGTTGAGGTTTCACCAAATTGGTTTTTGAAAAGTGGATAAAGAAAAATGTTTTGATAATTGGTGTCTCATCTTGAAAAACCCACATCTGAATCTGTGAGAGAAAATGTGATATCACCTCTTCTTGACTGGAAGAGCATCCTGTTTACTTTAGTTCTGGGTCTGATGTCTTGGCATAAAAAGTAATCACTATGATACCAAGGAGAACAGTAATGAAATTAATTGCCTTTCAAATCACGTATGGATTTGAAGAGAGGGAGATTGCACTCTGTTTTTAGATGTTGTGCAGACCTATAACATTCTGGCAGTCTCACTGAATAGAATTTTTTGTAAATTCTTTGGACCTACTCAAATCCATTACTAAAATATCTCACTTTGCTTTCACACCTGAAGCGAAACATCCTTCAGCACTTCATGAAGTTCCAGATGATGGAGCCTAGAGTGTATTTTCTCAGTCACCAGAGGCAATTTTGTGCTGGCTTAAAGAGGAATGAGGAACAAGGCTTGTTCAGGGACACCTGCCTGTCAGTGTGTATGTTATGGGGGGGGTATCTCTGTGTTCTGCTCTACTCATTGCAGACTCTAACATTGCATTGTTGTTTTTTAAATCCCACTAACTCTTTCACTGTGTAAAATTCTAGACCATGTAACAGTTTCAGCTTTTGCTCCTGGACTTTAACTTGGATTTTAGAGATTCTACTTCACTTCTAGTTTACAAGCAATGGTGCAGGGTAGCGAGATGAGACGTGGCGGCTCTGAACCCCTAGGAGGAGAAGGAGGAGTGCTGTTCCTATTCAGGGGCTGGATTCACAGGTTATGAAGCAATGAAGAATTTAGGGTCAGATCACTGGCGTTTTCATGATGGACAGAAGAGAAGGCTGCTGATTGCTAACGCTGGCATCCACCTGGTTCTCCTGTGCACCTGCACAAGTGCCCTGTGGTGAGCATTTCTTAATAAGCCGCTGACAGTTGTTGCTTCACTGGGGCAGCAGCATGTTATTTGGTAGGCTCCAATCTTTCTGCTGCAAAGGAAGGTATTTAGGCTGCTCAGTGTTTTCCATAGCAATGAAGAGGGACGAAGATTCTTACTGCATTCTGGTTCTGAAACGCAGCTGCTGGTTGATCTGATCAGTGGAAAGAGCTTCCTTCACTGCCTGGAATGGTTGCGCGTGTGCTGCATTTGGGTATAGTTCTTCGGTTTTCCTTTCTGTGTAGTACAGGAGATTAAAAATGTTAGGCAACAGAAGATCAAGCAGGCAATTCTACATATCACCGTAGGCTTACTGTGTGACACTTCCCATGCCTGAAGCTGTCTTTGACTTTCTCAGTTAATTTGCTGACCAATATTTTTAGCCATGTTGTTATTTTATTCATCTCCAGCTTGCCATTCAGTGTGACTAATGTCCTTGAAACCTAAAGTAGGATTTACTCCTGAAGTCCCAATTTATGTTTGTGAACCTCCCCCTCCTGGGGGCCACTTTTGTCTAGGTATCTTTTGCCATGAACAGAGGAACAGCAGACAGAATAGATGTAATTTGAGGACACATCAGCTACTTAGTGCAAAATGCACATATATAAGAGCTAGGACAAACGTGCTGTGTGGCAACACATAGTATTTATGTGCAACTTATGTATCTGTATGTACATATGTATAAGCACAACCTAACATATTTAGCTCTAGTATGTTCACCACCACCAAGGAGACATCAAGGTGGCCAGACAGGAGGCCTGGAAAAGGCATCAACAATTACTCTTTGGTCTTTTAGCTCTTATCTTGCAGGGCTTTAGCTCACGATCTCCATCCCAGCTCGCAAAAGTTTTCTCAGTAAAGCTGGACCAAGGTTATCCAGCACCAAACTAGTCCTTGCGCCACAGGTATTTGAAACTTGGCCCTAGGTTACATCTTTGGCTGAAAGAAATATCTGGGTAGTTAGCTGGCTGTCCGAGTGTGTCCTGTGCCCCTTCTGTGCTGGGCAGAGCAACTTTCTGTCATGTAGTTAAAATGTCTTCCATTAGCTGAGTTTCTGTTCTCAAGTGTTTGGTTCCTTATTCTGGAATAACCAAAATTACCTGGAAATGAGATAGCCTGTGAGTGTTTAGGAGTTGCATGTGTATTACTGGAAAAAGCTGTGTGGAGTCCAGGCAGCGCAGGAGGGTGCACAAACCTGGGTCAGGAGTGGAATTAGAATGGCTTAAGCATAAACAACAGCTTTCCCTGCAGTTGACCTGTCTAGCTTCTCAGGTTCTTTCTTTGTGAAATGGGTTTACTAATATGTATTACAGAGTAGACAGTGAGGACTATGTGATTAATGTTTCGCATGGTATTTTGTGAATGCAAAGTGCCGTCTGTCTTCTAGATGAAATGGCTATGAGCAATATATAAACCTGAAGACTAAAGATGCTGTTAGAAATTTGGTATTAGCCTGTGCCTTAACATTGTAATTCAAAAAAAGTAAACTTGACGGTATATAGATTTGTCTTCTGACCACAGTATTTAAAAAGCACAGATATTTTTACCATGTCATGCTGCAAATTGTTTATGTTTAAAAATGGGGTTCCAATCATGTCACATCTGGCTTGAATTAATTTTTCAGTCTTTTCATCAAGTTTGTATTTTTATTTTAAAGTGTAAAAACTATACCCTCAGTGTCAAAACTTTGCCATTTTATTTTTGGAAAGTTTTAATTTTTGTCTATTCAAGGTGAAAGCAAGCAGTGAACTTCTAGAATTTTCCCTAAAAGGAGAATTTCATTTTGCAACCATCTCCAATTCTTTAAAACACTTAAATAATTGTGATGCCAGAATTGTTCTGTTTCCGTGTGACTGACAGTTGTGTCTGCACATATCGTGAGAGCAGTTCCATAAGGATTGCTCTCCAAGAGGCAAGGTGAACTGCTCTCAACATTGCTCAGTTTGGAAGCAAACCAACTGGTGCTGGAAGCAGGTTCTTGTTTATGTCCTGGACACAAGATATTTTATTACTTTATTTTATGTTTATAATAAATCCAAAAGAACTGATTGGGTGACATAAGCCTTCTTTGTACCAGAGTGAAGGATATAACTGCTTATTTTTGTATGCTAACAATCAGTGAACTAGAAGCCTATTCCATGGTTATTGTGATGTATTTCCTGGGTGCTATAGATATCACCAATGTGTAATTCTACTCTTGAGTACTTTCACAAAGTTTTATTTGTTCAGAAATATTCCAGTTACTCTGTAGGTATATTTCCTTATACTTAAACAGCTAGTTATAGTATTTGTGTGGAAGAAAAGAAACCTTCAGAGTAATACCGCTGGGCTTGAAGATTCATAATCAATGTGGAATATTATCACTGTGCATTACTAACCAGGTTTTTCATTGCCTCTTCTGGTTAGAAGATTCAGTTTTAAAACACTCTTTTCCATCTAGAGACTCATGAGTCTAGAAGAGTGTTTGATAGGAATTATTTTTTTTCTTTTTTTTTTATTTTTGCTAAGGAAGGGTAAAGTGACAAGGAGATGCACACTAGAGATGTCACTTCATAGCATCCCGAACCTGGAATTGCTAATGAAGTCTCTTCTGTGCCTCATAGATGATATGCCAGTACATTTCAGCTTCAAGAGGATAGAAGTACAAAGCAGTCAAGGGTACCTTCCTTATCACACAAGAAGAGAGGTTAAAAATACAAAAGAATGAGACTGTAATTCTGAATGGGAGTGTTCTATTATTCATAAAGTATTTTGTTTCTGTAGAGAATCATATTATGATATGACATTCAGATCTTATTACTCTTTTTGTTACTGTTGTGATATGCAGCTGTTCCGCATTAGGGGGCTTCTCCATTTGCTTTGCAGAACAATCCCTTTTTAGTATTTCTTTACATTTTTAGGGTGTGGTAGGAGAATAAAACAACTGCTTTCTTGGATTTTTGGCTATTTTTTAAAAATATGAATTATTTCTTGCTGAGTCAGCAAACAATGTGATTGGATATAATAAATTAATACCAAAATTGAAGTACAGAAGTGGTAGTATGAGATATATAAAGAAAAAAGTCATTTTCTTTCAAAGTGCTCATTTATAGCACTCTTCATATGTTTTTATACCATTCTGCATTTTAATTGTGACACTTCAGGAGTAATACGAATGTTTTCCACAGCTTATTTTCATGCAGTGTAATAATTCTGACTATCTCTTCCTAACTGGTATCTCTTTGTGGGACTTGTGTTCAAAGTGGGCTACAAAAATTGCCTCTGTGCAGTTGTATGATGACAATTGCAGCTTCCAATAAGTAAAGATAGTCTTTCTGCAGAAAATTCCATTTTCCATTTTGTCTTAAGTATTTTTGTTCTCAATCTGATACTGTGATTACCCACTCTATACCCGAGTAGAAATTTGGATGAATACTTCTGAGCTATAGTGCACTGCAAGTCGGTACAAAAAGTACATAATCTATGAAGATGACTGATTTAGATTAATGTAACAGTCCCTAAGAGGAAAAAAAAACATGCCTCATTTTTTTCTCTGTATGACCTATACTAGCATTTATAGCAGTGCTAGTTCCAACAAACTTGCTATTTAATGCTAGGTAGAAAACAAGACCACACTGCAAGTCTGTTAGTAGCACTGGTGAATGAAAAATAATTAGTCTTAGATGTGATTTCCTTCCCTGGAAAGGAAAATGCAACTCTCTCCACATTGCATCAGCTTAACAAATTCACTGTGAAGGGTCAAAGGCTGCAATGTGTGTGATTGAGCAAAGATTGGCACAGGAGGAAATAGTAGCTTCAGCTTCTTCATGCCACTTAGTTTTTCTGCAGAGATTCATTTATGATCCCACCAGTAAGCTATTTGGATACAAGCAGGGCAAATCATGCATAAATGCATGATTGTGGGTACAAAGTCATGTAGATGATAGAAATAGGAAGTAATAAAAAGGCAGTCAAGATGCTGTAAAACAGAAAACTCTTGGAGTTCTCTCTTACATATGCAAACACATGGATTATCTGTGCCAAACCTGGAGATTTTTGTCATGTGAGCTAACAACTGTGATCTCTATGTGACATTAAATAGCCAATATTTACCATTTATCAGGCTACTGGAAGCGGGTAAATTCTTAAACACAGGTACCAAGCTTGTAAGTGGTACAGCCTGTGTAATTGGCAGATTTTGAGAGCAAGAATTTCCATACTATAGTACAAAAGTCTAATGTTAGACATGAAAAAGTTATTTTGTGAACAGGTGAGAAGTAAGGTAGAAAGTACAGCATACATTTTGGCATGGACACTTGCACATTTAAGTACTGCAAGTTTGTGGGTTGTTTTTTTTAATGTGCATCAGTGTTTACAGGATCAAAGTCTAAAGTAGCACAGGAAAAGGAATATGCAATTTTCTGAGTCCTTGTGATCTCTATTAATAGCTCTCATCCCTGATGAGTGCAGGGATTTACATAACAGAGACAAATATTCAAGAATCTCTGAATAAGAGCACAATATCCCAAATCTCCAGCCCTCTGAGAACTCCATTCCAAAATAATAGACACTAGACAAAACAAGATTTTACTGTATGCGGTGGGCCACAAGACCCTTGTTGATTGCCGCAATGTTTAATTTGTTTCTTTCCATCTCTTTGGCTGATAATTGGAATACTCAGGCTATGACTTTTAATAATCTGCCAGTCCCAAGGTTAATAATAGACTGAAATTACATAGACGCTTTGACTTCTTGTGTTTGGAATAAATACTCTGCAATAGAAAATGTAGATCAGGACCTCAGAAATAAAATTGACTAATTTTAGAAAGAAACGAGAGCAACAGACACTGTTATTTACAATTACTGTTTCTCTTAGCACATTTTATCTTTGTTTCTTTTTGTTAGATAAATACCTATGCAGACAGATACATTTATCAGTCTAGACATGTATGTGGTTCCAACAAATATATCTGCCATTCTGCTTGCTTGCTCGTACTCTCTCTCCTAAAATTTATATGCTAGTGATTCAAAACGTAGCTAGGCATCTATGGCAACTTTGTAACTTTAACATTTTGGAGATTTTAAATTTAATTATTTTCTAAAATTAAAATTAAGGTCTCTAACAAAAAAATTGGGGAAAAAAAGTCATGACCTGTTCCCAAGTTTCATGAAACTTTAAATGCTCAATGCTTTGTTGAGTTTCAGAAGCTAAGGCATGTAAAAATGTGATGTGGGAAAGACAGGAACAGAAAGAAAGCCTGGTGCTGTTATTAGTCCACTTCTGCATGAAAATGCATGAAATGCCAGAGCAGGGGGGTTGGAACTCAATGATCTTTAAGGTCCCTTCCAATTCTAACCATTCTATAATTCTATGAAAATGATTGACCAGGAATTATAAGTTAAGAAATTAAAATGTTGCAAATAATTTGGTACTCAAGTAAAAGCCAGCCATGATTTTGTTTGTTTTCAATTGTTACATTTAACATGTAGCTCACATTCTTGAACTTTTTAAGTTGACCATTAATGTTGACTATTAATAAGCACCAGAAGGCTGTGTGATTTCCAGAGCACTAGAGCAAATCTAATGCTGTGCTGCTATTTAAAAATTGTAAATTTGACTTTTATGACAGAATAACAGAGCAATTGATGTAAGATTTAATTATTAATGCTAAAGAAATGAAGAGAAGGCAATGCATATCACTGTAAGTTTGCTGCAAATGGCTCTTATAAGTCTAGCTAGGTGGGCTTCTTAAATCTGGTTTCAGGTTGTGCTGTTAAAGCTGGTAATACCAGTGTACGATTTCCTGGTACCCTTCAACTTGGTATCACTTGCCAGTTTTAGTATTTTTATCAGTGGCCAGGATGAAAGCACTGGACTGTTACTATTCAGCTTTGCAGGTGGAAAAGTAAGGAGGATGGCTTGCTCACACTGAGCAGCCTGGACACAATACTTAATGTAAGTATTAGAAGGAACTACTCCCCGAATTGGTACTGCCCCTGTAGCTCACACTGCCTACCTGGCTGCTGTCATGATACACTAGATTATAATTCAGCACAAGTTCCTGACATTGCCACAATTTTTTGCTTTCTGCTTTCCTCTCTTGCCCCACTACAGTTTGCAGAAAACAGGAAGTAATGGCTTTGCCATTCACCAGGAGTCCGTCAGGTCTAGATCTGTAGGTCTTTAAAAGCCAGAGGCAGCCTTTCCTTCCTTCATCAGAAAGCAGTCCTAGTGTTAAAGCCAGGAACCAGGCAGAGTACCCTTGTAACTGTGCATTTTATGAGGTAAGCTGAAATCATTGTTTTGTGCTTGCTGGAAACCTAACTATATCATCCCCACACACGCACACATCTCATAGTTACCCAGCCCTTTACTTCACATGGGTCAGTCCTGGTCTCTGGCAGTCATCTTAGCTGAAAAGAAGCAGATAATTCCAGGAGGCAATTTATCCTGGTTACCTGAGACAGCTGCCATAGGACAGGAAAATTGCATTCTAGAAAAGTCTTTCTCTTTCCCCTAAGGACAGGTTTAAACTAGATTTAAACACATTTAAACTACCCTAATATTTAGATGGCTAAAGTTAGGTGAAGTGAGCCCAAGGTACAGCAAGAAATGAGTGGAGGAGTTTATGACTTTCATGCTATCATATTTAAGGCCAAGAGAGAATTTTCCCTTGGCTAACCCCATAGAATCTCTTGGATTCAAGAACAGAAGAAATTTTTCTTTTTTAGTGTCTTGAGAACTTTTGTCTGCAGGAAGCTGCTCAGGCTGGTTACTATATTTTTAAACAACTGCTCTCAGTTCCTTCCCCTGCTCTCACTAATAGAAATAGGTTTGCTTTTCCAAGTGCTACTATGCAAGACTTGCAGTACCTCTTGACCATCTCACTGACTGTGAGAACGAGAAGAATTTACATCGCCCAAATCCTTAGATGCCCATAACAATTCCTAAAGAATATTACTCAACAGGGATGTCTAAAGAAGACATGAAAGGTAGTTTGCCTACTCCTAAAGTTGTGGGTTGCTTTCAAGTAGTGTCTAAAATTCACTGACGGGTAACAGGTTTTGGGATTAACTATTGGGACCCTGAAGAAATGGCACAGAAGCCTGTTTTTATTCTAATCACAGTTAGGCACCCGGCTACTTCAAATGCCTGCCCACATACATGTGGCTTTACTCCAGAGCAATTGCTAGTCCAGGTAAAGGCACCGCACATGCTTATGTGTTTGTATCATCAGAAACACGTTGAGTATGATCCAAATAAAGAAGTAACTAAGAAGCCTTTGGGGAACTTGCAAGTTATAATTTTCTCTCTGTTCTGATCCCCATACAATTTATTCTGAAGTCATTATGTAAAGAAACTGCATGCTTTCTGTCAGAAAGGTGGCTGTGAGGAGCATTCATTAGAACAGCAGAAAGAGTCGTGGAACTGAGGGTATTTTCCTGCCCTCCTCCTCTCCTCCCACAGAGAGCAAGAGCAAGCATGCCTGTGGCTGGTTCCTACCTTACGCCACTTCAAAGAAGGTTCTTTGAAAGTCTCTTACACAAGTCTTCTGTAGGGAGCTAAACATGCAGATAAAACTTAACTGAGTGCACTGTGTAACGGAGGATACTGGACTCTGGTAAGCGTTTATTCTATAAACACAGAAACCCCTGGGAAGAAGCAGCTGATGCAGGTGGGGTGCTGGCAGCCAAACTGGTAAAGGTCTGGCCACTCTTACAGACAGCATTGAGCTGTCCTGGATGGATTCACGGCCTCTGGTGTGGCAGGCCTTGGGGAACTTTGGACTGCTAGCCTTTTGTTACAAACTTCACAGCCTCCCTGAACAGGGCAGTTTAGAGTCTGCATGTGCAGATGGCACTGTGGAGTGGTGTTTAATTCCGTTTGTCCTCGGCTTTCTGCCGGTCTCACGTGAGCTGTGTTTCTTGCATCAGTGTGGAGCTCTAGTATGAACTGCTGTTGTGGGATAACGAGTGGTCTCTATTTCTGTGCAACAGGAAAAGAGCAAGGAGGAGGGGTGGTTCAGGGATTTGCAAATCAAAGGCAAGTCCCTGGCAAGATGAAGACTCTGTGACCCCATATATGGGGGGAGTGGTGTCCACATCAGTGTGTAGGAGGGTTCCAGACCTCATTGCTAAGCAGTAATTGTCTTTCCTTGAGCACAAGTCCCTTATATTCACTGAGGGCGGATAGCATGTGCTTGTACAGCTACTCTGGATCACCTGATGTGTGGTAGCTTCTTTCCCCCAGCAGTCATTCCAGACATATGAGATTGTAATTACTTGATGTTTGTATGTTATAGAAATTCAGGTAATGAGTAAATATTATATGGGCCAGGGTATAAATGATTTTTTTTAAAAAACCATGTTTAGTTAGCCCTTGATGCTTGGTAGTCAGACAATCCAAGTAGCAGTCAGGTAGAGAGGTGGCAAGTTATGCTGCCCTACAGCCATGTAGATTTACGTGAAAATGTCCTACTTATGCAAATAGATCATAAAAAAAAGGAGTCTGGCCTCTGGCACATTTAATAGCATTCTTAGACTTTGCCAGGCAAGTGTGGCTTCCTGCCTCATGCTTTTGATAGATGGAAAGTTACTGCAAATGCATTTTTAACTCTAAGTATTGTAGTGAAAATGTCACCAACTGAAATGCATTCTCTCTTCCACACATGTTGGCTCCCTTAACATGCCAAATGCTGCTAAGTAGATTAAAGGTCTGTCTGCAATGAGATCAATCTACTTGTATTCTCTGCTTATGAACTCAATTCCAGCATTTCTGATACCAAGTGATCCATCGTGATGGAGATCCTCAGTTGTGCCAGAGCTCAGCTTGGTTCTTCAAGAGCCAGAGGTGAAAAAGGTTAAAGTTTGAAAACAACATGACTCTAGCCTGTGGTGCTTTGGCTCCCCAGATTCCTCCAAATTACGTGGGGATGGCTAAGGAACAGCACAGCGATGCAGGTACCCAGCAGCAGCCTTTAGAGATAGATTTCTGCTGCCTCAGTAAGGCTCAAAGCTTCCTGTCGCACTGCCCAGGGTGGGCTAGAACTGCAGCTGAGACACCAATCAGTGTGGCCATGGGACTGCTCGGCCACAAATGTGACATTGCATGGCTTAATTTGGGCAGGTGTTCAGGGCAAGCACCCCACTCTGCTTCTGCGCCAGAGGATTTTGTGGCCACACGGAGCCCAGTGTGTATAGGGAGCTGCACTGCTGTCTGTTTGCCCCCCGTTGAGCTCACTCTGGGGATGAGCAAGGGCCTATGATCCACGTGCTTTCCTCTGTGTTGTGCATATTCTACTTAGTGTGCCTGATTTTTAAAAACATGGGCCTTATTATTCAAAGTAGACAAACATGTTTCTAAATGCATTTCATATTAAAGATCTCCATGGGGATTATTTAAGAACCTACCCATCAAAGCCCTGTTTATCTCCTTTCTTGGGCAAATGTTACAGTTGATTTTTCTGCATACTTGTGATGTGACACTTTCTGCAGTCTGCCCTTTTTCTGCTTAAGTCCTCACTTGTGTATCACTTATGGAAATGTTTCATTTATGAAAATAAGGCTCTCATATCCCTGGTTTAGGGCAGATACTGTTCTGCAGACATTCCTGGATTTGCAGCACTACCTGCTTTTGATTTAGCTGGAGCAGAGCCTGTCTAATCTACTGGGTTGCGCTGTCACACAAGGGCCTTGTTGGGGAGCAACTGTGGGGAAAGAAGGCGGCTGATGTGTAAATATTCAAACTTAAGCATTCACTGAAGCATTTTCTTGACTCGGAGCCCTCAAATCTTGGAGTATGTGATCTGTGTGCTGAAGCTGCGCCAGCCAAATATTTACTATTACTCTGCTGCTTCTTGGAAAATGTAGAGAATTCACAGATATTACAGAAAGTAGCATTTTTTGGAACAGCCATCACTGAAAGACGTGCTCTATTAGTAAAGTGGTGTGTTTTGCATTGTTATAATTAGGGTTCAGCTCAGAGAACATTTTCTCAGTAGCCCCATGTTGTTTGAATAATTCCACCTATGAAGAATATTCTGAGCTAAACTCAGCTTTAATACTGGCCAATTTATGAACCTTTCATGAAAACATATTTCAAGATGTCACTGTTTTAAAATTAAAATAATTTGCCTTTCTAGTTACTGACTGGAAATGTCTCCCTTCTGCTCTTCTACCATCCTTTGTTTAGGCATATAATACAGAGTGACATAACATGTTTCTGGCATTATTATCTGATGCAAGTAGCTAAACTTTGGTACTGATTTGATTTCTTGCATTCTTAAAATGAGTCCACATGGATAGGGTTTACAGTGCAAACACTGCTGGGTTTTTCAGTCACCTGCAGCCTGTTTTGCTGAGTTAGATTATGACAGATTTTTAGTACAGTTTCCTTAGGAAATGACATTTATATGCTTGTGCTGTATATCTCTGTTTTGAACGTGTGTTTTATTTCTTCTCCTGTGGTTCTGTCCCTTGTTTGCCCTGCAGGGTTTTTGAGCAGGGACTGTTCCTTGCTTTGTCTGTGCAGGACCTAGCACCTTGCCTCTAGTTTTGCTTTGGCACCTGAAGGGATTGGTATTTTATAGTTCAGATTAAAAAATAACTGATGTGGGTAATGAACCATCTTGTCTACCTTCAAACCAAAGGAAAAACTGGAATTAGATCCAAGCATCCCCTAGAGTAGCCTACCCATGCTTTGAACCCGTTAACCAACTTCGACAGGGAAGTGGCCTCAAGTGGTGAGAAGGCAAGAGGGATATAATGTTCTTGGAGATTCTCTGGTAACTGGATGGAGACATTTGCATGCAGGAGACAGGCCCCAACTGTCCTCCCTCATTTCCCTTGTTCTCCCAAGAAGGGCTTGAAGCATGAACTTACAGCAATAAACCACAGAGTTCTTATGAATGGGAATCAGCACAAGGGAGGCTTGAGTCAGAGTTTGCAACCTCCTGCACAGCAAAGGCAGCAGTCATGGAAATGCAATCAGAGGAGCCAGCCTGCTCCTGTTCAAGCCTTCCTTGAATTTGCTATAAACTAAATTTGGGGGAATTCTTTCTCACTATGAGGAAAAAGATAATTTTAATAATACTTAAAGAAAGTCCTTGTTCCCTTGGCCTGTAATTCCACAATAATTGGTGCTTTGGAGTAGGGTCTAACCTTTAAGTGAAACCAAGCCTGTAGTAATTTTTAGGTGCAGCACATATCCACTGAATTGTGAAAAATACAGGGATTACTGTATAGGTCTTAAACCTTAGGCAAACACTTTGGAGTTGTATAGGCAGCTTAATCTAATCTAAAGGCTGAGCATGGTTCTAAATGTATTTTCTAGTAAGCTCTGTACTCCTATAAGCAATAGAGAAAATTGCTTGACCAGCTAATGGGATTAGCCGACCACATTCAAAGGGTTACAGACCACTATGGAGTAGCTAATCGAGTAAGATGGATATTTCTAATATTCATTGCTTTAATTTTTATGTTTTATTAAGTATGAAAGGCTCAGTGGCTGCTTGGAAGAGAGCTGGAAGGTCTCCTGAGGGAGGAGTTGTTTAGGGTATAATAAACTGGAAACACAGTAAAAAGAGGCAGAGAGGAAAATGTCTTGAGCTTCTAAGGCATTAGGGTTGTTTGTGCATGGGCATGTATTACTCAGCTAGACAGTCTTATCTTACCGTGATGGTGTCATTGAAGGAGGAGGCAACTGCGACTTAAGAAGGTAGAATAAAGCTTTATGGAAATAGTAATTGTTATTAGAATTATCTCAAAATACAGCTGCTTTTCCCTATTTGCAACTGTTGTAGTGCTCAGAAGAAGACGCCGAGTGCAAGGACCACAAACTTAAATCTTCCTGCAAATGATTCTGGCAGCGTTAGGAGTAGCAGGGTGGTCCTCAATGCCCCATCTTCCTACCCGCTGTGTCTTCTCCATGACCTTGGTATCTAAACAAAACTGAGGTGTTAGTCTGTCTCTGTGCTCTTATTGCCTCTGGCACAAGTGTCAGCTCACAGTGTAAGCGATGATGTCAAATATTTCTTTGCAGATTGTTGTGCTGCCCAGATTGTATGAAGCCAGCTGAAAAAGGCTGCCCCAACTCAGCCAGACTGTATGACAGTCATTGATATGAGACTGATATCAAATCCTGGCCTGTCAGACCTCCAGTCTGAATTATTTTAAGTCTCTTTACAGTTCAGTAAGCTGTCAAGGTTAACACCCGTTTGGACAGGGCCCACTGTGAGTGCTACTCTGTAGCACTCACCTGGAGGGGAATCAGCCTTTGCCAAATGTGCAGTGGGGATGGCCAGAGCTGTGGGAAGTCGTGGCAGGACTAGAGGGCTAGAGGACTTCCTTGCAATTAGCTGTAGCTGTGCCTTCCCAAAGCTTTTGGGTGGGAAAACACCTGTGGCTGACTCTGAGCCAGAGGGATGTGCATGCACTAAGGCATTTCTTGCTCAGGGCTGAGGAAGGAAGGCTCCCAATGAGGGAGAGGGCAGATTAAAAAATCCACCTTTGGTAACATCTCCAATGGAACATTATGCAAATAAGAATTGGTACAAGCACACTACAAGACTTAGGAAAAGAGAAATCAGATTTTAACAAAATCTGTAAGATACAGTTATATACAGAGAGAGAGATATATGCCTATAAAGGCATAAGAAGTCACCCTGATAATGAACATACAGAAGTTTCTAAAGATAGTGGGGAATTAACCCCATTAACCTGAAAGGGGGAAAAAAAGCACATTTGTCAATAAATATTTACTCTCCTTCTGGTATTTGAAAGTGTTCTTATTTGCACAGCCAACTGAGAACTTTTCTGTGGGGATTTTGAAGAAGTAATATTAATATTAACTTTGTGTCGTTGTTGCTTTATTTTGTTTCTTTGAAACAAGTAGTAAATTTACCATTGCAAAATTGAGATTTTTTTTTCAGTTGTAAAATTTATCTCAGCTCATTTGTCATGAAAATTTGCCCCTTAGGACTAGTTTGAACAGTATCCCAGGTGTTTAATGTTGTTCACCTAATGAAGGCACAACTCATGAAAACAACTATTGAACTGTGGTACACTTCATGAATACTGAGGAGGCATTCAAATTTAAAATGCATGTAGTAGTAACTGGGTCTATAAACTGCTGCTCCTGAAGCTGATGCTCTATGCATATTTCTCCATATGAACATTTTTCACTTGTATGTTTTTCTATTTTCAAAGACAGTTTGTATGTCTCCATTTAGCTTCATGGAGCTGGAGAGAGTACAGTTATAATTAGTTTGGCCATGGAGGGCTTGGCAGATTTTTTGTGAAATACTCTAGTTCATAACATGCCTTACTAGTCACGTTTCTGTGCTCTAAAATAAGAGGAGATGGATCATAGTGGGACGCAAATAATATAGAAGAGGTAAAGAGCACAGAAAAAATGCTTTTATATCCAGCTGTTGGGGCCTGCTGTGCACTGCACATTGTTAAAAGAGCACATTATATGGAGATCAGGCATGAATGTGGGTGGATTAGGAGAAACCTGCTGGAATGTACCAAAAAGGAGGCTCAAAAAAAAAAAAAAAAAAAACCCTGACCTAGTTGCACCCCTGAGAGAGGAAGGAAACTGGCTAGACACTGAGCACCATGCTGTCAGCCCATCCCTGGGGCATCAGCTTCTTCTGAGACAGGAGAGCAGTAGATCTCCTGCAGAAACGTGCTGTGGAGATGCTCCAGCAAAGCTGGAGGGTCTGGGAAGAGAATATGCCTAGTGAGCATACCCAAAAGATGTCTTGGGGTGAAGACTGCTGGTGCTGCAATGAGATGTCACCCTTACTACAGGAGAGCTGCAGCTGTGTCAGTCATAGCCTGAAAATGCAAAGTCTGTATTCTAGGTTACTGAAATGAAATGGATGTGGTTGTCTGCCGCCCTGATGACAAACCCACCTGTTTTTTTTTTTTTTAAGCTTCATTTTGCAGTGTCTGGCCCACAGGCGGGGGAGGATTCTGCTCTCTTCACTGAGCCAATGTTGCTTAGCTCTGCTAAAAATGTGTATCAGCATTTGCCAGATGCAAATCATTGTTCTTGACAGATTATGCAACATGGATTATAAAAATCCAACATTTTTTCTTTCCTTTCTGTCTGAAATTTAAAACAGAAGTTTGCAACTTGCCAACGTAGCGGGAAGCATTAGTGTTCTCATTTAATTCTCAGAATTGTTAAAATTAGGCATATTTGCAAATTTAGGCTGGCCAGAAAATAAGAGATCCGTTCTGGGAAAAAATTATGTTGTCCTGCTTTTTGTTGTTACTGAAATGGCTGTTGACTTTCTCATTAAAAATCACTGTGAGCATGTAATACAGCACAGAACAGTCAGGATACTCATAACAGGAGACAGATCTCTGTGCAGAATTACCACGCTCCAAATGAAAGCTCAAATCACCAGATTGTTGCCTGATCTGAGATCACTTAGACTCTGGAGTCTTAAAATCTTTTTTTGTTTTTTTTTTTTTTTTTTTTTTTTTTTTTTTTAAACCAGTAATTCTCTTGTAACACTGAACCCTCCCACCCCCCCACCTCACCCCCCTTTTTTTGTTATAGCAATATTTGCCTGTGAATAAACGCTAACTAGAGGAGAAAAATAAGAAAGAATGCCAGATAGCTCTACTTTTCAACTTCTGCTATATTCCAAAATAGCTCCAGACCTCATTCTGTTCTGAGATCTGCAGTGCACATCTCTGCTCTGGTATGCTGCTCTCTCCATGTCCTGTATTTTTAGTGAAATCAGTGGGAGTTCAGAGTGCGTGGGACTGCAGAATCCTCGATATTCCTTGCTGACCTGAGACTAGAGGGGTTTTTTCCTGTGTTTGAAATGGGCATGCTGCTGCACTATTAAAAATGACTGTGAAAAATTTCATTCTTGTTGCAGTCTGGTGGTCATCATTTTACATTTAGCCCTTTGTATTTCCACTTGAAAAGCAAAGACAAACTCCTGATTCTCAGTGGGTTTTTTGATTTTTGGTTTTATATTGAGGCCACCATATATGAACACTGTAGATGCAATACATTGTGTCATCCCTGCCATGAACCCTGTGGCTGTGATACAAGCAGATTTTTACGGGGCCCAAACTACCAGATTTGAGATCCTCTGGGCAGCTATAAGGACTTTGTGTCATATGTGGTGAGTTGGTGAAGAAATCTTACTTGCCAATCAAATTTCTTAGATGTTTTGCTTGAAAGCCAGACACTTAACATCATTTTAATGCAGTTTTTGTGTCTGAATTAATATAATAAATGTCAATGTTGAATAGCATAAGGTCACATTTTACTACTTTGACCAGAAGTGTAATCTTCCAAGATTCAGTTTTATTACTATTATAACAGTCATGCTGGATAAGGTCACCAATATTTCTTTCAATATGAAGTAATATGAAAGCATAGTTTATAGCAACTTTATTCCCTGCAATGTGGATTTGTGTGATGAGATGTATTGACAAAGATCTACCTTGGATATATTTGCATGTAACTCTGGAGCCGCTGTAATAGTGTGTTGGTTATGCTCATTAGGGCCTTAGTCATTGCAAAGAAATGAACCTTTGAGGTTTGTACTCTCCTACTTCAAAAGAAAAAGGGCATTTTCTTCAGCAGTATAGATATTTAGTCTGAAAGGCGCAGCTATACACTGCACAGCGTGATGAAAATGATCTAGCTTTTGCATACATACACTTTGGTTGAACAACAACAGTCACCAGCAGTGCCACATTTCAAAGGTAAATACATCAAGTGTACATATCAAAACCTGTGTGCGCACCCTGTCTGCTTAGAAAGAGATAGACTGCACCAATCTTAAAAGCTGAAGTAATTGGACACCTACCTGCATATTTACATTGCCTGACCTGGTGCTACAACTGCTGTTTTGTGGCTTCCAAACTGCATTTGTAGAAGAGGCAATAGATACACTTGATTTTTTTCTTTTGGATGAGGGGCTGTGCTCCAAGTGAGGCCATCTCTGTTGCCCTCTGTTGAAACTCTAGCACTAATGACTTCTGTTTGGGATTTCTCCTTGTTTGGATTTTTGATTTTTTTTCCTGAAGAATTCTTTATGAATTTTTATTATGTGAGAGCATGAAATGCTACTCAACTTATTAACTTGTATACCTTACTCTCTTAGAGAAAAATCACCAGTTTTTGTGGAAATTGAGAGTGAAAAAATGCAGGGGTTAAAAGGTTTTGCAACATCCAGTGCTGTTCTAAATTATGTAAGGCAAAAATATTAAATAATAATATATTCCTTATTGCACACAGTCTGTTGGGGGATTATATAGAGAAGGATGTATAGATCCCGGAGTCCACCCTTCTCTACTTTTTTGTTGAGTTTTTTTGAGAATTCTTTTAGCTAAAAAGTTGTTAGCTTACTTGGAAAACTTTTTTGCTTCTTTTATCTCAAGGGTTAGCATTTCTGAATAGTAAACCTATTTTGTAAAGTCCCCAAACTGTTTCTGCTTTGTGCGGGTTTGTGTGCAAAACAAACAATATCAATGTGCTGCTGCTCCCGCTGTCAGTCAAGAGCTCCTTTAGCTGTTGTGGAAGATTTGTGTGCCCCATGCCAAAGAATCTGGGTTTCAAATCTTGTTTGACAGCTGTAGAGGGGCTTGTTCTGTGCATACATCTATTTCTGCAGTTAAAGATACATAATGTAGTATGTTAGATTTTTCAGTTGCATTTTCCCAATGGCATGATTTGTGCTGTGAGGTGGCACCAGAGCACGGGGAGGATGCTCTAGGGCACTGGTAAGGTGTAACACACAAGGTGAGAGCTGCGTCCCTGCCTTGCTGCACCTTCCTGCCTGTGTGGAGCTGGTGTGTGCTGCTGGCCACTGACATGTCTGCTCCCTGGGCACAGCCTCCCACGTGTCAGCAGCACAACCAGCCACGCTTGGTGCTTTCCTTGCACGTGCCCAAGGCAGGGTGAGTGATCCAGGTGTGCTGTCACCTACAGAAATACGCTGTGGGAGAAGGGGGCTGCAAATATCATAGCTGCTCAGCCCAGCCTCTTGTCCATCAGTGTTAAGCCATGTTTCAGGAAAACATTTTGAAATCCCTCTGCATGAGGAAACTGAATCAAGGTAAAACCAATTTCTTGACATCTGCTTCCACAATGTTTTCTTTGCCATTATGTGCAAATGTGTTCTTTTTCATTGTGCTTGCCATTGTGGGAACATTTTGTTCACTGTTGTATTCAAAATTATGTTTAACGACTTTAGCCTTCACCTATTGGGACTTTTATTTCTGGAAAATCTATATGCTGTAAGCATGCAAACAGAGGAAACAGGTGCGTTTATGCAGGCATGTAAGTTAAACCTCCAAGTGAGAAGTCTCTGGCTGTTGGTAAGTTTTGGGTTTGTTATTTTTTTTGACAGATCAGTGGCAGTCTTAGAAATGCTGTTCTCTAAAACACAATTGTTGTTTGGCTACATGAGTTAAGGCAAGAAAATACTTTTAAAAATTCTGTTTTAAGGAGAGGTTCTCTACATTAGTAATCTCTCCTGCTTCATTAAAAGTGCTTTACTTTTGTCCTGTAGGTTGTCCTAGAGAACACTTGGGGAGACTGTAGATGTTTTGATATTGGAGTTCTGAACAAGGAAACACACTTTGAGTTTCAATGCACATACACATCTATATACCTATAGCTTACACAAGTTTAAAGGAAATCAATTAGCAATTGACTATTGCAGAGCAATGGCGATAGCATCTGGAAGTGTAGATGTTTTTCTAAGTCTGAGCAAGTCTTGAATTTTTCAGGACTTGCTGAGGTCAAAATTTCTGGGAGATGAGGAAGCTCCTCCTTGGAGCATTTTATTGTTTCAGAATTTCTGTAAGTGCAGGTCAGAATGCAGAGCATGTAATTAAAAAGAACAGAGGGGTTATTGCATGTTTCCAAATCTAAGATCTGTAAGAGAGTTGCTGACAAGGCATTTGCTAAGTAGGCCCCCTAAGTAGGCTTTGAGCTCTGTTGACCTTTAAAATGTGCCAGAAGGCTTGTCCCTTCCCTGGGGCTTGGAATGGCTACTGGGTGCAATTTGTGGTACTTCTTTCCTGCTTGGTCCTTGCTGGCTAGAAGTGTCAGGTGAAACCATCCAAGATGCCGAAGGGCAAACTCACTCTTCTGAATAAACTGGAAGAAGGTTAAAACATGTAAAATGACACAAACGTGACCATTCTTTCTCAGCAGCAGAGTGTGCTGAGAGTATTTTATTTGAAGATTTGCTCCCCATTCCTCCACTCTTTGGAAAACATTAAATTATTATAAGTAATATAGGAGTGTTTCATGCATTTTGTAATACTTCAGGTCATAGAGGTTGCCAGTAAGTCTAGTGTTTTACTTTTAAATGTAGGCCCCTTGATGTCTTAGCTGCTGCCACTGGAGGTTTAGGTGTCAAAGTTGTGCTACATGTGTGGTGTCAGCTCTGCCTGTGAGCACAAGCTAGAGCTCCATTTTCTCTCCTTTTAATTGGTATTAAAGGAGACAGCAGCAACCTCGCAGCTGGCATCTCATTTCATCAAAGCAGTGATAAACTTTATATTAAAAAAAAACTTCTCTCACTTCAAAATCCTTTAGTTTTGGTGACAAATGTTGGGGTATATTTGCATACAAATCACCTTCTTTCAGGAAAAGGCTGATCTTTTTTAATTTTTTTTTTTAATGCTTTCTAAACATAGTTTGTCTGAAAGTTTTATGAGCCTGTTCTTTGTTTTCATACACAGTCTGATGAGCTGCTTTTGGAACAGAAAAGACTGAAGCAACATTAAACTGCCTTGTGGTTCCTCTTTTGAGGATATCCTGAGCATGTTTTGCTATAGAACAATTTGCCTTCCCTCTTATAATTCTTTGGCTTTTCAACTCCATTGATAAATTTGCTTATCTTGCGCTTATATATTAGTACTACAAATATAATTGAATCTGGCAACATGGCTGCAAGGGTTTTTTTTAATTCTTCACTATTGGTTTAAGAATATCTTTTTTAAGTTTGGTTTAAAAGGTTGGGTTTTTTATTCAGTAACTTTCCATTTTAATCAGATGTCCTAAGAAAGTGGTAGTCAAATGGAAATTTTATTTACTTTTTCTAATGGCAAATAGAACTTAATTGTGTACTACTGAATATCTATCCTACAGAAGCACTTTTATCTCTTGGTGACTAGTTGCATAGCAAAAACATCTCAGCCTGATCTATCCTATTCTTGGGCACCATTTTATCTCCTCTGCAATCGACTTTGTCTGTCGACTGCAATCGACTTTGTAGTGGAACCAACATTCGTTTTATCACCAAGGTCTGATCTTCAAGCTTTCACCTTCAAAAGCACAACCATCCTTAGACAGACTGGTAGCTCAGAATGATTTATAACTGAGGAGAACTTTGAAGTTCCTATAAACAACCAAAAAGCAGTGTTTTCTGCCTCTCTTAGGTATACTGCTGTTAGTTTGCTTGCTTCTGCTTAGGCATCTTGTGTCTTCCATTCTCTATCAGTGACATGCAGTCAGGAATGACTCTGCCACCAGTTTCTGACTGGCTTGATGAGAGGCCCGAGATAGTAATGCAAAGCCCAGGAAAAATGATTCGCAAGTGTTTTTCACACCAGTGGTATCAGCACAGGGTTGCATGTGAAATGCAGACAGGCACATTCAAAGGGACTCTGCAGAGAACATGTGTTTAATTTCCAGAGCAACAAGCACACATATCACTGTTGCCTGACTGAGTTTTAGAACAGTACACAGAGCCATCACTGACTTGTTAGGAGGTCGCTGGGTGATTCACATTCAACAGCTTAACAAGAGGAAGCTGAACAAATGACAGTGGCGATGCTTTCATTTGGAGGAGTACCAAATGTTCCTGCTCTTTTAGCCCCTAGATATGGGATATCTACTTTGTGACCTTTGGAAAGAGAAAGACATCTATGTTTCTCAGCAAGACGACTTTGATGGTGATCATAAACCCCCAAGAAATGCTGTGTGCTTGTAATTTAAGGAAGAAACACAGAGATTTAGAAATTTATTTTCTGGAACAAAGTTTGTGATACCAAATTCAACATTAATTTTCTCCCTCGCATTCAGGAAACAGCTGGAGTACTATCATCTTTCTTTGTGGTTTGTTTTTTTTTTTTTTGGCATAAATTTACTTTATTTTTTAACATTGATAACATGTCAGTTTTAAGCCATTTTTTTCTTCACTCCAGGGAACTGTCTGCCAGCAACAAGAACAGTGAAATATTGTTGTTATCAGCTTGTATTATGGTAATATTGAGAGGTCCAAACCAGAGATCACAGCCCAAATCTTTGGGGGTATGTAGACATGTTGAGAAGTGCTAACAGCTACTCAGACCTTGCTCCAGTGAGACTTTTAGGCCTGTGATTAATTTGGAAGGCAGAGCAGTCTTGCAGATTTCCACACTTGTTCCAACAATGGCAAGGGAAATATTTACTAATGAGGGCGAGGTAGGATGTAAGGGTTGAAGGGCCATAAAATCAGATGCTTGCCTTGATGGATCTCAGACTAAAGCATCTGATAACATTGACCCCTGTCTTTGCACTGTCCAGCGTTCACAGGGAGCTTCATGCAGATACTGAGGTTCATATGGATGTTTCTCTTTGGGCCTATGCAATTGGGGCTCAATAAGCTGGAGGAGGAAGTGGAAGGGAGGAGAGCAGGTTCAGGTCTCTACTGAGCAGAACACAGGAGGTTTCATCTCTGCAAACATATTTTCATTCCCCTTGTTCAGTTAATTTTTCTCTTGATCTCACAGCTACAAGATGTTTAGGGTCTCCCTTTGCCAGTAAGGTGACACCACTGATTTGCTTTGGAACATTTCCCAGCAGTGACCCTGTACCAGGTGAACCCAGATGTACACCTGGCTACTTTCAGTAATATCAACAAAGCATCAAACATCCGTGGCTTTTACTAGCAACTGATGTGTAGCAGACTATTTTGAGACCTGTATTTTCTCTTGGAGGCTCCAGTTTCTGTAGAGCACTGGTCTGATGGTTTTGGCTCCTTGAGAATGTGTGCGTGTTCTGTGCTTCTCAACAAAGGCTGACCTCTGTGGAGAGCAGGAAAGGAGGATCTCCATCCTGCTGGTTTTGTGAAGGTGATGGGCTGATGTGAAAAAGCTCCAGTGGACAGAAAGCCAACGTTGTGCCATGCAACTCCCTGCTTTGCTCAGCCCTGCAGGGATTTTGTCATGTTGCATGTGATGGGGTTCAGCACTTACAGAGTGTGAGAGGGCAAACAAGAGATGGGAAATGCCTTCTCCCCCTCTCCTCCTTGAGCACCTGTTAAGGAGCTAAGCATACGCTGGTTCTGGATTTGCAAGTCATTATAATGACAGACTGTGACAATAAAAAGAGCCATGAAAATAGATCATGTAAAGAAGTCCTGGATTAAGAAATCCCCTGGTACACGGGGACATGATAAAACCCCACTAAGTCAATAATCTGTGCATTAAGAACTCCTCTGGTTATGTAAAGGAACTAAAACAGTCTGCTTTTCTCAGTCAGCCAGAGGAAGTAGTAGCTTGGGTATGTAATAACATGATAAAGAGTGCTTGCACTTCTGTAGCCCTTACAGTCTGACTTGATTTACAGATCAGATCTCTACTGATGACAGTAGAAAGACTGTAATGATGCCAATGACCGTGTCTGAGAGAGTCTCAGTTGTGTCTTTATTCCGAGTCCACAGAAAGGAAATCATAAAAACAGATAATCACGTTAAAGTAATGGTTTCAGATGACACACACACAAAATAAGGTTATTCAGAGTTAAACTGCTAGTTTGTCTTCTTCATTCTCATGTTCTTGAATATTGCAGGAATCCTGGATGAGAGTATGAATTTATGTACCATGCATGCTGAAATGCCTAGCTTTGATGCACAGATCTGGGAACAATGAGCATTAACGCCAAGAATAGTATTAGAACAGCATCTACAGAGGCAATCATGACACAGGGCCCTGTTGTCCTTATCCAATAGGGCTCATTATGCAAGTGAAAAACAGAAAGGAGACCTAGTTTCTGATTCCTCCTCCTTTATAGCTTTCATTGTCTCTGGTGCTTTGTAAGCTATGTTTTACCATCCCTGCTTGAGTTTTATTTTGTATTAAAAAGAGGGCTTTGTACAGGTAGTTTCATGTTGAAGATGTACTCTACATCTGTTTTACATTTCCTCAGCCCTTAAGAATGGCTTATCCAAAACTGACTCCCCTGGCAGGTGAGGGAAAATGCATCTTTGGGAGCATTTTCTCTGGACACATGCAGTTTCTGTGAACATTGTCATCAATATCAAGCTTTTTTTTTGTTAAAGCAGATACGAAATAAGTTGTCAAAATTAAGTAGCTAAAGAATAATGGCTTAAAATAATTTATTTTCACATTGGACTGCTTCCAAGTCTCTGTTTAAACACAACATAGGTCCTTTGGTGTTCCCACCCCACCTTTCCCTCTACTGCAGCTGAATCAAGGCTGACTCCCTGCTTTGCTCCACTAGTTGTTTTAGTCTCCTGATACTTAAACTGCAGAAGAGGCTATTGCTATATTCCTCTTCATTTTGAAATACCTCTATCAGTGCGCAGTACATTTCCCTTGTTTACCATTTCAGTGTCCTTGTCCTCTAACTATTAACATTTCTAAAGGTCACCACCTGGCTCCTGAGTGCATGGAGGGGTATGTGCATGCTTCTGGGCTTCACTGGTGAATAGTATAGAACTCTTTGGGATGACAACAGTACTGTTTTCAGTAGGTCCTGCTAAACATCAAAGTACTAATAACATTTGCAAAACAATAATAAACTCTTTTACTTGCAAAATCGTCTAACTACTACATCCACTTCAACTGTGTATTACCCAGTGCAGTAAAGATACTCATCTAGGTTCTGTTTCACAGACTTTGCAATTTTGAGCGTTCAAAGGAACTGATGGAAATACACTGGCAGATTTATTTTTAGATGCAGCAGCAAAGATGAACATGTGATGTTGTAGGGCAAAGGTACTACGATTTGGCTTTCTGCTGTGCAAGTGTGCTGAACAGCTCTTTCATAAGGCTGATAAAAAGTTGTCTTGTTTCTCAGACTGTTCCAAAAGGTGCTGATGTTCTTAAGGAGGGCTAAGCCATTCCTGCAAGCCATGCAGAGAGCATTTCTTTTTTGCAAGAGAGTTTCTTTTTGTCCTTTGTAAATTAGGCTCATTCTACACTCATGGAATAGCTTCCTGGAACAATATAGCCCATCCTGTTGCTTTAGAAGCAATTTCAGTAACTAAGCGTGCAAATTATGCTGTGAGAGCTTCCAGTTTAAGACAGACACAGCTCTCTGTTGACTTCAATTGGAGCGGTTTTCTGAATTCCCTGATAGATCCAAGTAGAAAACCACTTCTGAGAAGTTAAAGGGAATCAGATGGTTTATTCCATTTAAAAACTTTGAAAATCCCAGCATACATTACAATATTCTTTGAGGAATTGACTTAGTGTAAGGCAGTCTAAATCATCCAAACTCAGTTTTCCAAAACTCCCTGTTATTCATGTTTCTCATTATCTATCAATTACATTCAAAATTACCTTCATTACCTGAAACCCTGATTATCCAAATGTATTCATTGTCCCCTGTGATACTCTGATAATTGATCTTGTACTATATTACTCCAGCTGATGCTTCACTGGTTATGAAACGACGGCACTGTTGGTCTGGCACATGCTACCACAAGCTCGTCTTTCTCTGTGCTGTTCAGCACAGACAGTTATAAAGAGTACGTGTAAAGCTCTTGATCATCTGCCATCAATAGGTTGTTGGAGAAAGTGGATCTGTCACCAGCTTCTCCAGCAGCAGGTCCAACAGAACCTTCCTTGAGATACCAATTCTGGAGAAAACAGAAGAGAAGTGGAGGAATGAAACTTCCAAGGCAGCAAGATGCTTCAATGCTTCCATGAAGCACTGGCTTTTCACAGTTCGAAACCCAGTAGTTTGGTCTGTCAATCAAATCTATTTACCTTCAAAATTAGTCAAGATAAATCCCAGGAAGATTCACCAAATATTCATCCATTTTTTTTATTGCTGTCTCCTGCTGTAGATGCCTAGAACAGAGGAAAAAGATTGTACTTTCAAGTAGCATAGGCAACAAAGTCAATAATGCTCATGGTTTGTATAGAACCTTAATTCCCAACACATTCAGTAGTGTCTCTCTGCCAAGTTAAAGCTTGTTTCCAATAAAAACTAATGCCTGGAATATGGCATCCTATAAATTGCAAGAAAGTAAATTTTTCATAATTACTATTTAGTAATTAATTATTCCCTCATTATAGTTCCTGAATCATGAGCTAGAATATAACTTCGTAATGATCACATAATTTTTTGAAAATGATAGTACCACAGCTTTAATTAAGACTCAGTGCTGAAGCATTTTCTCACAAGTTGTTTCTGATTCTCAGGTGGAGAGGCTGGATCATTAGCTTACTTCCTACCTTTGAAATGAGGCTTTGCAATGGCATGTTGCAATTCCAACAGGGTGAAGTTTGGTAAATTGAATTCAGTGCAGTTTTCTGGTGGTGCAGGTGGTTTGGATGAGACTTGTAGCTGCTGAGCTGCTTTGCATGAACATATTTGTTTCTATGGTAAATGCCATCGCTGTGATGTTTAGACCGAAAAAACACTCTTGGAGCATTGCACCCCAAATGTTGTTTGGTTTCTGCTGTCAGCCTCAGGCATGGCTGTTTATTTCAGTGGTCTTTTGCATTTATAATTGCATGCATAGATAGTTTCATGTAACTATGAATAGTTTCACTGTATTTTTAGAAGAAGGGTATATCATCCAGAGCAATATAGACATAGTTCTTAGCTGAAATGTGGTTTTGTGCAACAGTATTTATTTACAGGATCTTCTCAGCGCATCATAGCAGTTGTAGATGTAGTCCCTTCATATTGGAACTTTTACATTTCCAATTTGGCCCCTGGTTATTGCTTTTGGGCCTTCCAAGACAAAAAGCTTTATGTGATTCTAGAAAGTGATCATGATTCCTAGTACAAATGTAAGTTTAGGTCTGCAGTAAATTTCTACCAATTGAAACTTGGATTAGAGGCATGTTTCTGAGCCACAAATGTTCCCACGGCTATTCTCGCTGTGGTTCCACTTAGGCACCTGCTATTGCCCGAGGCTGCCCCTGAGGTCAGTCTCTAGCAGAAAAGGACAAATCCTACACTAAAATACCACTCGCTATGAGGAACTGAGCTTTTAGTGACCTACTTGACATACCCTAAAGGCATTTAAAGGGAATATCAAATATATGAAAGGCTTGTTTAAAATGAAAAGTGAACAGTTCTGAATCTCACATTTCCCTGCTGGGGCCCTCTGTCTTGTGGAGTCACTGTACTTTGAGTAGCAGTACTTTGTACTTTGGTGTGCTACCTAGCATGATTTAGACGAAAAGCCATACCTATATTTAAATGAGATGTATTGACTTTTTTTTTCCACAGAAAAAGTACAATCATATTTATTTTTCATTTCTTGAAACTTTCGTACCTTTCATTGATATGAAGAATTATTTTTAAGTAGCTTCAGTGGGGTGAGAAGATCAGATGGAGTAAAAAACCTAGTGTGGTCTTAAAACACTGCACTTATAGTGCAGAGAGATCCATTTCAAAGATTTACATTGATTGCTCTTGGTTCCACTGGAACTGCGAATTCTCCTTTTTATTGCATAAATCTGGTCTTCTGTATTTGTGTAAACATCACAGAATCACGTGTGCTGAGAAAAACATGTGCTGAGCTGCCTTATCAGGATCAACTGTGTTTAGATAATTTGCCTTATCTTAGTGACTTTTTTATTAATATTAAGATTTGATGTAGCAAGATCAAAAAAATGCATTGTGTGTGGTTTTAATAGTCTGAAGCAATTTTTAAGTTTTTATTGCATTTTTTTAATCATCTTTATAGTTCATAGCTAAGTCTTACCCCAAACTAGCAAGTTCTATGATGTACTATTTCCTGTACTGTACTAAATCAATCTTCTAAAATATACTTAAATCCAGTTCCACATGTAAAACTCACTAAAGAGTGCTCCTCCACCTTTTCCTGTTATGAGATGCTCACTCTTAATCCAAATAGCCTCTACAGATTTCCTTCCAAAAGTGAGTCACTCCATCTTATTGAATAAGATTTGTCCTGGGGGGGAGATGTCAGTTCTTGCATTACTACAGTTTTACATTCATCCTAATTCAGTGGGTTTAGTGGGGACTGAATAGACGCCGTGACGTATTGTCGTAATGGGGCAGAATATGCATTTGATTCTTTTTTAAAGGCTTTTTGATGCCTTGTATGTGCATGTACTATTCCAGTTGTTTGTGCTTCCTCCTTAACTCCTCCTATAGGCAGTGTCTGTGGAACCATTATTGTTTTCTCTGCACAGAGAAATTGCTCCCATAGCATTCAAAATGTGAATAATTGTTCAAGGGCAGAAAAAAAGATAAATGACTGGCAGTTGTTTTTCAGTTATATTAATTTTATTAGTCATGCATTCTCCTGTGTTTTTTCCGAGCTATGGGACTTCTTTCTGTTAGCAATTAGAGCTTTGGAACAAAGAAAACTTCTGCGTAGATGCAGGGATGAATTCAATACCCCTGCCTACACTCCTCAGTTGAATCTGGGGACGATGTTGTAGTGAGTTTTAATACCTGAAGCTTCATCTGACTGATTCTCTCTGCTTGGGGCACTTGATGCAAATTCATGTAAAATAGAGTGTAAGAAAAGAATAATCCCTCACCAGCTCCCCACAGCACATTATTTCTGCATTCCCATCAGCTAGTTGATGTATGTGCAGAAGGGGTCTTTCATGCAGACGCATGAGATAGTTAGAAATAATCATTTATTGCAGTCTTCTGCAGCTAGTTCTTCTGGCCTTTCAGTGCCCAGCAGCCACAGGAAAGAATGGTCTTCCCGCTTCAGTGAAGGCTGCACTGGCCACTGAACAGCCTTGTGCCCAATAGACACCATCTCTATATGTCTCTCAAATGCTTCCTGCTGTTAGAAAGATATGGTAGCAGTATCCATGGTGCTACAGTCTGTATCAGTCCTAAAATGAGCAAATCCCTGACCTCCAAGGCAGGAGTTCTTGCCAAAAGTTGCTCTGTAAATGATTGGGGTGTTTTCAGCCAGGAGAGAGAGGTGGAGGCTACTGTGCTTTAAGTTACTCACCCAAGCTTATGAAATACGTGAGCAATATTGAATACCTACAGGAACATTTTAATTGTTTTTAATGAAAGCCATGTAGTCAAAACCGAAATATTAATGATGAAGTCAGTTTTGATGAGTTCTCCAAACTTAAATCATTAAGGAAAATTTTTATTTAACTAAACTGCCTTTTGTGTAAAAATGTTAGAATGCTAAAACAGATATTTCAAGAGCCTTAAAGGTTTTGGAAATTTTATTAACTACTATTTTTCATCTTTTTTTTTTTTTTTTTTTTTTTTGACTAGTCTCCAAAAAGAAAAAAACACCCTTTGAATTTCCTGTTGTATTTTTTCAAGATGAGTCC
>NW_015090880.1:10083576-10246864 GCF_001431845.1 Calidris pugnax
TTTTTTTTTTTTTTTTTTTTTTTGAGAGATTTCCTCTCTTGAAGAGGCAAGACTTTAAAAAATCTTTTTAAGAGGTCTCCTGAACAGGAACAGCATTTCCATCCCAATGGAAATACATCCCAGTGTGAGCTATGGATTCCTGACCATGTTACACACTGAAAATAAATCATTTTCCTCAGTTAAAACCTTTTGTAACAAATGGTTTAGAAAACTAACAATATTGGTCAAACTCAGGAGCTTCATAAAGAAGCAATTACCCTTTCACTTTCAGATACTCTGTGTTTCCCCCCTGTATTTTGTTCTTTTAAAGCCTAGCATATTAAGAAAATCTGTCAATTTTAATGTTTTTAACTGGTTCCTCAAAAAGACAAAGAAAAAAAAGAACTTTATTCCTATTGTTAGAATGTCAGTACCTGGAGAGCCTTTAATTTTTTCCTTTATAAAGCTTTGAATTGTTCTGTTTGAAGTTCAAATTCAGGAATAAAACAAAAGTCAAAACGGAAAGTATGTTTTCTATATAGCAAACTAATGGACTTAACCAGGAAAAAGCTGTGTTTAGTTCTAAAGCTTGTCACATAAAAGGAATTTTAACCTCTTTGGGGTTTCTTTTTTTGGTTTTCTTTCTTTCTTTGACCCCCCAAAGGCGATTTTTCCAACATTTCAGAACTACAGAACGTGTGTACCTTGGTGGTTATGTGTGAAAATTTATAATGGGCGCTTTGTGGGGTTGATCAGAATCCCATTGAAGGGAACACGGAGCCTGACTTAGATCTTAAATCTAGAATTACAATAATTTAGGCCTCAAAGTCAAAATTCAGGTAAAGCAAATAAAAATTGTTACATGTCTTTGAATTTCTGCTTCCACTCTGTGTTATTAGTGGAAGAAAAATTGCATTTGAAGTGGTCAGCATGCAGATGTTGGCCATGTGTTTTGCTTTTGTTGTAGAATCTGGGCCCCTCTCTCTGATCAACTTAAATTCATTATGCAGTTAACAAATGCTTGCTTTTCAGTAGTGACCCATAATCTCCACTGTGAGCATATCCTTAAATACTTGGATGTACATGGCGAATTTCTACTTGTGCTTGGCACAATTGAACATAGCTTTGAGAGTGTCCATGTGCCCATTGCAGAATCACATTGCAGTAAATGCCTCTGAATGCCAGTCTCAAAGGGCTCCAGTTATTATGGTTTAAAAAGTCAATGAGAGAGTGAAAGAGATTTACAGAAACGTGCAATCTTGACTGTTGAGAGCTGGCACATGTGTTTTGGCATCTTTGCTCTGCTGGTGTGTAGAAACTTGCTGAACTATGCTTGGTCACAAGTCTGAGCTTTTCCAAACAGGTTACAATCTTCGTAGACCAACAGGCAAAGGCTGATCATTTGACTTATGGAGGAGGCTCATGGGCTTTGGTGCGTTAATTAACATACTCAAGGTCATGCGGGGAGTGGGCTGCTGTGCCTAACATATAAGGACATGTGATTTTGTTGAAATCATAGGTCATCCTTAGGTTTTAGCTCAGTTTTGAGGGTAATGGGTCTGATCCACTGTTGCTTCACTGCTACTTTATAGTTATGCACTTCACTATTATACCTGGAGTTTCAGTGTACTATCTGCTGGTAGTCTTTGAAAGATACTGACATTACTAATTATTTAATAAATCTTTAATAGAGCTTGTAGTGAGCGTGAGGGTATGCATATTGATTTGTGTGTGCACATATTAGGAAAAACGCTGAGGGGTTGGACTAGATGATCTCCAGAGGTCCCCTTCCAGCCCCGTGTGATTCTGTGAAAAGAGTAAGGCTGTTGAGAGAATCCTGCAAGATCCAGAGAGAGGAATGCATGATCACAGATTATAATAAGTTGTTAAGGTTTTCCACTCCTTAAAATGGAGAAGTTGACATATTAAATTGGACATACTCTAATGATGTGGACTGACTCAGAGAATTTGAAGGAAGTAACAGCTGTGCACGTCAAAGCTTAAAAATAGAAACTTCATCAGTCAGTAGCGGTTTAGAATGAATGAAGAAATCACAAAATTATTAATTATAGTGGTTAGAGAAAGGAAACATAAAGTTCAAGCTTTCTGAAAGCAGAATGCTGTCTTCAATCATGCAGCACATCTGCTGGGTATCAGCCACTTGTCCTGCTGAGCCACTCTGTAAAGGTGGGGGACTGTTGCCCAAACATAGGCACCTACTGCCATTTCACGTACCCTAAGATGATTCAGGCCTCTAACCTGGCTGATAGATATGACACAGGGCATATGAGAGACTCCTGCGCTTCTGGAGTGGCAGCTGGATGCCCCGAGGCATCTCAGATGGCAGTAGATGGTTCTGTCTAAGGAGTAATTGCACGGAGACATAAGTACAGACTCACTTTCACTTGCATCTTTAATACACAGTCACCTGAAGCACATCAGTAGTTCATAGCAGTGTTTGCAGTGGGTGATTGCAGAAAGCAATGAAGAGTTTATTTAATTTTGAACTTAGGAAGAATTTTGGGGTGACTAGAACATCTATCCAGATTAAAATCTGACCAGGATATAAAGTTAAAAGCTATCTTAGTGGCAAGACTGTATTTAAAAACTATAATTTAAAGTTGCAGTGGGTGGTTGTTTACTTAATGACCTCAAATCCATGAATTCGTTCTAACAGTTGCCTTTTTATATATTCATAGTTAAATATAACTTGAATGTTGTCCTAATTACATTCTCATGTTAATTTAGCTCTGATTCAGAATTTCTATCATTATTCTTTGCAGAATTATTTTGAAATGATGGAAAGTTCAGTAAAGATGCTCCAGTGTGTGATTGTGCCTTTGAATTATTTATCACATTCAAAGACAGAACTATGGTTAAAATCTAGTTTGAGTTGTAAATGAGACTTGGGTAACGTGAGGAGGAAGTGCAGAAGGACGTGGTTTATTGGGTGCATTGTTTGATATTGTGGGAGCACTTTGAGGCCCCACATGCGTGGAGTTTCATAGCTTAATAACAAAACATCCATCCCACCAAAAGCAGATAAGACAGATAAAGTGTGGAAGAGGAGAGCGAAAGGTACAGAGACAACTTGCCCAAGTGACAGAGTGGATTAGTGATAGATTTAAGAAAAGAAAACAGATGTCCCGCCTTGGAACAAACAGCACTCGCATTGCACACTCTTTTCCTGCTGCTACGTGCTATGGAAACAAAAGCTCTCACAAGCAGCGTTTAGTTTTTCACAATGCATCACAGTGACAAGTAGTACAGTGTTAATGTAAGGTTGTAGAAACCATGATTAATGCAAAAATTCATACTTGTGGCTGTGGCCCTGAGCTAGGTAGAGAACAAACAATTGCTGTTGAGGCGTGCGTGAGTCTGAGAGGGCGAGAAACTGCTGGGGAAAAATTCTAAAGGAGAAAAGGAAACTTGTCTTAATGTAAGCAGCAGTTTTGCTAGAGGTAAGTGAGGGGAAATTCTTCATTTATAAATGGTTCGTTGACCCATGATAATAAAGCAGTGCTGCAGAAGAAGGATAATTATCTACTTAAGTATCAGATGCCCTAAGGGTAAAAGCTTCCCTTCTCTCCTTTTGAAAAATGAACTCAGATTAAACGAATGTCCTTTTTCCTGTTTTACTGTTGACATGGATTTCCTTTTTATGAGTAAAATTAATTAGTTTTTCTATTCCTTTATTCCCGGTATGGAAATCAGGTCTGCCAAGCAAGTTTCCAGCTCTTCCCTTGGGCCCCAAGTTCAGCCAATAGCTCCTTCCTGGAGGTGCTTTGTACAGTGTGCTGGGAAGGCACAAATAAATTACAGGAGCTTTATTATGCCCAGTAGCTTGCCAAGAGGCACAGCATTTTAGAACTAAAACCCCACAAAACTAGGCTTTTTGTCCCTGTCTAGGATTGGTTTATTTCCAAGTACCTGCTTTCTAAATACATATTTCTCCTTTATTAAATTTTATTGCCATAAGTTATAACAAAAGAAAAAGAGAATAGAGGTGGCATAGCTGATGTTGTACTAAAAAAAATGAGGGACAGATTTTCAAAGTAGATTAACACCCGCAGCTGGGGCCAGTCTTCTCCTGTTCTGTTGGGAGCTGCTAACTGTGGAGCTCTCTTGAAAAATCTGCTCCCACTTTAGCAAATATCCACTGCAATTTTGTCTGTTCTCATCTGGCCTCTGAAAAATGATCAAAACCTGCACCTACTTCTTTACTTCCAGAATATGTCTGGTTTTCTCTCGGATCAGAATGATAAATGTGATTCCTATGATAAACTTAGTAAATGTAAAGATGTTGTCTCTGTGTTTAGGAAAATAAATTATCTTTCACGTGTATTAATCCTTCTTTATTTCAAACATCTCATGCAGTTGTTGAAAATCAGGTTGACGTAACCTTTGTGTGAACCTGTTAACTACAGAGCATCTCCTAGTTACATTTCCTGGAGTACAGAGAATATTCCTGAATACCTGCAGGCTTCAAGATGCAATAAAAATAAAAATGGTTGCAATACAATGGCATGGAACTTAATTTTCTTCAAATAGTCCTTTGAACACTTGTTTTAATACTGAAAACATAAATTTTTAATTTTAATAGCTTTTGATCATGAAAGGTCAAGTGATGTTAAAGGTGCTTTTAAGGTCTTTATTCTGCAAACACAATACTGTAAGTCAGAAAAAAATCCTGTCTGCAGGGAATTGGAATGAGAATCAATTCCCAAGTGCTTGCTTGTTGGATTTACACAACTGAAGCTCTGCTAAGAATTCTGGACCTTATTAATAATGCTACAAAATTGACTTTCAAGTGAGGAATCACAGCAATTACTAATTTTTGTGAACACAAGAGATCAGGTGACTGTGAACAGCATCTGTGTACTTCCATTGTTTACTTTATAGCTTCATTCCACTGCCTCACAAAGTGCAGTCACCAAGGTAGAATAAAATCAATGTATATTTGTAGTGTTGTGAACACCGTGCTTAAAAGAGAATAGTCTTAATTATCTTAATGCATTTTTAAAAACATAATATTTATAACAAGTGAGCATTCCTTGTGAATGGTAATTTAAGTGATGTAAAAATAAGTGACCTGCTACTATCAGCGTAGCGTCAGCTTTTTTCGCATTTAGGTACCTAAAATTAGAGGTGTAGGATCAAGATTTTAAAAAATACATACCACATATGTCAAAAAGCTGTGAATTGTAAAACTGCTGTCGCAGACAACATACCCAAACCCATCTTAAATTCCTTTCCTTTAAATTCCTTTCCCCCATTTTTAATCACAAAAGAAAATGTCTCTGGCTTTCAGAGCTGTTAAATATGAGCATCTCCATACCTCTTCATCAAAATCGTAACTTCAAGTATGTGAAAATTTCACTTTCCTTTATATGTTTCAGTAGTAACATATAGTCCTTATTTTAGTCATTTTACCGTATCTGAGAGGTCTGAGAAAACTTCTGAACACATCATATAATTCCCTGTATTTAGCCTTGTGTTTTAGTTGCTCTTGCTATGATCTTTGGAGAGGAGGAATTTAGACAATTCAAAAGTAATCAGAAGCAGGTTACAGCATAGAGATTGAGTCCTCTCCTAGACCATTCAGACTTGTGTTTGTACCTTGACAATACCACCTTCAGATGTCCTTGTTTGTCCTCTACGGCCAGTGGAGCGTTTCCGAGACCTGTGTCCTGAGGAAGTGGCGGATTTATTTTGTACGGCACAAAGGGTTGGCAACGTGGTGGAGAAACACTTCTGCGGCACCTCGCTCACCATTGCAATTCAGGTTTGTAAACCAGTCAACTAAAAAAGAGTCCAATGGTTTGTTTTATCAAGCTTTCAACCTTCTTTCCTAGTTCAATGACAAAAGGATGTTCAAACTTCAAGGGGCAATAAATGCAAAATAATAATAAAAGAAGCATAACAACTGCATTGCAGTCTGCCAGACCTGCCATTGGAAAAAAACCTGAGGCAAACCAGCAGGAAAGTGTGGATAATTAATAACTGCAAAACTTTGGAATAAGACTGAGAACGCTCCCAAACGCAGTACTTGCTTGTATTTCAGCAAATAATCTTCCTTCAAGGAAGTGTTTGCAGAATTGACCTAGAGAAGGGGCTGCCACATCTCCCTGTTCAGCAGGTAACCCGCTGCCTGTGATGGAAACAGGTATTCCCTGCTCAGAGCTGTTTATCAGGCAGAGAGATGTAGACGTGTAAATATGTTATCAATTTTGACCTTTCAGTTATTTGTGCTGGGTGTTTTTCTATCAAAAAAAAGAGCTCTGTTTAAAGCAAATCAGGAGACTAAGCCCATTTCATTAGAATAAGAATTTAAGCAAGCATGTTTTGATTAAATCCTCACTTGTGGGTCTGATTTTATATTCACAGGGATCCGAAATCTATTGCTATTAAAAAAAATATGATCTAAAAGAATGAAAAATAGCAACTGTTGCTTTTGTGGTTGAAGATACAGTTTCTCACTTTGCCATGGGCTGATATGGAAAGACGCCTTGTCCAAAAACTTTGTGTTGAATGGTCCCCAGGAAAATATGCTAAATTAACATACAGTGAAATTGGATGTAAATTATTATTGGGTAAGATTTCTGAACCCTTCTTAGTTCCTCTAACCTGAAACTTCTCCCTTTGCTTACAGGATGGTCCTGAAGCTGGACAAACGGTGAAGGTGAGTGCTTGTTATGCAGAATACAAATCATGAGACAATTATAAGAACTAATAAAAGATCAAAGCTAGTTATCTGCAGACTATTGCTGTATTGTTATTTTATCCTTGAGATCAAAAATCCCAAGTGTACAATAGTTGTAAATACTTTTTATTGCAATTGCACAGGATAATGGTTACAGGTTTTCTTTCTAGACAAAAAATTTCAATCATGAAAATATCTTTTCTAAGCTGCTGGGTGTATTTATGCAAGGAAAGCCTTGGAAAAGAGGCATCTGTTTAAGTTTTTTGTTTGTTTTATGGAGAAAATATTGTCCTTCCATTCATAATCTCTTTGTTTGTCTTTTTATTGCCTAATGAGTTGTAGCTAATTATAGGAACAGTTAAACTGAACCACGTTATGAAAATATACCTTTTGTCTATGCTTTCTCTCTACATATTCATATCACATTCTTATTGCTGAGGTTCAAACGTAATGGAGCCAGTGAAGCTTAAAAACAGATTTTAAGTGTACTTCTGAAAAAAAGGCGGGGGGGTAGGAGGGGGATGGAAGAGAAGGATTTATGATTATACTCTCGAGTAATAACATAGATAACATCCAAGATGGCTCTCCAGCCATGTTTCACTGCCTCATAATGCAAATGCAAATGCACGTGTAGTTAGATTATATGCCTGAACATTAGATAAAGGCTATTTTTTACATTTGGAATCAAAGGAAAGTCAAATATGGCTATGGGTTAGCACTTTGTAAAATCAGATTAGATGCCTCAAAGAAGTTGTTTGGGTTGATTAAGATAACTAGAACAACCAAATGATGGCATGCAGAAACATTGTACTTCTTTTCAATTTGCTGTACTGACCTTATTTTTTCTACTCCTTTTTGTTGCCGGCTTTGAATATTTAGCAGACAGGTAATAGGGAGACAGTAGAAGAAGTAGAAAATTCCCAAATTTTGTGAAACTGAGGAGTGATTAAGGAACGTAATACAATTTACTACAGTACTGTGACAAAACAGGTTCCTCAGCTCATGACTTAGGGTGCATTGAGTGCCTTTCACTGGGAATGCCTGTTGATAGGTGAAAGTCTCAGTTTAAATACTTTCCTAAGTAAGTTTTGTCATTAACACCAATATGTTTTAACAAGCAGATCACAGGATTTCTTTTAATATCTTGGACAAATTTTGTTTCTGTATAAAGAAAGAGTTTATAGGAATGATTATGTTAAATTAGAGAAAATTTGCTAGCATGAATGAGCAAAACTAGATGTAGAATTCCCATCCTCTGTAATTGTGAACAGTGACAAATGCCTATATAGGCCTTTAAAAGCAAGGAATTCTGTATCATTTTGTATTCGTACTGGAGACAAAGAACATTAAGTGTTAATCTATCCAATGCATTGCAAAATGGTAGCCACCCTTTCATGCTTCATTCTCATACTTTTAAATAAGCAATGAGATGAAAATGACCTGCTCTTACAGCTGTGAACCCCTAGTCTCCATAATGAAGAGTGTATATTCATAAATCAGAGGTTAGCAGTTTGCATTTCTTTACTTTTCTGCATCATTGGACAACACTGTAATTTATCATCATCACTTTGGGATGTTTATCATCCAAAAATGCCAAAAACTATTTTCTTCAGAGAAGTTAGAGCTATCAAAACTTGAATTGGGGAAGAAATTGTTATGATCAAGATCTTCTCTAAAGTGAACAATAGGGTGGATACATAAATAGGTGGTTCCATTTAAACTGTTTTGAATCAGAAAGTTTGAAAAAACACCTATGTGATCTAAAAATAATTTATTAGATAAATAATTTATCTAATTTATTAAAAAGAATTTATTGAATTAAAATTAATTATTTTAATTAAATCAAATTGATATTTAATAAAATTTAAACATTAAATATTAACTATAATATTTAGTAAAATTTAATTAAATTAATTTATTAAATTAGAAATAATTTATTAAATTCAATGTCAGGTGTTTCTATATGTGTTTTTCTTCATGTATAAGAATGAACAATAATCCACTATTCCTCTAAGGGAAATTTAATTAAAATTTCTTAACATTATTTATTAACATTAGAAACATATTCTGTAAGAATTGCTGTAAGAACAGCAAAGCGACACAATAAATATCCATGGAGGTTGTGGAGTCTCCGTTTCAATAGGGTATGCAAGTGTATGTTAGGAGCTAATCAGATGTGGCTCATATTGCTTTGAATGGGCTCACATACCAGGTGGCTTCAAGAGTCCTTTCCTTGTGTATTTTATGTACAAAAACATGTACTTACCTGTTCAAATATAGGCTACTGTATACATGCTGTGCAGGAGAAGAATTGCAGGAAGCAGGGGAAGAGTAGTGGCTGTTGAATTGGTCAGTGCAAAGCTTTACTACAAAATGGGAAGTGCTATCAGCCTAGCTGAAGACAAAAACTGACTGAGAAATTTTATGTGGAAAAGATTAGGAAATTCTCTTTCTTTGTCAACAAGAAGGAATGGTAATGTACGTTCAAGAAAAAACTCAGACCTCAGTTTGAGTATGAGTCTCAGGTCTTTCTTCACGATGGAGATGCTGAAAATTATACGTACTGTGTACTGCGGTGTCAGGATATTTAGTGGTGCCTCTCGGACTAAAACTTTCCTAATTACCTAATGAGAAGCTGTTTATGATGTAACATGTAGCTCCGTTACTGCTGTACTCTGTTTCTTGTGGATACTGTCCTTCTTTGAATCTAAGCTAGCAGAGCCAGTAGGACAGCATTCTAGGGAAGCTTATGGTCCTGTCAAATTCCCCCATTATTGGAGTCTGTGTGTTTGCATTGGGCAGGTCTTTGGAAGAAACTATACCTACCCTCAGCTCATTGATACTTTGGATGTGTAGAAGGGGCTCTTCTTGCCCTTTAGCAGCTGGAAATATAGATTTGCTAAGGAATTCTGAACCATGTCCCAGGTCTCAGACCATGAAATAAAACAAGATATTCCTTCTTCATCTTTTTCATAGCTATGTATAGATTGTGCCTATTCCAGCCCTGTCACCTATTTATGAGAGGGACAAATGTGCCTCTCCAAGGGTAGTCACAGACTTGCACACTTTGTGTTTTATTGTAAGAAGTTCTTGCACTAAGTTATAGCAGAGAACTCAAGGGTCTCTGAGCAGCATGTCAGCAAGCAGAACCCTCTTCCAGCATTAAAGACATTTTGAATATTTGTTTCTTCTTACTTGAGAAAGGAAGAAATTTGTGTTTAGGTCCTCTCTATAAGAATATTTATCTCTGCAATTTTGAGCTCTGTTTTTCTTGGAGATTACAAAACCCACAGTGTCCTTGTGCCAGGAATGGAGGGTGAGTTTCATGCTGGTTCTGTTTGAGAATGCCTTAAATATCCAGGCAATTTCATGGATCAGGGAAATCAGCTCTGCATCTTAATGCAGGGCTCTTATTGCTATGTCAAGTGAGTGACGTTTCAAGATTTCCTCAGTATATTTTATAGCCTGCTTTTCAGCATCAAGTCAGCAAATGCTCTAGCTGCCTTGGTGGATGTATAGCATAGTGTAGTATAAACTCTCAGATTTACCTTTTATGTGAGATTCAATCACAAGAAACTCCGTGTACTCTGTAAATGCTAAACAAATCAAGCTGGCAGGAGCATGATGCAACTAATTTATCTGTAGAGACAAGATAATATTGCACAGCAAGTGTCCATTGCACAAACACATATGAACACATACTCTATTTTGCAGCAGTGTCGAAGTCTCCAGCAGCTCAGCACCTCCACTGTTATCCATGAGTAAGTGCCAGTTTGCCAGTTGCAGGTTCACCTAAATAAATGAGAAAGCCAGGCTGATGGTGGCAGTGTGGGTATATGTGCAGAAATTTATTTTATATGTCACACATTTCACTAATTATTTTACACTGACAACATTGTCTCACCATTAGTTTTTGATGTAAATGTTTTTCTTTCCCGTATTTTTTAATGCTGTGTTAAATCAATTCACCTGGCTTGCATTGTTTAGAAATCTTAACCTGAACTGTGGAGTCTGGGGTTTATTTAAGCCCACAGTAGACCACTTTTTCATACTATTTGTCTAGTTATCCCTGAACCTGAAGTACTGGACTTCAGGTTTGAGTATTTAAATTTAATCAGATCTCATTGCAGACTGATTGCATCAGAAGGATTAAATTCACTAACTGCAATACTTTTGATGCCTCAGCCTGCTTTCCCTGCAGACTAGCAGATGTTTAGTGGAGTATTGGAAACCACCTTTGCTCTTTTAAAAGAACAAAGAAAAGCTGGTGTTTGAGAAATGCAAAGACTTTTCTTACCTCTAAACAAATATAAAAATTCAAGTAGAAAAAACATGGAATAAATAAACAAGTTTTTGAAAAACAATGTGTTCTGAAACATGTGAACAAATGGTCTGGTTTTCTTTATTCTTAAAACCCAAGATTCTCTTGAAGCTTGTGGGATGTCCAAAAATGATTTGATGAAATACAGCAGTGTCTTTGAATTGCTTTGAGAATGACACTAATAATATTTGGTTGGAGAATATGTAATATTTCAGATAGGTAATTGGTACAGCAAATTCAGCAGTCTCAGGGCTGCTGTGTCTGTTTTGAACTCATAATTTTCTTTGTATTTTGGTACTGTACTTAGGTTGGGGTGGGTTTTGGTGGGATGTTAGTGCTGTATATTTTCAAAGCTAGGATTATACCACCCCTTACAGAGATGGTGAAGCACCTAGAGCATCCCTTAAAGCCTTTTTCTAGCTCTTTGTTTTCTGCTCACTCTAAATAATAATTCTTGCCCTTTTCTTCAAGGCCCTTTACAAAATTTGCATTGAGTGCAGTCTTGGGTATGTGTGGCTGAAAGATGCCTGGTAGAAAAGGACCTGGGGGTATGGGTCGACAGGCAGCTGAATATAAGCCAGCAGTATGCCCAGGTGGCCAAGAAGTCCAACAGTGTCCTGGCTTGTTATCAGGAATAGTGTGGCCAGCAGGACTAGGAAAGTGATCGTCCCACTGTACTCAGCACTGGTGTGGCCACACCTCAAGTACTGTATCCAGTTTTGGGCTTCTCACTACAGAAGGGACATTGAGATACTGGAGCATTTCCAGAGAAGGGCAACAAAGCTGGTGTCGGTCTAGAGAACAATTCTTATGAGGAGCAACTGAAGGAACTCGGGCTTAGCCTGGAGAATAGGTCTCCCCTGATCCTCCTTGTTGCTCTCTCCAACTACCTGAAAGGAGGTTGTAGTGAGGTTGGGGGTTGGCCTCTTCTCACACGTAGCAGGAAATAGAACAAGAGGAAATTGCCTCAAGTTGCACCAGGGGAGGTTTACGATGGATATTAGGAAAAATTTTAGGAAAAAATTCTTCTCTGGAAGGGTTATTAAGCATTGGAACAGGCTTCCCAGGAGGTGGTTGAGTCACCATCCCTGGAGATACATGGTGCTGAGTGATGTGGATTAGAGGTAACTTGGCAGTGCTGGGTTAACAGTTGGACTTGATGATCTTAAAGGTCTCTTCCAACCAAAATGATTCTATGATTCATGTGTTGATCAAATTCTCCCTTCAGTCCCTTGGCCAGACCTATATCTTCTATGATGCAATTATTGGATATAGCCCTGGAGTCCAAACTTCCCCTGTTTTTTGTCAGGTCCTTGCTCCTGTTCATTAAGTTTAACATTTAGTTTTTGATTGAACTATAAGCTTTCCAGGAAAAGCCTCATGTTGCTTTTTGTTTGCCGTGCTTTTAATTCAAAGATGGATCAGGTGAATCAGGTGTATCTGTAAACCCTTCCTTAACACTAATAATAATATACAGGGCACAGAAAGAAAACGGTTCGTAAGGCCCCCTTAATTTGTACAGAGCTGTTCCTGTACTTAAAACATGGTAACAGTTGACAAAAGTAAGAGGTGTCTATGTTCAGTGTACACCCATGTAAAGTTATGGAGGTTTTTTGAAGACTGAAAGACATGAAAGAAAATTGAGAATGTGGAAACAGTCTGGTGATTGATGGACATGACACCACCCTAGCTGAGAATACCAAAGGCTCCAAGGTGCTGATAAATTGAAATGATGACCTGGATAATGAAATCTGATCTAGAAATATCGGGTTGTCAAGTTCCCTGAAGGGATGAGGAGAGAAATTTTTGAAAGACTCTCTTTAGCAGTGAATTATGATGGTTCTGAATCTGGATGATTTTGAATTTCCAGTAGTGAATGTCATGACATGCTGTATCCATGACTTGTAAAGTAATATCATTCTCTTTCCCTGGACAAACAGAATGATCTATATGGACTAGAATGTAAAGAAATAGAAAAAAAAAGCAAAATGGGATTAAAAATGTGCAACTATAAATGAAGAAACTAAAAGAAATTTCAAAAGGTATAAGTTGACGAATGGTAATGAGAAGGAAGATTTTACTATTCCATGCCAGCAATTCTACTCTTCTTTCCTGCCATATGGATTTCTTAGATGAATATTCTCTTTAGGTAGTTTAATTCCAAAAATACCCCCAGAGCTAGTCAGAGTTATTGACACTGTCTAAATTAAACTATAATAAGCAAGTAAGTGGGCTCAAGTGCTTGTTTAAATTGCCTTAGTGTACAGATATTAAAAATCACACAGCTCCGTTGACCACATCCAGCAGCCAGCTCTTCCCTTGCTGGGCACGATCCCCTTCAGCTGCAGAGCACTGGCCACTGGCTTTTTTGTTCTCCCAAAGGTGAAAAGGTGAGAGCTAAACTGCGGGTAATGCCTGCAGACCTGCAAAGGTACTTGCATGTGCGTAACACAAAGGATGTGTGCACTTTGCAGAATGTCTATTAGAGCACGGATGTGCCTGTCCCAGTCCCCAACAGCCACATCATATGTCAGCAGAGCCCTGCAAGCCCTGGGAGAGGGTGGCTGTGCCAGCAGCTAGTCCAAGTAGAAAGGCAGCAGTCACCCCATGGAACCTTGCTCATGCTGGGACATTGCTTCACGCTGCCCACAGTGACCTGACTGATGACTACAGGAAAAGGCTAAACGCTGCCAGGGCTCCCCATGCTCTGGCCTTCTGGGCAGCTCCAGGACAGCCTGCTCCTCCTTTGACAAGAGCATTTTACATATACTTTTTTGTTTTTCTTCTGGTATGTGTTCAGATATTTACAATTTTCATGACAGAAGAATCTCGACCAATTCAGTCATTCAGAAGGTTTATTGGAGAGGTTGAAAGCGCTTCTTTTTTTTCTCCTATAAACAGGTTTACATTTCAAAATAAGGAAGTATTTCTAGCTGAAAGGTGGAAAAATTTTCCTCTGCAAACAGGGTATTTTGACAATAAAACCCTTTTCTTCATGAAAACAAAACCTCTTTTGGAAATGCTTTCTGTTTTACTGAATTGACATTTTATGACCAAAAAAGCAAACAATAATACAGGGAGGGTGGTTGAGAAATACATGAATTGCTCTATGTGCTGCTCTTCATTTGCCCCACAATGACTGAGATTAGAATCAAAAATCCTATGTTTTAATTAGAAAGTATCTTTCATTTCTTTGTTCCCAGGTTTCAGAAATATGTTTTGCATTTAAATAATTCTGTCTCAGAGTATGTACAATCAATCAAATGCCACTCTTGAGTACAGGTCCTACAAATGCCCTATTATACTGTAAATGCAAAACCTCTAGAAATCCCAGACAATGCATGAGGTCTAAAATCATTAATAGCGCAGTCAAGGCTGTCTGATTAATTTTTGTGTGGTTAGTGTATGAATTTCGTTCCAAGCTCCATCTCATCCATAATACTTTTTCTCTTTGTCAAGCTCATATCTTATAAACCTCTTCATTTAACAGGGAATTCTTGCTTTTTTTTTTTTTTCATTACAAAACATTGCTTTCAATTGGAATGTAACTCACTAAGAAATCTGCAAAAGCATCCTTCTTTAATTCAGATGTGTAACTTGATGCTGTTCTGTGTTTTGTAGTAGGTGAAAATTGTATATTAAGTAAGTGTCATAAAGCTAGATTTCAGTTTAATTGGTTTCTGAATAACTCTTCCTAAAAATTAATATAATGCTTTATAGCAGAGTCTTGTGTGCCAGTGCTCTGACCTCATGTGATTTTGCACATTTGTCTTTGCATTCTTACCTACCAGGTACTGCTTTTGCTTCCTCCAAACATCCACTGTAAAAAGATTTCTATGCTGACCACAGATTAGAAGGGATGTCAGAGGGTCATGTGCATAACAGACTTCTTTTCTTCGTGCCAACCTCTGCCTTCTATAAGCAGCCATTCACCCACACTTAAACTGTTTTGTGGTTGAGTTTATTGGGTGTTCTTGCCCAAAGGCATTCTCAGTTGACTGATTTGTGTTAAACTTTGGTGCCTCAGCTGTCAGGCTGGATGCTATGACATCCCAAGTCTCCCAGGGAAGGGCAGAATCACAGTGCTTTGCTCGTGTTAATGACCCAGTTTCAGCTAGACAAAGGGAAGCCACTTATTAGTGTCCTGGCTGCCTTATCAATGCAATAATATAGAAAATGTTAAGCTGGCTCCGTGTTATTTTTCCCCTAAATTCACCTCCCCTTCCGAAAATGGAAGAGCTGTCTACTTGGAGCTGTCTACTTGAAGCTGTCTTTTCAGCTCCCCAGAGCCTGCACAGCTTGAATGTGGTTTTTGCTTAAAAATGTCAATAGGAAAAGAGTGTATGTAAAGTTTTTTTGTGTGATAGCAAGGGAATGGAGGCCTTTCCTAGCCCTATGTTCCTTTATCCCATGAAAAGAGTAGGTGGTTACACTGTCCTGTAATCTATTGAAATTCTAAGCACATCTGAAATACAGGTACATCTGATTTAGTCCATGCTTTTTAGTCTGTTCTGGCAACACCGTGTTACCCCATGTAGGACTTTCTTTCAGAGAAAGAAAAGCCTCTGCTTGAAATGATTTAGAAATGGAAAAACTAAGGTTAAAATAATAGAATAAAACTTGCTCAGCAAGCTCCAGACAGGCTGACAGGGTGAATAGTATGTAATATTTTTACTGTTTAAAAAAAAAAAAAAAGAGTAAAAGTCAAGCATTCTGGATACTGCAGTGTTTTTTTTGTATCATGCTCCTTGCAAGCCAGGCTGGACAAGCCAAGAGCTTCCTGCAAAATAAGGCAAAATCCCTCCCTCAAGCCTCACTTCTCCCATCCCTCTTGAAAGCTGCTTGGGTGCCCTCTGGTAAGACCACTCATACCATGTCCTTTAGAGGCAGCTCAGTCGTAGGGCACTGCCCTGCTCTGGCCATGCCAGGAAAGCTCGCCTGTATCCATCACATTTTGTTGTTCCCTGAGTTTTACATCTGCACCACGTGTTGCTTCTCTCCAGAGCTTTTCTCTTTCCCATCCCTTCTTCCATGACCCGGGCTTTTGCTTTGTGCAGGGTGCAAATAGGATCCTTTGCTATGGCAGTCCCAGGGAGAAGGGGCAGCAGCCCCAAGTGGAGAACCCTGAGAAGGTAGTTTGGTTTTCATTATGGATGAAATCCATTAAGGTTATGTCTCTGTGGACAGACGCAAACAGTCTGAACTTGTTAGTAAGGGTTTGGGTCTTGGCTAGGAGCCCACCTCTACTTCTGGACTGGGAATGACATATGCAGTAAGAACAAATTTGGTTCTGCCTGTACCTATATGCAAGGACTAGTCCTAAGTGTGTGTCCAGATGTGTCCATGCACACGTCTCCTCTAAACAAATCCTGCCCAGTAGAGCTTCAGAGGAAGGCTCTGCAGCCAGGAACAGGGGAAATCTAAATTCCGTGGTAAAGGCGGAAGATTGGGAAGACATCCTGTTTTTGCTAGATTGCTCAGGTCTTTTGAAGGAGAAAAATGGTTTCTCCTTTGGTAATCTCCTAGCTTATTATCTCTGAAAAATCAAACCATTTTCTTTTCTCTTTCATTTATACTTTTTGTGAGTTACCTTTCTCATTGCTACCGTGAAAATTTTCATTTCATGTTGTCTGCCTGGCATCACTGATCCAAATTCTCCCTGTGAGAGGCTGGAAGAAAATAAACCAGACCAGATGGAAAGTGCTCATGTGAATGATTGTCTTGATCTTGCTTGTAAAGATGTTAGAATCTGAAATGCTGAATTCCTCTATCTGATTTCATGAATGTTGAATTTCTCTTTCTGATTTCAAGGCTACTTTTAAGTACTTAAAGTAAAGAGAATGCCCAGAGGCAGCACTTTGTTTTGCTTCCTTTTTCCTTTTTTTTTTTTTTTTGATGGATCTTTGAATGAGCTTTATTAGTTCACCACTGAGAAGGTATAGAAAAGACAATAATGCTGTGATGTTTTCTCACCTGGCCTTCCAGCACACCTCAGCTGGAGCAGAGTTATCATTACGGGATGGTTGGTCTGTGCAGATTGAGGAGTGGATCAGTTCGCACTGTATTTAGTGGGTGCTTATTTCTGCAAGTCCGTCATCTCTGAACTCAACAGAAGCCATTCTTTCAATTGTGGCCTTTTGGCGAGGCCACTCTGAGCTACATCTAGAATTATAGCTAGCAGAATATGAATGTGTAACCTGTCTTCAGTTCTGAGTCCCACGGAAGTAGAACAACCTTGGTGTTTGAGGCTTGATTATTCTCTGGTATGAATTGGACTAAATCAATGGAGCTTTTGCTGTTGCTATACAAACATTTTTGACCCTACTTGTGTAAGCAACTTTTTGATTTTGTATAGTTTCACTTAAACCTACAATTATTAGTCATATAAAAATCTAGTCATTTCAAATGCAAAATAGAATTTTCAGAAAATAAACTATGAAGCATAACTTGATATAGTTTTATATTTTTTTCTTTAAATATCTTCCACTTCACCTGAAGAAGTTCACTGTTATAGTAACTATCAAGTGGAAAAGAAGTAAGGAAATAATCCCAGAATTTATTAGGTTTTAATAAACTCCCCTCAGTGCACATACATTTAGTATCTTTCATTAACATTAATGAGAATTATGTATGCATCCTGGGGCGAATAGGCACTGTTGTTTTATTTCTTTTCCTTCTTTTCAGTATTAAATCTTGTCCTGCAGTCAGTTCTATAGGGCATACATACATTCCTGCTGCTCAGTTATTTGTTCTACTTAATATATACAGTTTGAGCACCTCCTTTTGCATAGTGAGGGTAGGAAGTTCATAAATTAAAAAAAAATTTAACAGAATTTGTGGACACACATAAAAATAAGGGATATGCAAATTAATGAATTAATAGATTGCTATTGATTACCAGTAAGGCCTAATTAAATAATAAATTTTCCCCCACACAATTACTTGTTTCATGTTATTAAATGATCAAATCCATAACTAGTTTGGAAGCACAAGCTCTTAGAATTAAATGAGGTGCTCAAGAGAGCAAAGTTGTGTTTTGGAGCAACAGAGACAGAGGCAAGGCCTAGTTACATGGATTTATGATTTAATTTTCTATGTAATCTAATTTAGTGTAACTATTGAGTTTCTAAAAAAAAGAACTTTGATTAGATTTTGTTGACAAAAATAAATACAAAATATAGGATAGTTTATTCATTATCTGTAGCATATTGAGAAAAGTGACTCGTGGGTATTTCTGTACCTGAAGGGGCCTTTTTACCCCATTTCCTGTGCTTTTAGCTGTATTCCACAGTGCTCAGTCATCCTCCAGGCCCCATCCAGGTGTATTACGTTACAAAGATCCAAAATTTGGAGGATACAAAACTCATTTCTGTGGGAAACTTTATTTATTTTGTAGAAATAACAGCTTCATCATCCCTCGTTTCTGAGGGTAGACATCAATATTTCGTGGAGACTGTTAAGTATGGGAAGGTCGTGGGAAGAAGGCGCATTGGAGAAGGAAAATAAGCAAATAAAGCTCTTCCGTTTGACATACTTTCACTTAATTGGGAGTTTTAAGAGCGGGTCGTGGAAGCAGGAAATAATAAGTCTTTCAGCTAATTCCCTTCTGCGTGAAAAACACTGTGTGCCAAAACACTGCTGTCCCGGGCGAGAGAACTCCTTGGGTGTAATTCCTCAGCGCAGCGCCGTGCCACAGCAGTGCCCTCGTGGCGTCTGTGGCTCAGGTGCTGCCTACCTGCTTGGCGCTATAATTAACAGCAGATTGCAGGACAGGCAGTGGCATCTCGTTCATTAGCGATTAGGGCTGTGCTGTGCTTGCATTTGCTGGGCTTGCCTGGCAGCAGATTGAAGCAGGGAGACGAGATTGCTTGTTCTGCTGAAAGCACTGAGCCTACCTGCCTACGGGCCTGGGCGTGCATTTCATTGCCATTGTGCTGGGGAACACGCTATGGCCAAGCTAACTCACTGCAGCTAAGCCTGCAGTAGGATTTAGTAAAGCGTATCGCCTTGGGCAGAGCACTGTTCTAGGTTGGCTTTACTTGATGGAGCATCTTTGTGAGATGCCCTTGAAGTCTTATGCTTGTGGTTACAAATCCTGGCCTTCGCTCGCCTGAAGCCAAGGTGCTGCCTTCATGGTGCAGAGCCAGCCGAGTGCTGGTTCCCCTCACCGTGGCTCCCCGTGGCAGTGGGTGCTGTTCACTGGCAGCACGTGCACTAACGGCCCTGACAGAGAGGAATGTGCAAGCAGTGAGCATTTAGGGACACACAGCTTCACTCAACACTCTCTGAGCTCTGTGCAGGGATTCAGCACTCTGGGGACTTTGAACCAGTCATACCTGAGAAGAGCCAAGGTTGTCCCTTCTTGAGAACTGGAAGGGTTCCTCACATAAAATGCGTGGACACATTTTTTTTAAACCCCTCTTTCAGTTCTTTCCATTTTCTTAAGATTAACATCTTGAATTTCCGTATTAATCTTTCTAAGTGTTTGTTGAACACCTGGATACATAAGCAAAAAAGTTGTTCTGTAGTTGCCTGCCTGGCTGACTCTATAATTAGCAGCAGATTGCAATGAATGACTTCCTGTTCCTTAATGGTAAGGGCTGTGTTTTGCTGACGTTGGTTTGACTTAACCTCGGCAGGTCTGGGTTGGCAACAGATGTCAGCTCTGTTCAGCAGAATATCTTCTGGTCACTCCAGTTAAACAGGATATGTCTCTATAGAAGTGAAAGGCAGAATATTTGCAGTAACAGTTGAGTGGAACTTGCAAACAAATTTCAATACACAGGCAAAGACGGGTTGCAAACCCTATTGGGAAATGATAAATTGCTGTTAAATGTTATAATTATCCCATGACATTCAGGACTGAAACTAAACTAAATTCTGCTGAAAACTTAAAATATAATGGGGAGAGGTAATATGATTTAATAAATTAGCCACAGAGTAAGTGAAAAAATGAGAACACAACAGAAAATTAATATTTATCTTTTACCAGTGTGTAACAGGCTTTGTTAAAAAATGTCTGAAAGCAAAGAAGAGTTTGTTAGACAAATTATAATTTTAATTGCAGACGTAATTGATTATACTCAGCATGCTCATTAGGTTAAGGGAGAATATGAGTCAACTCTCAAGGTCATTACAGTAATAGATATTGTAGGCATGTAATTTGTGATAAGCTGGTTCGTGAACATCTAATTGCTCATTCATGGCAGCGAGTCTGGCACTCTTACTCCCCAAACACCTCTTCGTCCAATTTATTTAACACCCCTTAATATTCCAGGGTCAAATTTACTACAGGAGGTATCAAGCAGTGAATTTTCAACCTCCAAGTTATTACACCACTTCACCCTTTTTGTGCCTCAAAGACAGAGCCTGCATTACTAAAAATTAGTGGTCTGGCACTAAGCAGGGTACATCACAAATAGAAATACTCACCCACAGAGACAAGCTAGAATTTCTCATGGAAAACAGCTGTTCCCTGCCCTCCCCAATGGCAGTCATACATTGGAGTAGGATGCCAAAAGAGATGTTCTTTTTTAAAAATGCACTAATTAATCAGAACTTTGTCTTCATATTGTTCCTCGGAAGAACATACAATAATAGTGTTTGTTAACTCTTTCATTATTATTTTATTTCAAGCTTTTGACAGAAAGTCACTAATATTAGCTGTTTCTCTGGCTGAAAATCAATTGGAATGTCACTTATCAGTTCTTACAACCAGACAAAATAGAAAGAATCGCTTACAATGTATATCAGCTATATGTAACAATTGTACCTCGCTTTGATATAATGCTATATTTACTTAGGTCTCAGAGAATAAATCACTCTCCTAATTACTGAAGTGCAAATAGTTGAAGTTACTCATCCAGGGCCAGGCAACAGCACAGGGGTGGCACTGGAAATTGAAGCCAGGCATCCTGAGCTGCAGGTCGACTCATTTTCTGCCTCCTCTGTACAGTCATTCTGTCTTGACACAGGATCAAACTGTTCTGATTTATTAATCAGTACTGTCACGTTATGTAGCATTGCGGAGTAGTGGCTGAGGTAAGGCAATCAAAGTCATTCCCATTAGATGGAGAAGTTTGATTTGGTGTGCAGTGTAAGGAGAAAATGTATCTTTTCATTCAAATATCTTTCGCTGTATTTCAGGAATCAAGGATTTGGGGTTTTGTTTCAGATTTTCTTTTTTGTTTTTAATAAATAAATAACATGACTCTAAGAGAAGCATAGCTTTCCTTTACAATAATTTCATTATTTGCAGGATATTATTTTCACTTGACATGATGTAGTGCATAATTATCTATTGCTTATTGCTGAAGAATGCATTAGATATAGCTATAGATGTTTATATACCAAATGAATTCCAATATGATTTCATAGCTATTCTTTGTTAATGTTTTTGGAAGATTCAAAGGTTTGAAGTCCCTCTTTGAAAAACGATCCTATCTAGAAATGTCATTTTCCATATACTGGCTCTACTCCAATCTTAGTCCTTCGCGCTACAATTTTGCTCTTTAAAGAATTGTCCATAATGATATATGTTTGCTAAACCTCTCCTTTGTAATATAGAAATTACTATGTTGACTGCCTGTCTGATTGATATTGCCAAAAAAATCCCCATGCTTACCAATATATATCAATCCCTATAACCACCTTGTAGATTGACCTGCTGAAAAAAATTGTTATGCAAACACACTGCCATCTGTTGTGTAGTTATTCTTCAGTAATAGAACATAAACTGGAGATATGTCAAAGTAATTTAGTAAGTTGACAAATGTAAAATGAGCCTTGATAAATATAGTGTTTTACACTGAGTTTTATTAATCTTTGTCATCTGCAAGAATATAAAGGTATACCAGTCATTTTAAAGTCCAGCTTGTTTTGTTTCATCTGTGAAATGCTGATATCAGAGCTTGTTATGAGGAACATGATGTGAATTATAGTAATTAATTAATTTTAAAATAAGGATTTAAAGAATTCTGTGGTTGATACTAAGCCTACTAAAAATTCTGGGAAGATCCAAGCAATTTATAAGAAAGTCAGTAAGTCATAAACATCTTCATTTAATGAGTTCAAAGTGCACATTCACATTTATACTGGTGGTTTTGCTACCTGTTCAAGAAAGTAGATGTGGAAGTATCACTCACTTCAGATGTGGGACTTATGTTACCTAAATATAACAGGCATCTCCTAGAATCAGCTGCTGTTATTTAGGAAGAATATTACAGTAAAACTCTACAAAAAAATGAAAAAAAATTATTAGTCGGATTCTTGTTCTATAAGGGCAGTTCTCAAAATGGTGTTTAGACATCCTGATAATTAATGAAGAGGTTTCAAATGAAGCATTTTCCAGTATCCTATCTCTTTGCTAATTTCCATTTTTTTCATTAAGAAAAGATAAATTGTATCCAATTATTGAAAATTATGTAGGTCATTATCTTGAATGAAACTGCAATTAAACTCAGTTTTCATAAAGAAAGAAGAGGTTATCTTGTCATAGTGTAGGTGTTAGTGCTTGGCTGGCACTCCTGCCTTCAGGCCAAGATTGTATTAGGGTCAAGTCCTGCATCAGACTGAAAAAGTGTATTTGACTGGGACTGTACTAAGAGACTTTTAGACTTTTAAGTGCCCTCAAGAACTGGAGTCCGAATCACAGTGGTGGTAGTCCAAGTGTATCTTCACTGTCTCATAGCGGGTTTTATTTAAATAATCAGCAGGGGATAACCCTTCTATCCTAAGCAGAGATTACCTTTTCCCATGGAGACCAAACATGAGCCCTGGTGGAGTTGACACGGGGTGATCTGTTTGCCTACACCAGCAGTTTCCCAAAATGCTGTGCGATCCAGAGCCAGCCTCTGTTTTCTAAGGCTGTACATGAAAATTCAGGTTTTGTCCCAAAGGACTGATAATTTCACTGCAAATGGGAGGTGACAGAGTGGTGAGAGAGCCCTGCTTGATCCTACCCCTTTTTCTGCTGCGAGTCATTCTGGGCATCTCTTCCTCCTTGTGCCAGCAGCCTGCCAGGGCAGCGGGCAGCAGGGTGGGAAGCTTCTGGGCTTAAGAGGAGAAGGGAAACCTGCAGCGATCTATGAGAGCAGGGAGATAACATCCCTGAGGAGCAAATCTGAGAGAAAAGGACAGGGATGAACAATGATCCCAAAGAACAAGCTGAGCAAGATTCTCCTGTACTTGCTAGGTCTTTAATTTGACCCCAAATAATCTTTTTTTTTCTTTTAAAACAAACAAAACCAACCAAAAAAAAAAAAACCAAACAACCAAACAAATCCCTAAAGTCCTAAACAGGCCAAACCTTCAGTGTGACCACAATGAGACAGGCATAAAAGCAGTTGTGGGAAAATGGGTCTGATACACCAAAAAGATGAGGAGATGTATTGTGACCAGTGGTACCCAGCTTGTGCAGACACACATCGCACTCACCAGTACAACTTTCAGCTCATGGTGGAGCCATGTTCACCCCACGGCTCTCCAGCTCCAGATAGTATTTCTATGCACTTCACAGAACAGGTGAATTTTATAGACAGAATTAAGGAGGACTGTAGGGACAACAATATTTAACTGCTTACATTACTCAAAACGCTATACCTGAGGAAATGTAAAGAAACTAAATTTATTCTATTTTCTAACCAAATTTAATAAACTAATCTAACCCTCTAACTTATATTAAACTACATTACAGTTTTCATATTAGTTTCACCTTAGATTTCACTCCAGTTATTATAGGTTTGGCTGTAATCACTGGCAATTACAGCTTCCATCCTTTTCCAGAAACTTACGATGTGAAGTGTTTTGCAGTTTACACTTTTTTCTATTTATTGTTCACATACAGTTGGATGTACTAATAAGCATTTCCATGCAAATAATTATCATCAAGATTTGATATCCATAGAGAACAAATGCTAATACAGTTAATACATCAAATATGAAAGAGGCTTTTAATTCAAAAAAGAAAAAAAGATTAAAAATATTAGCTTTTTATATAAAAAGCATTTGCGATGATTATAAATTCTATTGAGCTTGCAGAAATCTTGAGCTTTGAGTTTGCAATATCTCTCATTAATGTTTAGCCTCAAGAAAGAGTTTATAATAAAGGGACTTATGCAGACAACAGATAAATAGAAATGATACAGCCAAGAGGGTTGAAGAGCCCTGGGTGTGTTTGTTGTCATTCTACCATGCTGATTTCCATCAGAGGTGCTGAATATGCTAAGAGCTGTATAGAAGATGAAGTGAAACGCAATATGCATTGATAACAGCCAAGGCTAGAATGTCAGGAAATTATTTTCTTTTGATTTTCCTCTAAGTTTCTTTTTCTTGTTATTACTTCCTGTGGGATGGAAGAGGTTAGCCCTGATCCTGCAAAGTCAGCTGGTCTGGCCTAAACCTGCAGATCTTAGTGGAATGGTAATTGGGAGAAATCTAATGTGCCGTAAAACGGAGGTCAGTGTGGGTAATCTAGTGTCCCCTGCCGGTTTTAAAAACTGTGAGTATCTCATGCAGATTGGAAGGAAATTTTATCTGTGTAGGCACTGTGTGCGCCTCGTAGCTTCGCTGCTGCTTTGCACTGGTATCCAGGTCCCCACTTGCTGCAAGAGTAATTTGTACTGGGTGGCAGACACTGCATGATATAGGAGGCTGGGAAGTGAGAAGACTCAAAACGCAATGAAGAAGGGCACAGGGTTGAGGTTTGGTGGGAAAGGCTGGTGTGCTCTTGTCTACAGGTTGGGTTGAATGCCGCACAAGGTCAGCAGGGAATGGAGGAGAGGGAGCTGTGATATTTGGGCAAAGTGCCACCACCATTTTAAGCCAAATCCTTAAGTAGGCTGGTCTGGGATCATGGGACTTGGAAATGCTATATGCGTCTAAGTAGAGTTGAATATTCATCCCTAAATAAAATCTGCTAAAAGTAGTCCTGCAATGAAAAGTGAAAATGCACCAAAAGTAAGAGCACTATCAGCACATTGTTTTCACAGTGTTTACAAGAAATGTCTTTAGTGTTCTAAGGCTGAACAAAGAGAGGGCTTTTCTTCTAAATAGATTTTTTTCTTTGTATAGCCCAGTCAATAAGTGCTAGTAACCTTAATCTCCTTCCCTAAGCGCCATTATATTTTATGAATTTTTCATATAAATTAATCACTGAAATATTTAAGTCTTAATTAATTAATTACACCAGGAATTTACAGCCAATGTAGTGTGATGTCTGTTAGAAAAATGACTTAATAGGCTTTCAGTCCTGCCGTTGTTCTGGCTTGTCAATGAATTACTTAAGTGTCATTTGTTAAGCAAGTTAGGTCAATAAAGTACTTTAGTTGTTTTTCAGTGAGTGAGCATTATTTCCAGATAATGTATATCTAATTCTCTTTTTCACTTTAGTCTATCTGCATTGGCTAGTGTGGGTTATTATTAATTAGCCCTTCATAGCAGATTAGGCAGGAGAGATCATGATGCAGTAATAAGTAAAGGTTCACAGAGACAAAATTCTCTAATTAGGAAGTATGGCTTAGTGGTGAGCAGTGTCTTCAAATGGATTGCCATCTGTTAAATTAAAGCTGATTTCCTTCATTTGCTTATATAATGTTTCTAAAGAAAGTGGCTCTTTTTATTTATGGAAATTATATATTCCCTTTCATTATTTTCTCTTAATTGATTCTGCATTCCTGTAATTAGTAAGCAATGAAAACATACAGTGCAGGAGAAGAGCCACAGTAATGGACAACATGACCCCCTAGTAATTGCCATATGAACTGTGGAACATCGTTCTGCTTTAAGATGTTCCTTTTGATGTGTTTAGATTTAAATGAATGTAAATTCAAATTCCTGTTTCTAGGGGAATGGGCTGCATCAGTTTCTGTCCTTTTTTCATACTGGTTACAGCAAACTCTTGAGTAGGCCTAGATACATAACTTCTTGCCTTTTATGCTAAAAGACAAGGATTCTTGCTTTCCTATCCCTTCAAAACTTAGCAATTTGGTTTGTAATGAATGAAAGAATTAATCCTGGGTTATATAAATAAGGACAGTGTATTGGGGGTCAACATAGGCAAAAAAATTTCCTTTTATAGAAATTGATCTTTGTGAAAATTTCCCTGATGCTTAAGGAGATCCTAGAAATCTTGGAGTTTTCTCAACAATCTTGGAGTCTATAGCTGTGCAGGTTTGTTCCTTTGCACAGGAATTTTAATGAAAGAAAACATATCTAGAGAAAAACCTCCTTGAGCTGAAACTCTGTATTTTCCGTCTTCTTCTGATTCTTCTTACAGAAGAAGCTATTTTGTCCTGCAGTGGCTGTGGAGGGAAGACAATTAACACTCAGCATTTGATAAACTGCAATAGCTGTATAGATACGCCCTTTGTTCCCAGGGAAGGAAAACACTGATGTGTTTTTGTTATTGTCAGTGTCTGCAGTAATGAACTCAGAAGTTTGTATCTAGTGTTTGGTACCTCCTGTTTGAGAATAACATATGTGGTGGCACTAGACAGGTTACGAATTATAGTTAAATCAGAGATTATATCTTCAAGTTCTGCGCCTGTTGATTTCCATGTGGGAATATAAAGAAATCTCTTTTCCTCCCCTGGATAATATAGATAATTAGATGTACTGTTAAGAGATATCCAGCTTCTGCTGCGGCATCTGGCAGTTGCCAGTCCCACAGTAAGAGACTGGCCCTGATGGATTACTTGGCCGGCTTGGGTGGGTGGTGGTACTTCTGGTACAGAGGGTGTCACTGGGTGGTGCTTTTCAGGGAGCCGTTGTAAAGATGTGGTGTGCTGGATGCCTTTCAGAAAGCAGGGGAAAATTAACTTAGTTAAAGCTTACCTTGTGCTAAAAATTCCCCAAAGCCTCTTCTACTGCGTATTCTACAGTTTCATGCAGACTTTCCAATGCAACCTAGATATGGTAATTTGTGCATTATGTATTGAGAAATGGATCAATTAAAAACATAGAAACAGAATTAATCAGATGTTCACTTTATTTATGAACATATGTTCAGTGTTATATTTCCACTGGGATATCCAATGAAACCAAGTCAGAAAAAGAGCAGTTCCTAACATGCTCCTTATATGTTCTCCCCTCTCTGTTTTTTAGCTAGAAATAGTTTTTTTCAAGTTTCTTTGAACTTCTTTATAATGTGGTACTTAGTAAAGTTGTAACTTTACTAACTTTTAAAGTTGTAAAGATGGAATATGGATAGAGGATTACTACAGAAAGCTCTGCAGGGCTCTCAAACGTTTCCTTCAGCAAAAAGTTTGAAAGTGTTAGAAGGAAAAGACAGAGAGAGTTTCATTTAAAAACTCAATATACAGTCCCTGAAGATACCCCCAAGAGGATAAAGGAATCACTGAGGAGAACAAATGCTAGACTGCAATATAAAAATGTTCCACTTTTTAGTCATCTCACCACAACAAGGTCTTTAAATTGGAACAGTGAAGTTGGGCCTTTGTCAAGCTATGGACAATGCATTAATTGCAGCTCTTTTTTATTTCTTTTTTTTTTTTTTTCCTTTCTTTACGTGTTAATATTTGATGGGGAGAAGTGCAGAGACCTGATATGAAACTGTGGAAACATATGAAAAGACAAATAAAAGGCCTTTCTACTACCAGTAGAAAGAATGCATAAAAATATGAGTATAGTTAATATCTTCTCTAACGCTTTTTTTTCTCAATTCCAAACACCCTTTGCTTTTGAAATAGGAAAGTGGACCACAGAGAGAGAAACACACTGTAATTTTCTTGTAATAGCCCCAAACTATTCCTGAAAATTTAACAGAAGCAACTCAGCAATTTTAGTGCCAGATGGATGAAAAAAAATGCATATTAAGCTTTCTTTGTTAATTAAAAACTGAATACCAAGGCTTAAGTTTACAAATGCCTCAAAACAGGTTTGTGTCTTGGGAGAGGGTGCTGTTAATGCAATAAATATTGGCCTTGGATATTGTTTTGTTTGAATGTTAATAAGGTGGTAATCACTAATGTTATACAAGAGTGAAAAACGGTACAACAGCAGTATGTAAACCATGTATGACAGGGAGCGGTCCTGGAGGGGCAGGGGTCCAGGCAAGATGATCTAAGAATTTTGTTCTGGATCTAATGCTTGAGCTTGCTATTTGAAGTCCATTGCATTTTTGTCAATTTTATGATGTTTAAGCTTAGCACCCCAAACAAGAGGTACACTGAAAGTGCTTGCACATACTCAGAACAAAATTCAATTAAGATACTGTCTACAGTCCACAGCCCAACATGTACTGCAAGGCAAAATCTCTGTTGGATTTGCATGCGCGCATCTCTGTAAAAATTATTTAGGTGAGGCATGGTATGGGCTGCAATGCTCAAATGATGCTCCTCATCTTTCTCCTGTGGGACCAGAAGCGTTCAAGGTGACCGTAGTCAGAGCTGCTTGTTTGCTGTACCTCAGATAAAAAGGGGAAGCTGTTTGATCAAAAGGAGAATTCTTATCATGACACATTGCTTATTCTGTTTGTCTTGTATCTCTTGAAGGTCACTTAACGGCATTTTTTATTTAAGGCATTCGGTTCTTTTCATACAATTACATGCAAGTTTTGTCTGCTGAGATTGGGCTGCTGTGCAGTTTCCTACACAATGTAGTAGTGAGAGAGCTTGCTTGACAGGAGAGTATCAGGCTTTATGCCCCCAAATTTAGTGATAAATGTTAAAATGATATCTGATAAGTATGGCATAAAGCAGTACCAGTTCAGTGCTACCTTTTTCTTTGGTTTTTTTTCCCTACACAACAGCTGAGTGGAAAGAGATGAGTTCTTAAGAGATGATTTGCTTACGTTGCGGCTGCTCCCAGGTGATGGCTCTGTTACCACCCAGCAAGTATAACAGAACTGGCTGTAACAGATTGCCTGCTACCACACTCCTCAACTGGTAGATAGAAGTGGATTACTGTATTTTTAGAATAAATTAGGATAAAAGCCACACTACAGTTTTAGAGAGCAAAATCTGGGGTTAAATTCTGTTGTTAAAGAAAATGCGTGGTATTTCCCACTAAGTTATATTGTATAACAAGAACGAGGAACGAACATCTGTCATGTGTAAAAAGAAATAATACAGAGTTATCCTCTATGTACAGAATAAATATATTCCATAATATAAATTCAGTGGATTGAAGACTCATGATATTTTGTCTTCTGCCTATGAGAGATTTCTGTATGCCTAGCTCATGTAATTTTGCCTGTTTGAAAATGATGGCAGGAATTAATTTTTGACTAAATGTGTAAGTACATCCATTTGCTTTACTTAAAAAGCAAACCAAAATTATTATTACCAGTCATTGCCTCTGTTGTAGCAGAAGTCTTATAATAATGCTTGCAATTAAACAAATGTTGTCTTGTCTTCAAATAAAGTATTTGACGGTAGATGAGAATGCAATAGGGAATTGCAATTGGTGATGGAGGTAGATCTCTCTCTCTTGAAAGAAAAAACTTTAATGTTTGGTGTAACCAAGAAGAAACAGTGAGATAATGCAGGGATGCAAAGCGAGAAGTAGGATGATGAAAATAACAGGCTAAGGGAAAGTCTTCACAGGGCTTTGGGGATAGGTATAACTGGAGGAGATTAAATTTGCCATAGTTTCGAACAATCCCCTGACCCAACAGGAGAGGCAGTGGTCGTGGTCTGGTGCAGAGATGTTTATCTGTGTGTGCGCTCTGCCAGAGCAGGTAACAGCAGGTGTGCATGTGTAGGATTACCAGGGAAAGGGAAGGAGCCACGGCTCCGGCAGAGCTGTGAAAAAGGAATGACAGGGAAAAGGAAAGTTTTTCTGAAAATGTACTAAGAGAAGGATTGAAAAGTAGCAAGTAACCATAGAGAAGGCTTTTTTTAAAAAAAAAAAAAAAAAAAAAAAAAAAAAAAGAAAAAAATAGCAAAAGAATGGTACACTAGCAAAAGAAGGGTAAGATTTCAAGGACAGCCACTGAGATTAGGAAGGAAATTTTATTAGGAAAAGATGACTGGAAATACAAGGGTCATGCTTCCTCGTCCAAGAATTCTTCACATTATCATATTTATGTAACAATAAACTGTGTTTATGGCCAGAAGGGCTTGTTAGATATCCTGTTGCTCTGTAGGTTTGCTGAGATCTGATTTTTGCAGATAGTTAAACAGGAATGTGTCCCTCCCTGAATGTTGCGTATCTCCCATAGTATCTCAAAGGCTTTTTGTAGAAAAATTGTCATGATCCATGTCAGAAAACCAACCACACCAGAATGTTTTTAGCTTTACATAAAAAAAAAAATACACTTTGGTTTTGCTAAACATAAAAATAGGAAACATAAGCCTGTTAATAGAAGAAGGAGCAAAAAAGAGCATTAATTATTTAAAAGTATAATCATAGCAAAAAGAGTCTGTTATTTGATAACAAACCTAACTTAATTTGCTAACATACAGAAATAATTCGTCTGTCTGCACATTGTCTTGCAAAGAGTTCTTTATATTTTATCTTTTCTTTTTTTAATATTGCCCCTTTATTATAATAATATGTCAGAACGACTCTCTACAGGTATTTTAATTTTCAGATTACTAATGCTGAAATTTAAAATTCCAGTAAAATTAATTACATGCTGTAGGTTGTTTAACAAAGGATATTCCTTGATATTTTTTCCAGAACGCTGGTATTTCCAAGGCAAATGTGAGAAGAGATCTTTGTCTGAATAGCCAATTTATTGTTTTATCTTGTCACTAAAGAGGTTGGCAATGAGTATATCTCTGGTCCTAAGTGCTGCCTATTCACAGAGGACTTCACATCAACTGATTTTTAATGATAGAGTAATCAATAACTTTTTTCTGGTTTTGTTGATCTTGTAGATAGTTCACACTATTGAACAGATACCTACAATCCCTATGGGTTATTGGATGCCAAGATAAAGTGTTTTTTGACCTCAATAACAACATCTGTCTGCAAGACTTTCATGGTTCATCTGTGTTCTACTGTTTTTTTACTTTATGGATTTTTAAGTGAATATCATCTACTTGCATCCATTTGAACCACTCATTTCACATGTACTTTATACAAGTCTCTGGTTTCTGGTGATTTGCTGACTTCATGGAATTCTTTATACTTAATTTCCATTTCAAGGTAATTTAAAAAAAATTAAAATGCTCAAAATTGTCTGTTGTTTCCTTTGTTGAGCAAAAAAAAAAATACTACACTAGTTCTATCTTTCCTGTGTTGTGAAGTTGCTTTGTCAGTGCTGTGGGAATGAGGTGAAGTCTTCATTCCAAAATTCTCTAGACATTTGTCCATAGATTCATATATGAGTCAAATATTGTGTACATTTTATTTTATCTTTGTGCAAAAGTGAAGAAAACTAAATAGCATCAGAAAACTGAAGCCCACGTGAAAATGTTGGGCTTTATTCTATATGTATTAAAACTACAAGAGCTGGGTAGTTCTGTCATTTTTATGGATTGGACCCTAAGATACTGGGACAGTCTTCTTTCTCTGCCATTTACAGCTGGTGTGAATTTACCTATTGTTAGCAGTAGCAAGGCTATATCATAGTAGCCTCAGAAAGTCACTCTTAATCCAGAAATTTGCTGGCATTTCTTGCTGCTGCTTCATCCCATGCACAAAATGCTCGACAAGTGACAAAAGACAGAAACTGAGAAAAGATTGCTAAGAAATAACATAGAAGCAGTGTGGTAATATGTACTGTCTGGTCAGCTCACACCAGTTATTATTATTAATGTTTTTTAGTCTAGCAGTTTCTCACCAATAATGGCTAATCTCATGTGCATCAGGATGAAGCCCCATTCTAGGTAATAATGCAATAACCAGCCCTCTGGATACGTTCCTTACAGGGCTTTTATGTTGGTTTAATCTCTACAAGGTAAGAAAGTTATGACTGTAACACTTTTAAGTTTTTTGGTTTGGGGTTGTGGGATTTGAGGGGTTTTGGTTGTGGTGGTTTTGTGTTTCATTTTGGTTTTTTATATTTACTGTTACAGCTCTTAATACTAAGGGTATAGACAACCTTCAGGTTGGGATTTTGAAGAAGATTGAGATTTAGATGCACAAATCTCATTGGGAGGTATCACTGAAAATCCCAGCAGTAATATATAAGGAACAGGAGGGTCAGAGTTGCACCAGGATGGCTAAACAGCTTTGTATGGGTTGTTTTGTTTGTTTGGGGATCAGGGGGTGTTCTGTTTAACTTCTGAGTTTTCCTGCCCGCACATTAGCACTGCAGAGAGGGTGTAATAAACTCTAGTGTAGAACGTGTTAATACACTGCTAGTGGAGTGTCTGAATTTGTTCCTTCTCTATACCATGCCTAGCACTGTCTGGTCCCATTACCTGATTCATCTGCCGTCTTACAGAACAGATTTTTCTGATATAGGTAATATTTAAGTTAGGAATGACCAGCAGAGCTGAACTGGTGCCAAGAAACCATGGGTCAGAACTACTGCATTTGTTTTGCCCTCCAGTCACTTACTAGGAGGACTCAAAGAGCCTGGCATCCGGCAAACATTGCACTGTCTGCTGCATCCTTGGGAAACGGGAAGAAATAAGTGATGCTCAAGTGAACATTATGTTGCAGTGATGTAGTTGTGCTGTAAACTTCTTCATCTGTCCTGTGTTTTAATTATGTTGCAGAGCTCCCCAGTGAGGCAGGTAACACAATATATAAAAATTATTCCATCTGTCAGAAAACAGAGCCACATCTTTGGAAAAATGCAGTGCTATCGTTTAAAAACAGTATGTGGAAACGCAGTAAGAAAAATCTCATGACTAGCTAGAAGGAAGGGGATTTGGGTGTAAATTAGGCAGGACATTTGTTACTTGAGTTGCTATTTGTCCAGGAGCTCAGTGCCAGCATGTCTGCTTATACAGAACAGAAGCCTGGGATCTAATCTGAGATGACCAGAAGTCAGCACTTCAGTCTTAGGCTTTGGTGAGGGTTTCCTAAGTCTCTCTATCATTTTAGCTGTAACTATTGGGTTTTACATAATTCACCTATTAGCTCTAACTGTACATAAAGGTCTCTGGGTGGAGAGTTGGGTAATAAATGTGTCCTTTTGGTTCTGTAGAAAACTGGATGTGACAGATGTTTCACTTCCAGCCACACTGCGATCTAAGGGCCTCTACCACTCATTTCCAGGTGGGGTTTTGGGGTGGTTTTTTTTGGTCTCTTGTAGTTTATCAGTGCCATATGTAAGCTCTGGGGATGTGTAGCAACCTTTCACCTCTCTGGCCATCCTTTTTAGGGTGAATTAACACTGTTCTACATAAACAGATGAGCCTAATGAGCCTGAGTCTTTCAGGAGTGGTGAAGGTGATCGAGCTGTTCTCCGTGCTATGTTCTTTAATCACTGCAGCTTTACACATTCAATCCCCATAAGCAGTAATTGCTCCTTATGCCACTGAGACAGGCAGGAATAAATAAAGGTATTTTTGGCCCTGTCCAGGCAAACTTGCGGCAAAGTAACTCTGTGAGGGATCCCAAGAAATTCGATCTGCACTGTGTGACATGTATGAAAGCTGCAGGTACTGGGCATCTCCCAGGGCAAACCTGCGCTGCTGATCTGCAGATATGGCAGCATAAAACCCATGCAACCGTAAAACCTAGTAGCTTCTCCTGAGGTGAGATGGGTTGTACAATTGTTACATGAGATCAGTCAGGACAGTGTCTATGGAAGAGTGACTGTAGTCAAAGTGCTTTGTACTCCAGGGACCAGGCTGGAGAATTATTTGGCTCTTTGCAGCAACCCCATTGACCAGACTTCTATTCTTGTACTTGACAGTGGCTCACTATTTGTCCTCCATAAGTCGGTGGTTAGCAGTGTGACTGTGGGCAAGCCATTTCACCTTGTTATTTCCTCTCCCACCCTTTGTCTGTCTTGTCTGTTTAGGCTGTAAATAAAATGTTTCTTCAGGACAGCAACTTGTCTCTTAGGATGTATTTGTTCAGCAAGTACAAATAAGATCAAGGCCCCATGGCTGGGGTTTCTATGTGCTCCCACAACATGAATAATAAATAATAGCAGAGGTAAACTGATTGTGTTAGTACCATTTATGTGCGGAGGTATTATTGAATGAGACAACAAAGGAATACAGTGGGAGCATTCCTGAGCATTGTAGTAGAAAATGCTGATTTCAAAATAACTTTTTTTTGGATTTATGGAGCAGATGTCTGTATGCAATTGATGCAAAGACTGCTCTTTGTGCTGCATTTGTGTGGTAACAGCAGTGCATTTAATCTCACATATGGAAATTCTGTTGTTACTATTTTAAGGAAGAGCAAAAAGCAATCCTACTCTTCTTGAGATAAACACAAAAGGGCTCGTCACCATCCAGGAGGGTTTGACAGTAGCTGAGATTTAAACCTTTGAGTATTTTGAGTGCTATCTGCTTGCAAGGAAAGACTGCCTCATTTCCCTCTGGGACTTCTGATACCAACCACACGCTCTTTAAAACTATGCATGCCTGGATGTTAATGTTGCTATGTATAGGCTTTGAAGTGATTGAACTCCCACCAGAACTTAGATTTTAATCATTGCTTTGATCTGTGGCTGTGCTACAGAATCAGTTACATATGTGTCTTGAATCTGTAAACCTAAAATTGTGCAGGACTACTAGGTGTCACCTATTTCAAGAACAGTGTAAATGATGGTATTTGTGAATCAAAGTCAAATCTGAGAGGAACTGTATGGAGAGTTACTAGGGACTTTTAAATAGTCTCTAATCTGTTTGTTCTGTACTGTTTCTTATGCTAGAAATATGAAAACTCTAAGGAAACTGTCAACTTTCTACACATTTACTTCCAAATTAAGAGAGAAAAAGTAAGTTCCTCAGAGAAAAGCTGTCAAAGCATTGATATTGTTGCATATATTTTTTTTATAAAATAAGGAATTATTTTTTTCAAGTGTTTAGCATCAGCCTATGTCCACTAGGCAGACTTCTGCAATCAAACTTCCAGCAGTAAGTGTACAAACTGAATTAGTTCAGTACCGATTATTTCCTTAAAAGCTGCCATAGAGTTCATCTTCCCTCCACAGAAATAACTGCCAAAGACCCATTTGATGACTTCAGGAAAGTCAGTATTTTACTATTTTCCTTCTCCACTATGGCTGAGCCGCCAAGTGAAAATTTCGTCTGTGATCAACCACAGAAGAGTGAAGGATTATGTGCTCAAGCTATTGTTATCTACACAAATAAAGCCAGAACAAACACATATTTTCACAAAACTTTTCTTAGTTATAGTAAGCATGGGCATTAATTAGAACCACAGCAGGAAGAAATATTTAAAACAGACTTTTCAAATTAATTTTTCCGTGGAAAATTCAAGTATTTGTTGTTACTGAGCATATTTATGTTGCAAAAAAATACATTATTATTGTATAAAGGACCTTTCATACTTTCATGTCTATGGTTGAAACAAGGTGAAAAGACGTGAAGGACATGCTCAGCAACATGGTAATGCTCTTTGTGTTTTGGAGTTTCCTTGAGGCATAGACAAGAAACCATTCTGTGTTGCAGACAAACATGCAGTTCACCATTTTTAAGAGGCTTATTTATTCCTTCAGAAAGCTTTTAGTCAAATGCCATCAAATGGATAGAGATGTTAAATTTTAACTCTTCTGTAAACATTTTGATGCAGCAGTTGGGTCAAATACATAAATGAGGGAGGAGAACAGAAAAAGGAGACTGTATACACTTACGTCTGCCTAACATACCTGACCCCATACGAGAGAAGCTGAGTGACTGCTGTGTCAAAGCAATAGCAGAGTCCCAAATGGCTGCAAATGAGACACACTGGTTTACCATTTCTTTTCAAGATAGGAACTCTGATGTGGTGTCTGCATGTCCTTGTGTAGATTTGTCTGAATCAAGTTGTTTTCTGAGGGAGAGAAATAAGATTGTTGGGCAGTCAGAACATCCACAGCGTGAGTGCAAACCTCTACTGTGAGGAGAAGTCCTTTCTGTCTTGTTCAAAACTAAATCCTGAAGCTAAAAGAGAAAGGAACAACTGACCTCAGTGAACTCTGAAGACAACTAGAATAAAATCCTGAATAATTCTGTTGCTTTAGTGGATTTATTCTGGATTTTCACTGCTCTACCCAAGAGGCAAGACCAAATTTTCGGCCAGTCAGTTAGGACTCAGTTTGAAATACTGGTGACAGCAAAAAGAGTAGAATCAAAGTTTCAACTGGTTTCAAATAAACCTCCCTATTTTATAATACATCTTACAGTTATTTTGTCTTAATAGATTTGGCATTCCTTTAGTTCATGTTTCAATTTGCCAAAAAACAGTTTAAGTTTAGCCATGTTATTCTTGTTGTCCAAGGGAAGAGAAGACAATTTTGAGCATATTCATTCATCTGATTTTCAAGAGAATGTAGCATTGCTGTTATTTAGCTGAGTCTCCTTACTCCAAAAAAGGGGAGAAACAGAAATAAAATTTTGGGATGTGCCAGAATATTTAACTTTGGGAGATGCTTCCTGTCAGCTATGATGATATCTGCCACTATATGCCTTAGAGTGTTCATTTCTTCACTCAATATATTAATCATTGGGGTTTTGTTTCTGGTTTTTTTTTTTCAATCTTCATCACTAAGTGACTTTAAAATTAATGTTTCACTCTCTGTTATAATACTAGAAAAAGTAATAAGTGGAAACCTGATCATTATTAAAATTTCTGTTAGCATCTTCAAATACAACTTGCTTTATTATTAAATAAATTATTGATATTATTATATTAATATTTCAGCAGCATTTGAAATCACTTTATGTGCTGTACTGACACAGCTTCAATTCTTTTGAATGCTCAATTCCTGTATTGGGAAGCACTTTGATGAAATGCATAACTACACTTAGTTAGAATTGAGCTTAAACAGACAAATGAGGAGTTGTTACCTTGCTTTATGGAGGGACACTGAGAGAGAAGTGACATGCTGAAATTTAAAAATGAAGCCTGAGGCAGAACTTGAAATAAATTGATAGCCCAAAGTCCTGGTCCAGTGCTATGCACTGCACACTTTGTCATCCTTTCCAGATTCACTGCCTCTTTCACTTTGAAATACCAATTAAAGAAGACCAAAATAAGCTGCTAAGATCTGTCCCATGGACTTCTGCAGGACTGACTTCGCTTGAAGTGTCTTCTGGTAACTGTGAGAGTCTCCTGACTGAGGACACTGGATAATCATAGGAGTGGGAATAGCTCTTGATACCTATCTCTCCTCATCATGTCAGAAAAACTCATGTTGCCCTCAGTTAGACCCTGTTCATCTGTACCATTGCTGCCAGGGAGTGGGGTTTCCTGGGGAGGTGGTGCAGCTCCAAGCTGTGCTCATTTTCATCTCTAGAAATTGGAGTCTTGCAGCAGGCAGCACCGCTGAGTGCAGAATTTTGTTTGTGCTGCTGCTCCTATTGCAAACACAGTGGGGGAATGATCTTGGCTGTTGTTAGGACTCTCATCATTTTACTCTTTTCCACAGACCCATAGGGAACGACCTTAGGGCTTATCTCTGGGAGGTGAAAGGTTCACCATTCTCATTAAACAGTAAAAAAGAAAAAGAGTACAACTTTGGCCACTCTGGTTCAAATGTTGTTCAAAAAAACATTATACCTAACATGAAACTGTCAGTAGAAAAAAGAATTCGGGGGGCCTTTATCTTCCATAATTTAATTTCATTGTATTTGTAGACTTGAAAGTGGATTCTGGCTGCTGAGGATTGAAAGGCATTGCCCTAAACTTCAGATAGTGAGCTCAAGGAGCCTTTCAAAGAAAATAAACACACACACACAAAGCAATATAGTTTAAAGGTTAGGATTTCTTCTCAATTTCAAGGTTTCTTTGTATCTTTGCCCTAGCATAATTGTGTTCCCCAGCTGACAGTGTTTACTCCCCGAATATTTTACTCTTGTGAAAGTCATCTGGCCTCCTCAAGTTGGCCTTTTGCAGATTTAGGTCTGATGGACTTGATAAACCAACCCTGTTGAACATGAAAGAGAGAAGACAGGCTTCTTAACAAACAAACAAACAAAAAAACCCCAAAACACCTCCCCGCTCCAACTTTTATGTCCCAGTTGGTCCGTTGTTGCACAGCATTACAGCTGGCCACTGCTTTAAAGTACGAATGCAGCTGTGCATAACAGACTGAATTTGTTCACTTGTCGTAGAGGAGGTAGCAGTTGTGTTGCAATTTCCCATCCTATACTAATAATACCTGAACAACAGTTACTCACATTTGTATTCAGTCAAATACAATCAATAGACATCTGTTTGTACATGAATGACTGTACACTGGTACCTGTTTACTGCTAATTAAGCTTCATTAGTGATTAGTTTGTCTTCAGAAGGGGAAAAAACCCTCCATAATTAAGGGCTAGTATATTATGTGGTCCCGTATTTTCCCTTTTCAGAACTTGCATTCTAACAGGACCATTAGTCTGCAGTACATTTGTCTGTATTTAAATGTAACTACATTTCCTTGAAAAGACCATCTGTTCATAAAGACCATCTTTTTCATGCTCCCTGCAGTAAACTTTAGAGAGTGGTAGAATTAGCAAAGGACTGTATTTAAATGAAAATATATGTGGATTGAGACTAGGTAAAGCTGTTCTGTACACATTAGAATGGTTCTGTGCTGGAAAGATTGTAATTATCTTCCTTCTTTACTTTTACAGAATTTTTTATCTGCACTGAATTCTGCCACCTATAACCAAGTAATTTTGTTCTTTCTACCTACACCTGAATGGAATATACCAAGTGGCAAATTACTTGAGTAGTGATTGTGGTGAAGCTGTTTTTACTTTGTAGAAAATGAAGCACTTACATTTTCATTTTGCTTGGATTGATCATAAATAGTCACATTACAAACCTGCAGTGTAAAGGTCTGGATTCCACCCTACCGCACTAACACTGAGTGCTGCTTTCTTCTACAAATTGTCCTATTGTAGAGTTAGGTACTATTCAGTTTTAGAGTGGCCTGGAAGAATAGCAGGTTGGTCTCCTTTAAATAAACAACTCTGTTCAATTTAATCCTATGCATAAACCGAAAGAGTAGACTAAACTGAATGTCAATGAGAAAGAACTCCACCACCATAAAGATATCCGTGAAAGAATGTGAAAAGCCCCCAGTGGGGTTTGAAGTATAAAAAATGCACAGAAGTGCTGTAAACATCGGTAATGTTTTCATATTACATAAAACAGAATAAGTATTCCTGCTACTTCCATGTAGATTATGCAAGTACAGCCCTTCATGGCCTGCACAGAAATAACCATGGCAATAGAGAGCAAACAAGATAACATTCTTATCCAGAATTCAGGCAAGAGGATAAATGTTAACTCCACACAAGAGATAAACATTTTGTTGTTGTTGTTTAATGGTTTATTTCTTTTACCAACTAAAGCATGTATACTGGGCTTTCTTAGAAACCTATGCAAAACACAGAATAATTGCAACCAGAAATAATGAACCGAGCAATGCTGAGGGAATGTGATTAATTTTTTTCCCCAAAGATGAAGGGAAGATTACAAAGGAAATTCTTGTCATTAGCTAATAGCTGCTTCTTCTCAAGCAGTGAAATTGGTGTAACCAACAGTAAGAGAATCCTCTGGCCATTAGGTCTATTGAATTCTCTCACAGAAGTAAATTACTGTATATCAGACATAAACAAGTCACTGCTGTGTGGAGCGCCTAAGTGACAGCTCTGTATTGTGGAGTTATCAAACCTTCAATATCAATATGATCTAGTGTATATTCTTATCAAAAGCATATGCATCTATTCTATGACAAGATACCTCTGTATGTCAGAGAGACTGCCAGACAGTTTTAGTGACTGTGTTCTCCACATACTATTCTCCAGAGGAGCTTCACATAGTAGGATGAGTTATGCATAAATGCAAAAAGTGTTTCCATTTCATTAGGAACTATTTCTTCCAATCAAATATGTAGAGTTAATGACAAAAAAAAACCTGGGACAATTTATTTACAAATAGTATATCTTGTTAGATTTTAGGTGGATCATGTTTTTATAGGCCCTTTTTTATCACTCTTTTCAGAATGTTAATATGAATATGATTTTTAGTGTAAAACCAAAAGATATTAGTGTTACGATGTCTGAGCCAAAACTTCGGTATGATATAAAATTATTTTCTATAACATTTGAACCAGATTCACACTAGAATAACGTTGGCATACCAAAGTGCAGTTGATACAAAAGTTTGCTAAGGGCAAAAAGGCCTGTTTAATACATATGAAGCAGGAAGGCACAGTAAGGGTGTGTAACGATTTGTCTGATCTTTTTCTTTTCCGTTTGTGAAAGGTATTCTGACAAATAAACAGCTGTAAGTCACAATCACAGAAGATACCATAAGGCCTTTGGCTACCTGTTCTTTAAGACAGTTGCAAGTGAGCTCTGCCTGAGGTGCAGGTCAGGGGGATCCTACCTTCTGGGCATGCAAAGGGTGAGCTCCCGTCTGCTTCCAAAAGACTGTAGGCAGAACCACAGTGGGAGGACGAAGGGTTTTCCAGGAAGAGAGGCTATGATTTGTCACTTTTGTGGTTGGAGAGAGGTGTTTTTCTTCTTTTGAACAGGGACCATTTTCAAAGGCTTCTTTTTCTGTAAGTTGGTTGATAAGCTATAGAGTTTGGTAATTAAAGTGTGTGTTAATGAGGTGCTATGTTGCTACATGTATTAGGCTACAGAGAAAACCATAATCAGTGCTCAGATTTCCTCCAATACCCTCCACTTGTCCATCAGTAATATGGCAGGAATGCAGGAGTCCTAACATGGAAGAAAACAGTATTAGAATCTTTAGATTTGTTCAGATTTTACATTTATATTTTTAAGATATGTAAACAAGGGCATGAAAAATGAAAATTATATTAGGGGGGTTTTTTTGTGTTTGTTTCTTTTTAAGAGTGGCACAGTTGGATCAAAAGTGAACAGTACAGGGTAATGGTCCTTAGAAAGTGCAGACCGATCTACTGAATTTATGAAAGTCTGTATCTGAGTATGCAAGTCAAACACTATGGAAAAGTCCGGGAAGTGCTGAAATGAAATGTATCTGTTTGAAAATTCAATGAATTATGAGTTGGTAGGCCCAACTGTGCATACTGTAGTTCAGCCTATGCCTGCAAGGACTGTGTAAACAAGTGAGGTTTAGTAGGAATATGTCCTTGAGCTTGTTTTCAATTGTTTGGCATTACTAAAAGCCACATCCTTTTTCTGACATGAATTACAAAATCTAAGTTGGCATAAACCAGACTCTACAGCTTTCATTTCAATTACCAAACTGTTTCTCTTTATGATGCTGTTCTGCCCCCATTGTGCTGGTGATGATCTCGAGAGCATTTTCAGTAGTGACTTTTTTGCTGCTGTTTGATGTCTTCTTGGTTCTTCAGACTTGGAGATAACATTTGCTTAATGCTTCTGAAGTCCTCTGTGAAGTGGCTCTGCCTGCAACTACAAAAGTGATTCAGTCAAAGATTGCTTCACGCTTGGCTTATTACAATTCCCTTTTCAAGAGACCCTCTGTTTTTCTGGGGGGCTGCTCAACTTACACTGATGATTTTTCGTGCTGCACACATAGTCCAACACTATTCAGTTACACTGTTTGTCCATTTAGCTCAAGTTGAATTTCAACAGTCTGCAGCTGTTCTTTAATACCCACTAGATAATGGAAACACCCTACTTCTTTCTTCTCCTTTCTGGGCATTTCCAGGTATTTGTTCTATTTGTGTGACAGATTGTTGCCAGTCTATGCATCTTTTTTTTTTCCCTAGTTGTACATAAAGGGTGGACATCTGTAGAACCTTCTCAAACAGAAGAAAGAACATCTCAGAGTTGTTGAAATGGATGCTTGCAACTGTTTGCAGTGGGTGGAAGCTGTGGTGCTTGTAAGAGTCACTGTATACATTAATAATTTATGGTAATTGTTAAGTAGGTGGTGCTCAAAGGTACAACAGCATTTCTCGCAGAAAAGCATATGAAATCATCATAGTTGGCACTAATATTAGGCTTCTAGGTTGTTTTTATACTTGTGGAAGGCAGGATCTGGTGCAAAGGAGAGATGTCTCTCTTCACCAGATGTACAGGTTTTTCTGCTCAATAATTTTGCAAGCCAGTCACCAAAAGAAAGACTACCTCCAGGAAAAAAAGAATCTTCATATCCTCCAGTGTGAATGTTTCCAAGATGTTTATTTCTGCAGCCTGCCTGGTAGGGCTCCTGGGATATCTCAGTGGTGACATTTAGCCCTGTCTCTGAGTGGCCGCTTAGGAATAAGATGGTAGTTCTCCATTCAGCTGTCTTTATCCTCTGATGGTCTCCAGTGTTTGTTAAAGGAATTCCTCTCACCACATTATTGCACATGTTTATTAGCACTATTTATCACAGGTAAGAAACGTAGAGATTGTTTTGTAGAAATGTGCATCAGCAGCCACCTTGTATTCCTGCTGTCACTGTAGGGCCTTCCATCCTATAGCAGCTTTGTGCTTAGGTGAGAATTGCAATTACATGCCTCAGAAACATCTCCACAAAGTTATCTTATGCTCTCTACATGTAAGTTCTCTGTTGTATAAGCACACCCCCTTTGCACCTAAACAAATCCTTCCCTCCTCTTGTGTTTTCTATGAAGTGGTAGTGGTGTTGCTCAGAAAACATCACCTGTAAGAGGAAAAGAAATCAATATGCTATCAATGCAATCATGATTAGACTCAGCTTCTTAAAGCTAGCATGAAATTAACTGAAACCAATCTGAAAGCTAAGTTTGCTGTTGGTGTCTTAAATCAAATTAAAATTGAGCTAGAATTGAGCACAGCATAAAATCTTATTTATACAAGTTACATATTCAGTTAAATCTTATCTCATTAGTTTAATCTTACTTGATAGCACCTCAAAATTTCTAATTTTACAAAAAATCCAATGTTCTTATTTAATGAATATAGCAATTAAATGTAATGCTATGTTATGATTCATAGAATCATTTCATTAGAATTTACTGCGCAAGTATGCTGGATGTAAATCATACTTGCCAGAGATGGGTAAACTATTACTGATGTGCAAAAAGTTCTATGTTTAAAGAAAGTTAGAACTGTAAAATTAAACTCTGAAGGATTAGAAAAAGGCAGAATTAAGTCTGCCTGTGTAGCTTTAATTTGGAACATGAATGTGATACAGTCTTAAAGACTCGATAACAAGCCGCTACTTTATTCTATGCACAGGGTGGACAAGATCAAGTGTTTATTTTTATCTGCATCGTTCACTGTGAAGTTCCAGTGCTTAGATGCCATCCAAACTCTGCCCTGAATACAAGGTTATTAATGTCCGCTGAGCTTTCATACAGAGCCTCTCAGCAGAGTATCTGAAAGTCTCTGAAGCATTTATACATATATTTTATATTTTAAGTAATGCTCATTCTATTTGGGTGACAACTTAGCTTTAGAGCTTGATTTCTTTTGCATACTTAGCAACTTAAATGACAGATTCAGCTCAAGGCTTTTAGAGACTACACTTACACTTGGCATTGCTCAGGATTTCTACAGACCAGGCCAGCATCTTTCATGTGAATGCCCAGAAGGTGACCAACTGTGAGATGTTCTGGCTGAGGTGACTTTCCTAGCAGTACAAAATTGCGGCAGAGAAGAGGATAGGCTCAGTTCTGTAAAGTGGTGTTTGATTACCTTACCATGGATTTATCCTTAACCTTTTTCTTGTAACAGCCTTGTGCATAATTTACTGTGCTTTCTTAGATGTCTCTATCAGATAGAGCAAGGACCATAGCGCAGAAAGCCTCAATCTGCAGCTGGAACTCTCTCTTGACCTTTGCATGTTATCACCCCTTTCTTAAAACGGTAGTTTCACTGTTCTTGCTTTTGACTAAATGTTTTAACCCTAACCTGTAGGATCCTCTGCACCAGTAACCCCTCTCTAGAGGTGTCCCCTTCTCTGTAAGGTGTCTCTAAGCCTGTCATCGCCCCTGGCAATGCTCTTTTGCAGGCTGCTTTCAAGGGTTGATGGGCCTTGGATCCCTGTGAAAATGTTGTGTCTCCTGCTCTTTGGGAGGGCAGGATCCCTTTGGCATGCTTTCTTGCCTAGCTGTGATGCAGGGCTGTTGCTGGCTAATTTGATCTATTACACAGCTCAGGGGGAACTAAGCTGAGGGGCACGTTTTTTTTCTGTATTTCAAAGGGCAGAAGTACAGTTAAAGTTTCCTTATGCACTCTGTTATGACTGAGGAAGGGAAAACTCCAGCATTGTATTTGAGAAGCCTTGGGATTAAATTATGTCATTTAAGAACTCATTAGCCTGTCTTTCAAGTGTATGCACTTTGGGGAATAATCATCTTTCTTCTGCTTTGCCTTTGAGTTGCTCGTGTGTCATATCTCTCATGCCTAGGAACTGCAGCTTTATGGCACTTTGGATTGGATAAACCCCCTTAGCTTTGAAATGTTAAATCCTTCAATTAGTTTGAGTTAAAGACTAAAGGCCAAACATTTCAAATGTGGGCACCTGAAGTTGACAGGAGCTGCAGGCATTCATCACCTTTGAAAATCAAACCAATCATTTAGGTAGCTAAATTTAGATGCACGGATCTTGCTTTTGCCAGCCCAGTTTAATCACAGAGTCCAGAGTAGTCTGGGTCATACAATGTTTCCCTAGTCCATTGTACTTCAGTTGTGTTTTCCTTTTCCTTCCAGGAAAAGGTTGGAATTTATGTTTAGATGTTCATGTTATAACGTCCTCTTGGCTCTCCCAGCAAGTTGCTCCCTGATAAATTGATCCCTCCCAATCCTTGTGCTATAAAGCACCTATTAGGTTCAGCATTCTGAAGCAAAAGAACATCCTAAAAAATTGCTTAGAAGGTCTACGTTAATTTACCAAAGACAAATGCTAGTCTTCCATTGTCTGGGTGAATGCCTTCTTTTCTTCAGTCTTCACTGTTAGGACTGCCCCTCATGAATCTGTGGCCTTAGAGGCAAGGGGGATGGTATGGAGAGAGGAAATTTTTCCTCTAGTAGAGGAGGGCCAGGTTCGGGACCACTTGGCCAAACTGGACATTCATAAGTCCATGGGGCCTGATGGGTTGCACCCACGAGTGCTGAGGGAGCTGGCAGACGTTATCGCTGGACCACTCTCGATCATCTTTGAGAAGTCGTGGAGAACAGGAGAGGTGCCTGAGGACTGGAGGAAGGCCAACATCACTCCAGTCTTCAAAAAGGGCAAGAAGGAGGACCCTGGGAACTACAGACCAGTTAGTCTCACCTCTGTCCCTGGGAAGGTGATGGAGAGACTCATACTAGATGTCATCTCCAAACAAGTTGAAGAGTGGGGGGTTATTGGAAGTGGGCAACACGGGTTTACCAAGGGTAAATCATGTATGACCAATCTGATAGCCTTCTATGATGCCATAACCGGTTGGTTGGATGAGGGGAGGGCAGCAGATGTCATCTACCTTGACTTCAGCAAGGCTTTTGACACTGTCTCCCATAACATCCTCATTGGGAAACTGAGGCAGTATGGGCTGGATGAGGGGACAGTGAGGTGGATTGAGAACTGGCTGTGTGACAGGACCCAAAGGGTAATTATTAATGGAGCAGGTTCAAGTTGGAAGCCTGTAACCAGTGGAGTCCCCCAGGGGTCAATACTTGGACCCGTGCTGTTTAATATATTCATCAGTGACCTGGACGAGGGGACAGAGTGTATCCTCAGCAAGTTTGCTGATGATACCAAACTGGGAGGAGTGGCTGACACCCCGGAGGGCTGTGCTGCCATCCAGCGAGACTTGGACAGGCTGGAGGGCTGGGCAAAGAAGAACCTCATGAGGTTCAACAGGGAAAAGTGTAGGGTCCTGCACCTGGGGAAGAAGAATGTCAGGCACCAATACAGGTTAGGGGTGGACCCGCTAGAGGCAACTACTGAAGAGAAAGATCTAGGGGTCCTGGTGGACAGTAAAATGGCAATGAGTAAACAGTGTGCTCTTGCGGCCAGGAAGGCCAATGGTATCTTGGGTTGTATAGGGAAGAGTGTAGCCAGCAGGTCAAGGGAAGTCATTCTCCCCCTCTACTCTGCACTGGTGAGGCCACAACTGGAGTACTGTGTCCAGTTCTGGGCTCCCCAGTTCAAGAGGGACAGGGAACTACTAGAAAGAGTCCAGCGTAGGGCTACAAAGATGATTCAAGGATTGGAGCATCTCCCTTATGAGGAGAGACTGAGAGAGCTGGGACTCTTTAGTCTGGAGAAGAGAAGGCTGAGGGGAGACCTTATCAACGCCTACAAGTATCTCAAGGGAGGGTTGAAGGAGGAGGGAGCCAGACTCTTTTCAGTGGTTCCCACCGAGAGGACGAGGGGCAACGGGCACAAGTTGGAACATAAGAGGTTCCACTCAAATATGAGGAGAAACTTCTTCACGGTGAGGGTGACGGAACCCTGGAACAGGCTGCCCAGGGAGGTTGTGGAGTCCCCTTCTTTGGAGATTTTCAAAACCCGCCTGGATGCAGTCCTGAGTAACATGCTCTAGCTCTAGGCAATCCTGCTTCAGCAGGGGAGTTGGACTAGATGATCTCTATGGTCCCTTCCAACTCTAGAAATTCAGTGAAATTCAGTGAAATTCAGTGAAATTCAGTGAAACCTTTGGCCTGTTTTGCTGTTATTAGTCACTATCCCTCCAAACTGTGCTCTCTGGTTATCACCAATGCATATCCCCTGGTCAGGATGGTCCAAAAAACCTGCCTTTCAAAATCTGTGCCTTGAAGTGTGTTTGGGCACTATGAAAACTATTGCCCTACTCACAAGTTTTGACTTACTCCATGCTTTTGAAGGAGATAAGGGGTCAAGTGAGGGTTGTGTAATTTGGACACCTGCTTTTAACTGCCTATACACATGGAAGGAATTGATTTCTTTAATTGTCTGACTGAGAGTGAGGCAGCAGAACAAGTATGGGCAAATGAGCAACAGTGACTTGTGCAGATTTAGGTATTTACTGATACAACTGCCCAAAGAAGTAAATCCATGAGCAAAGAGAGTTTTTAGATATTTGTATTCATAAGATGAAAAGCTTCTAAAAGAATATAACAACTCTGGGACTAAACTGCCTTTCCATTGCCATGATCTTCTGCCTCTCCTGATTGTGAATGCTGAAAGTCTTCTCTGCTTCCCCAGGGTCTTGATACAAAATTCATTGTCAGAACTGGAAAGGCAGAAAACTAGCAAAGACAAAACCCCAAACAAACAAAACTCTCAAACCCCGAAACAAGGAAAGGAGATCTCTTAATTATAGTTGCACCCTAAGCAGATGTTAACAAGTCTATTTAAACCATTTTAGACAGTAATCTTCTGCTGGCCTCCTGTCCTCATCTAACATGGTTTTCCCCTGATCAGCTAGTTCTGTCCTGATTAGCATTTCAGAAATGCACACATTTTGTCAAACACAGCTTCAGAAGCTGTTTTGGAATACCCCTTTGGGTGGTTGGTTTTTTGTGAGCTGCAGATACAAAGGATGATTTCCCAGTCTCCTCTGTTATATTTATTTTGGCTTTGATTCAACGGGAGAAATGATTCATGACACTGAAGTGCATCACATGGATGGACCTCACACATGTACGTTGCAACTGATTGGATGGTCTCAGCCTTGCTCATTATCCTGCTGCAGTACCAACATCAGCCTACTCCCAGTGTCATCCTTCCTTGGCAGGAGAGTACTGTTTCTCTGGGTGAACAACCTCTCTAAAGAGGCAAGGAGATTTCTCTTTCCTGTAGCTCCCCACCTCCTCTCTTGTGGAGAGGGCAGGGATCTGGTTCTGTGCTAAGACAAGCAGGAAATGGAGAGTTTGCTTCCTCATAGAAATGGCGGGCAGGGGGGAAGAATTTCTTTTAGTTATTTTCAAGATGTTGAGAAAATTTGGGAAAAACAAACATCCTGTTTATCTGAGGATTTTGGTGTAACTGAATTCAGTGTAGTGTTTGGGTGGTTTTGGAGAAGGAGAGTCCTCTTTTTCCAGGCCATGATTTGTGCCTTGCTTCAACAAAGAACAGGCATCTTCTTTTCTTTGACTTCTGAGTGTGGGCTGCTTCCTTTCTCATGCCTAAGAATATGGAATATTTAATCCCTTTCTTCTTCTACTTACACTCTCCTTGGGCCACTGAGTCACAGAATCACAGAATCTTCTAGGTTGGAAGGGACCTTAAAGATCATCTTGTCCAACCGTCAACCTAACTGACAAAAATAGACACCCGCACAACAAACAAGGAGCATCATCACTAAACCATACCTCCCAGCTCTTTTATGTCTCTTATAGTATCATGTGGTGCTTCTCTCCACAGCTTCTGCTAAGAGTCATTGTTGCTTGTGACAGTTCTCCTTGGAGAATATATTCTTATCACCTGATAAGAACTTATTTTCCCAGAGAATCAAGGGTTCTTTTAATATATGTCACTCTTTGCTTCTTCTCTCCAGCAGTAGCAAAAGGGCGTTTATTTGCTTGGCTGACTTTGGTAAAGTATAGAGGTAAATGTTCCTAGCAGCTAAGTTACCAAAGTAGGAGTCTGCATAGTGCTATTTTTAAGCTAAAGTTTAGCTTCATTTAACTTGTCTAAGATGAATGTCCTGTGATGATACAAGACATTGTGATAAACAGACATGGTGGGATTGATCCCAATTTCTTTACATTTTTGTATAGGTTGAACTAGAAAATAATTCACTGTGCAAAGGACCTTGACATATCTCCAAAATAATAATAATTAGAATAGCTTCTGAAGTGCCTAACCACCATTTGGAAAAGACATATAGGTAGAACTTTTCATGAGAGCTTAACATAGATGAAACAGGGTTTTCAGAACTGATTGGCAATAATGTAGGTGTCTAATTTCTCTGAAGTGTACTGAATGTTGAAGTGCTTTGAAAATCTGACAAGAAGTGTCAGTGTCACAGTCACTGCTCGTTACAGAATGACTTTAGAAATTTGGCTTTAAATTTGGGTGTTTGAAGACCTCCCCCAAGAGCAAGAGTTATCAAAGAAGCAAATAAACAAACTCACTTTGGCCTTCTTTTCAGATGAAATGCCTAAAGGAAAGCTCTTAAATTATCATTTCTAATGTCTGAGTTTGTGATTTGATTTTCAGAATATCATCTTGCTCTCTAATTGTCACTTTGCACACCCTAAGGTTCTGAAGTATAGGCCAGTTCAGTTCATGTTGTTTAGCAAATTCTTATGTAGTAGGAATGTCAATGGCATCCACTCTCTATGAGCATAGCTTTCACCTCAGGTTCCTCCACAGATTCAATTTTTAAGCTGAAATACAGGTTTATTTTTATGTTTACAGTCTGAACGGCAAGGTTTTCTATTTATTGCATTCTTATTCTGCTGAGATGCCAAGAGACTGCCATGATGTGAGTCACATAACTGGGGTTCTGCTCACTTCACTATGTCAAAATAATAGCAACAAAGATCAGTCTCATCCCTGATGCACATTCTGGAAGTGCAAACCATTCTGTTGAGGAGTGATATAGCTCATTAGTTGTATCCCTATGCAACTCTTGTTGCTGCTGCTTATTGAAGAGTCAGAACTTCTGCATCCAGAATAGCATCCCAGGAGTGTTACTCTTCACCTTCTAGAAACCTGGCCTAAAGCAAAGATGTTGTGGTGTAAAAATTGCTCAGCTCTTCCACAGCCTTGCAGGTGGTATTCTGGCATGGGGCTATAAGGGAGCACTGAGCTTCTGACGCTGAAGAGAGCAATAAGTAGCCACCACCTCTGAAATTCAGGCCTTTGCTCCTGGTGGGCTGAAAGAAAACCAAAGACGGCAGACTGATTTGGGCAATGTTCAGGTTCTTGGAGATAACAGAAAGTTCAGGAGGACCTTTGGATGAAGTCCTGTTTTACCTGACCCGATTTGCTTATTCCCAGGCACTACATACCACTCTCTGAACATCCCTTGCTAAGAGCACAGGATACATTTCTGGAGCAGTTGCTTCACTCTGTACAACTAACACTTTTTTTTTTTTTATAAATGTGTAACTGGTTTGAAAGTTGGAGTGGCTAACTCTGCTAATTATATGAAACTCTTTAATATGATGCTGGAGGTGTTAAACAATTGTACCTGCATTAAATATGCTGTACTTACGCAAACGTGGCACACAGATTGCAAGTTCTAAAATTTATCATGCAGACTAATTATATAAATGTGAGCTATAGGTTACATAAATAAATAGCTCTCCCTCAGTAAATGGCAAGGTGTCATGGTGTTAGCCACGTGGCTTGTAGCAGAGTAGAATTAATGTTAACACTTCTGTAGCTTTCTTTCTCTGATTAGTAATTCTTTCGATGTTGGTAGATGAGCTGAATTTATGAAAGTTTTGCCTGCCCTCTAGGTCTCTATTTTGTATTCCTTGTGCATTGCAGCCTGCTTTTGACTCTGGCAGCAATGTTGAAAACTAAAACCACGAACAGCTCAGGCTCCCTGCTCAGCTTGTGGAGTGAGGCAGATCCAGACCAAACTGGACACTTCCCCTGGAGCAAGATAGCCGCTCCGCCAGCTCCCCTAAACGGGTCCTCCAGCTACAGAAGCAGCCCATTTGCAATTAGCAGCATGAATATCATAGAGCAATGACATAGAATTGCATATACCAAGAAAATAGAGAATTTGCCAAGGTGGGCTCTTTGCATTTTGCTGTGAAGCATATGCGTATGTTCACACAGAGGCATGAAGCGATCATCTGCTGCCTGCAACGTTTTAGGATGGTTTTTGAGTGCAGAGTTATGAAAACTCAGAAAATTCTATATGAGAAAAGCTGCTCTAGCTAGTCAGAGAGAAATTCATTAAAGTTTCGTGCTGTTATTAGTTCTAAATTCACTTATGTCTGCTTCAGTTTCATTTCCAGAGGCACCTGCTCTGGTGGTTTTCTGGCAGAAACGCTGCAGAGGGTGGCGAGTGTTAAGTGACAGGTTGCACATTCCTCCTCGGTCTCCTAGAAGTGGCTTTTTTTATTATATTTTTTTCTTCCAGTCACGCTAATTTACATGCTGCTTTCAAAACGAAACTTGAGCAGGCATCCTCCCTCTCATTCCCCATCTGCCCCAATTCCCACTCCTCCTTTTCTGCTGCACCAGCCTAATTGCCTGATTTCACAAAAGTGAAAAAACAGGTGAGTGTTTCACTTACACTTCCCTTAAGGGGAATCTGCAGGTCTGATCCTGCAGCCTCCAATGGTTGTTCTGGCAAACAGAAGGGAAGGTGCTTGGCACTTTATGGGATGTGCTCAGCCATTTGCAGACTCCCAGCCCCGGCACTGCCGTACCATCCTGCAGCACTGCATCGTAGGGAGGGTCTTAACCATCCGTTTCATGGTGGATTTAGGAGGAGAAACCTGGTTTTGTGGCAGTCGTTCAGCAGCAATGTCCGTGTTAGGCCCCGTGGAAGCAATTGGATCAACTCAGTTAGTGCAAGGGATTAAAAGAAGCCAGATGCTGTCTTAATGGACAAGCATAAGGCAAAGTGGCAAACTTGGCCTTTTGGGGAAATTGAAAGCAGTTTAGTTCAGGTTCAGCTTAGAAAGAAATCGTCTATTAGTCTCAAACCAGGCTGACAGTGCACCCACACCGAGCTCGCAGATGCTCCGCACCCGCCAGGCAGAGCCACACATCAACCTGCGGGGTTACGCTCCCCTCGCGGCCTTGCTCAGGCTCACGGAGCCACACAAGCAGCAACACAGAGGTCACTGAGCCACTTCCCTGAGACAATCTCTCCCACCGGCACAAACGCAGCACATCCGTACAACGTGAGGTCTGTTCGGTCCAAACCAAACTCTGCAGGGCTGCTGTTTGCTCTTCATCCTTCCAGCCCAGGGCTGGAAGGCAAGTAGGGACAGCATTCAGTCACCTTAGCAACCTCTCGGCCAGCACTTCTGGAGAACACATTGCACCAGGTTTAGGCCAACCAAATCCTTTCTCCTGCCTCCAGAGGATGGGAAAAGAGGGAGGCAGGTTGTGAGCCTGGGTTATGAGCTGCTCTCAGCTCTGATCCCGGGGCAGCAGACCAGCGTGTTGATGCTGATGATGAAACTGTGCTGTAATGCTTCACAGATAACCGTTGTGTTCAGTGAAAACCAAAGTTGCATTCTTGGTCTTTTCCTAGCCCAAAGAAAGGGAACAGTCACTAGTAGTGACTTCAGCTCCTTTTGCTTTCATTTTATGTTGTGAACGGAGCCACTGGTGAACCATGGAGGCTGTGGTTAAGGTCCAGTTTCAAGCCCTGCATAGTTACACTGTTTAAAATTATTCAAATTCCTTCACTACTAAGTATTTCCTGGAAGCACATTTTTCTTTCTTTCTTTTGTTTTCTGAGCACTTTTTGCATTGCCAAGGTGTTTAGCTGCAAACACGGAAGGCCATGCAAATAAGACCAAGCCAGCTGCACAGATTTTGCACACTTTAATTAAGTTGTAGGGCTTCAAATGAATTTGGCTCCAGTTTCTGATGCTTCCATGCCCTGTATTCTGTTCCAGTATGGATGTTAAATCGTGCAGAAATGGAGCGTGACCTAACTTTCACGTAAGTTGATCTGGCAGTCGCTGTTTTTGTGTAACTAATTTAAAAAGATTGATTGTTGGTTAATTACATTAATGAACTGAACCAACATGGGCACAGACCAGAGCACAGCAGTCTCCTAAACAGTCATTAGGATTAGACATCTATCTTCTCACCTGCTTGTACAGCCTCCTGTTGGGTGGCAGAGTGTGTGGAATCATAATTTTGAAGGTTAAACGACTTAGGGACGTAATCACAAACTGTTCACCTCTGCTACCCCTCTGCCCATATGGCCCTGGTAGTCACAGTCAAAGTCCATTTGGACAAACTGTCTGTTGAAAGGTCTCCAGGACAGCAAGTCTGGTGGTTTCAGCTGGGTTCCTGGCAAACGCCAGTGTGCATTACAAATCCACCAAAGTTCCCTGTTTGAAAGGATTTTGTGGATTTAAACAATTTTGAAATAACTCCTTTCCCAATTAGGGTAATTCATGCTTATCAAGGTGAAAGTGTACAAGCAGAACATTCCACTCTTCTCTCTAGCCAGCTCATGAATATGAAGAAAGATTGAATCAATAATACATTTCTGTAATTAAATTGGTAAGTTAAAATGATCAAGTTCTTGTTTTAGCAAACAGTCTATGGAAGATGTGTTTCTGTGCGTTTTTCATTGTTGGCCTTGTAGCCATGTACTACACTTAGATGGGAGATGTGTATGCTATGGATGGACTTACAAAAGAAGTACTTTGAGAGGTTTAAAAAAGTTTGAGACAGGGACATCGGTATCTTTTCTAACTTGATTTCAAATTATTACATGTGAATAAAAGCACTGGAATGCATTTTGGTTTATTTTGAAGTTTGGGGACATACTATTGTATATCCTTTGCCATTATTAGCACATCTGCTTGCCAGATTTCTACAAGTCATGAAGGACTCAACTTGAAGTTAGTAAGGGTGTTGGCACTGTTGGTTTGAGCAGAAAGGGAATTAGTGCAGGGTTGCATATTATGAAAGATGGGAAGAAAAATCCTAGTAACTTGGGAAATCAAGAATGAAAATATTTTTGCGCTAGTAATCTGGGAGAAGTTAATAGCTTGTTTAGGTGGTTGTCAAAATCTCCAAAGGTGACTTGTGTTGGTGATGATACCATGATATTCTGCAAGGCCTGATCCAGTGGTTGCTGAGACTGGGTTGTTGTCACAGGGATTTCAGTCACCTTTAGGTGGTGTTGTAGGTGACCTATGAAGTTTGATTTTCAAAGAGGCTGTTTGCTGCCACAAACCCATTTTGTATCCCAAATTCAACAATGTGTGTGTCGGGGGGAAGTAAGTCAAAGAAAAATAGGATTGACCAGCAATTGTATAGTCCATGCCAAAAATCTGCTTTCTTGGTTCTCAGCTTCTTCACTGGGTATGCTATTGAAATAGTTTTGAGGTGACAAGGGGATTAGTTCTGTGAGTTGTTTAGAAATTGGTCCTGCTTCCCTGTTGTCCCAGAGACTTTGGTGGGCTGTTGAGGAGTGAACAGATGAGCAGCTGCATAAGGGATTTCAGGCATTGGTTCACAACAGCTTACAAATAGTTTAAATGTGAGGTGAAGAAGTGTGGAATGGCACATATGCAAATGGCATTAAATTATGATTTTATCTAAGATCTTCTGCTTCAAGCTAATTGAAAGACAGAGGCCACTGCTGCAGGAGGAAAATATGAAAAGAAAACTATACTGAAACATAAAAGTGTTTCTGATCAAGTAAAATTCTGTTTCTGTTGAATGTTTTATTTTGTTCCAGTCACATAAATTACCATCTTTGAAATACTAAAACTCCCACAATCAGCTTTTTATAACAGAAAATAATTTACATTTAAAAGGTTTAACTGAAGCAGCTAAACCTTACAGTTGAATGTGCGTATTCGGCAGTAAAACAGGAAAACAGCCTATGTTTTGAAACTCATAGCCACTATATATAATTTTGATATTATAAATTACTAAATACAGCCTAGTGAATGCTATAGGTATGTACAGAGATATTTGCTAGTTCTTGGGAAATGTATCCCTAAAGGTACAAAATGGGTCAGTACTGACACACAGCCTTGGAAATCTCCCTTAGTGCTGATAGATACTGTGACAGAAAGCACTGTGGCTTGAATGCTTTTCATTCTCCACAGAAAGTTATGAGGCTCAGTCATGTTGTCGTCATCGGAAACCTTTCCTTTCTCCTTGCAGCAGCACCTCTCTTCCACCTTTAACTAATGAAAGAGGAGACAGGGACAGTATTTTAATTCTGCAGGAATCTTGTCATCATCCTAGAAGAAGATGCAACAGCTGACTAAAAAGGCAGTAACCACAGAAATTAGGGATAATGAATTCCGTTTCAGAATAAGAGTAACTGGTATATAAGGCTTGTCTTCCCCCTGCCACATCCATTCTTGATTTATCTTCTCTCATTTTCCTTCAGCTTCCCTACCTCATGCATTAAAGGGGGAGTGGGCCGTTGCTGCTGTAATCCCTGCTAGTGGAAAGAAGATATATTTCAGTTTTATGCTCTCCTCAAATGTACTCAGACACATGGAAGAAATATCTTACAGGTGTTTGTATCTTTGCAGATACTCCAGAGAATTGAAAAGCCTCTGTATTCCAACAATAATCTTTCCCTCGACCTCAGTGTACTTTATATCTCAGCTGAGGTGCCGATTCCTGCCTTTACCAGAGTCAGTGAGAAAATAGATGGAGGTTTCAGCAAAATGGGGATAAGACCTTGGGTGTTGATCATGGGGCTGTAGGGCTGATGGTGTGGGAGAAGCTGTACACAACTTCATACGTATCAACACTCCGAGGGAGCTGGACCTTTCTTAAAATCGACAAGATTTGCCTGGGAGGGTGTTGATCCTTACTCTTATTATTTTCAGAAAGTAAATTGGTATTATATTGCCCTTCATGTCAGGGCCCCCCTTTCAGGGGTCTCCCATCCTTTTCATTTAAACTGGGTCTCTGAGGGGAAAAAACCAGTAATAACACATTGGTGTGATAATTAGTAAACACATTCTACATAATTACAATGTTAGCATCTCAGGGGGGAAATGAAAGCTTGTGCTGTCCCTTTAACGGGACAATTTGATAATCCTCTTAGCATTTTCTCTTTTGGCTGATAATATTTCACAGAATTTTACTTTGTAAAATATTCCTAAAGGGAGGCTTAAGCAATAATGCACAGATTATGGAAATGACTCTCATTAAGTATAGGGAGAGACTTCTGCAAAGCCATGAACTGCTTCGAAACATGTAACCCCCATTAAGAGCTTCATTTAAATGTTTATTCACAGACCAGTAAATGTTTATTATAGAACATTTTATTGAAACATAAATTAAAGAACCCTAATTATACGTATCACAAGTGTTAAAACAATATGCATTTATCAAGACTTAACTAAAGATCAGAGGTGAGGGGAAATGCAATTGCGCTTTCATTTGCATTTCTGCAACACCAAATTTGCACAAAAACACCTGGGCAAAGTGACCCTGAGGGAAGGCAAAGGCCCAGGACCTCAAGGCAGGTGGTCCCCAGCTATTCCTAAGCACGCAACACCTTCCCGAGCAGCTTTGGAGGCACCTTCATTGGTTTGTGCATCAGCCTTACCATCTGTAAAATGGAAATGATACTTTATGCAGGGGCTGCCAGGATTTAGGCTTGGTTTTGCAGTTCTTTGGTACTCAGAGGGTAGAAAATGCTGTACAGGTCTTACAGTGTTCCAATTGTAGTGTTGCCGGTGTATTTTCCAGGCAACATGGTGTAGCAGTTGCCCCATCACAGGTTGATGCTCCTGTGCCCGTCCTGGAAATACCATCCAGGTTAGAGGTTCAGAAGCACCATCCCACCCTTGTTTCCACTTAGTTTATTCATTTGCTGCCTTTCAGAGGATCTCAGAGGAGGTGTCCAAATTACATTTGAATCACCACTTCCAGTGAAAAGGCTAATTACCCTCATTATTGTGCCAGTTTTCTTGGTTTTGGGGCTGGGGGAGAGGAGTTGGCAGTTCTCTTGCAAATGCTAAAGTTGCCTTCAGCTGTGGAAGTTATAACTGCAGATCTCAAGTGGGTTTAAAATCTTTCTATGCATATTTTCATTAGGTCTAGGTCTCTTTTCTAGCTCATCCACAGCTCATTTTTTTAAAACTTTATAGCAGTTGACAGATACATTATTTATTGAGGATGCTGAATCTGCACATTTCTCAATCTATGTGTTTGAAGATGTACTCTGCTGCAAGTGCCCCACTTGGTTTGGTTTCTGATACATTTGCAGCTTCTCTCCATTTTGTTGCTTTACCAAGTATATGTTCTCTGTGCTGAGCAACTGTCTTGATACTCACTCTTCCAGATGCAAGTCCATGGCATAAAAATTGGTAGGGATCATTGCAAAGCTTTCCTTTTTTCTCGCCTAAGGGTATGTGTACAGTGCAGTGCAGTGCGGAGGTACAGAAGTGGCTCCTGAAAGGGTACTCACACTGCAGGTTGGTACCATCTGGACAGCCCATGTGGTCTCCACTCCCAGGACTCGTTGCCCTGTTGTGTTTTCTCCTTCTCTCTTTCTACACATTGGTTTTGATTCACAAAACTTCCACCACAATCTCCAGTCTGTCAGTAGCTCTTGCCCTTCCTGTTCTCTGGTGGCTCTTCTAGTTCATTCCCCCTGTGTCTCTGCTGTTTCCTCTACTTTCACTGTGGGCTTTCTGAGACAGATGTGGATTTCCCCATCCTTCTCTTCCAAAGCGCCGTCCCCCGGCACATACTGCTCTTGAGTCTGGCAGTCTGTGCCACCCCTTTCCATCTGTATCACATTCTTATGTTTGTCATGATGGTAGAAAAACAAGCTTTGGGTTTGTGTTTTAATAAATCAGAGCCAAAGCAAAGGTGTTACAAGAGTGTGTTAGTCTGTGCAGCCTTCCTGGGTTTGGAGCAACCCTTATTGCTGGAATGCCAGAACTGCCATCTGGGAAGGAGGCGCCGAGTGGCATCTATACAGCCTCTTGCATGAGGTTTTAGTGAAGCTGGAAAGGAAAATGCTGATTCCTAGAAATGGGGCATTTTTGTAGGAAAGGAATTGTTTCAAGTAGTTTCCTGTCATGTTTTAATATTTTATAAAAATTAGCTCTTTTAAAGTTGTCTTACTTTGTGTAATTTATAACTCCTGGAAATGTAAAAAAAAAAATGTATATGAATGTTGGCAGTAATTTTGAAGGCTCTGAAAACTGAGTATTTTAATTGACCAAAACCTCTTTCTTTTCCTAATGTTGGACGCGACTTCTTTTATTCTTTAATTTTTTTCTTCATCTCAACCCAATTGAGGACTAGGAAAAATGTCAAGAACTCATAAATACTCACTGAACAGAAATTGCTTTCCCGTGAATATGTCTTTGCTGGGGCTGCAAGTCAAGGGCCCTAGAAATGCCCAGAAAGAGCGATTGTGCCGAGTCTGCTTGCGTCTGGGTAATGCGATGTATTTTTGGGGACAGCAGAGGGAGTGCTTTCTGTTAATGAGCTATGGATATACAGGCAGGGCTTTCCACGGAATAATTTTGTAACAGGGATAATTGAGCAGTTAATCAAGAATAGCAAACAAGGGCTCCATGGAAGCCCAGTTTAGAGAGAGGACAAAATTGCCCTATTTTTCATGTGGCTATCTCAGTATTATGGTTGATTTTCTTTATCACCCGCTAACAGTCTTACTTGGAGAATGGTTATTAGTTTGGAATTTCTACAGTTAATCTGGTAGTTTGGAAGAAGCATTATCCCAGCATCCCATAAGAAGTCCATGTCTCTGTAACGGACAGGGGACTTTGCAGCAAACAAGTTGTTATCTGCAAACCACCATCCTTTTTCCCAGCGAACTGGCTGATGGGGATCTCCTGGCCAGCAAGCCTTGCTGCCTGCAGCTGCTAATGCCCTTCTTGCCCTTCCTCCTGCCTGAACATGATAGTGGTGGGGACGTTGGGGTTTATTCTTCCTGCTCCTGATATTCCTCTGTGCCCCACATCACGGCCTTCCTTGAGCTTGCTGCACAGTGAGACCGGGGAAGCCCACGGCTGCAAGGCTTTCTCTCTGAGGAAAGAGTGAACAGTTCACCCCACATCACAGCCTTCCCTGACAGTGAGACCAGGGAAGCCCACGGCTGCAGGGCTTTCTCTCTGAGGAAAGAGTGAACAGTTAGGAAGGAAAGGATTAAGCTGCTGAAAGGCACCTGGTTCTGTCTGCTGCAGGAAGGCACAGCTTAACCACGTATTGCTTTTGCAGGTGTGGGGGCAACCGCCCCTTTCTCTGCCAACTTTTTAGCAGCCCGCCTGTCGTCAAGGTTGCGTGACCTGTTGCCAGTTTTTATTTATTCATCTTATTTATTGCTAATAGAGCCTGGGTGCGTGCTGAGGAGCTCTCGTAGAGGCTATTATCTCCCTTTCTGTTGGAAGCTGATCTTTGTTGCTCTGCTAACCAGCACAGCAGCTGAGTGAACACAACATAATGTTCATGAATTATTGCAGGCAATGTCCATGTCCTCCCCAGTGGTGTGTGGCAGGGTCATCTGCTCTTCACTATTCTGGTCTACTCAGGAAATCTCTTTCAGTGTCTATTTTTGCCTAGTATTTTTCGCTTTACATCTAGTGCAGTGGTGACACATTGGTTATTCGACCATAATTCAGTATATAAAAACAGCCATAACTAGGAACATTGCTTTCTGCATGGCCTTGAGTGCTGAAGCAAAACTCACCTGAGCTGAATGGGTGTTTTTCCAACAAAACAGGCTCCAGGTTTTTTTGGCTGAGACTTGGTGAGCATTTTGCACTCCTGGTTCACTGGAAATCGACTTCAGATGTATAATCCCACAAATGCCTGTGCTGCTGCCAGATTTCAGCAGTGGTGGGATGAGCACGCTCTGGAGTGCCCACTGGCAGCCCCACACTTCCACAGTCACGCTGGGAATGCCGCAGGGCTCAAGCGGAGGATCCCCTCGCTGCGGTGAGAGGTCAGAGACAACACATACTGGTTCTGGCTCACTATTTCCCCTGGGCACTACAGATTTGTTCCTTGTGGTATGTTTTCTAATCCTCTGGGCATTTGGGGTTTAAAAGTCTTGAAAAAACATCTCTTAAGAGTGATTTCGCATCACTTGGTAATTCTCACCATTAAGAGCTTTTCAGACTCAGATTTCATTTATAATGTGGTAGCCACTGTGAAAACGGAGGAAGCTACAGTCCCAGCCCTAGAAAACTGTCAGGCTAATATATTTTTAAATTTGAAGTTCCTATAAAATCCATCTCCTACAGCCTCCTTCCAGCTGCTGCTGCCCCAGACATCGCTGGTAGGAAACCTTATCCCCAGTATGAGAAGCAACTGATGGGGCTCTGGCATCTTTGACTCACACAGTGTCCCCCACCTGGGGACATATTGCTGTATCCCCATGTTGTCCTACCCAGTGTGCCCGTCTCCTGCGATCGCCCTCAGCTTTCTCCATCAGTGTCTGACAAGAAGAGGGAATGGTAGCTAACACTCTAACCAGTGCAAGCGTGTGTCTGCATTTTTTCTACCCTGATGCGGGTGCTATTGATCGGTCCATTAATGTAAATGTCTTGGCTGTTGCATGTTGCTTTTCTTGCTTATTAATCTAAATAATGCAAAACGAGGGGAAAGCAATTTTTTACGGAAAAAATGAAATACAATCAACAGTGATTGAATACAGCCTGCTGGAATGTGATGAGCCTGTCTGCCACCCACTAGACATGAGGATACCCACAATAACTGGGGAAAAGTTTAAATGCTTTATTTTGACATTGTGTATACACAATGTTTAGACTTTTTGTCTCCAAACAGTGTTTTGAGGGAAGATTTGCCTAAATCTGTTTGTTTGGTTAAAAAAAAAAATGCAGCCAAATGTTTTGTTTGTATCTACTGACACATTTCAGTCAACTGCCAATGTCTTTTTTGGACATGTAGGTTTTTGTTTTGCCTGGAAAACAAAATGAAAGGAAGCAACTTTGATTTGCAGGCAGCTTGAAGTTATTTTGCTACCGCCAGTTTGAGTGACCTCCCGGTAGCCATCAGCAGACGCAAAGCACTGAGACATATACATAGTATCTGAGATATGAATACTCCCACCAAACCACTTCACAGGTTGGAAACTGAGCTGGTGGATTGAGGCTTTAGCAATAGCAAATAGTACAATGGAGCAAAAATGATGAATTAAAGATCTACTAGTATATCAAAATATTAGCATCCCTGAATCAGAAAGGCCAGAAGTTGAAAGGCAGATTAGAGAAGGTGTGAAATCCTCTTGTTTGGTGTTTCTTACTACGTGGTAGCCACTACTCTGTGCTGCTTGTATTTCCCTGTGTTATTTTGGTAAAGCTGGCAAGAAGGAAACTACTTGATCCACTATTGCTGTTCCTGTTCATTTCTATTACACAAACAGTAGGGAGAATCCAGGTTTTTATTTATGTTCCATGCACAGAATTTAAAAAAAAAATAGTATTAGTATGGGATGACTGGGAAAAATTGCACTCTTTTAAATTGATTTTAGTTACCTCAAACCTTTGAAATACTAATTTGTTTTCTGACATGGTTGACGGATTTTGCTATGCAGCTTGGCATTGTGTAAGAACATAATGCATGTAGTAAAGGTGACTAACCCCTGAGAATGTCCCCACTGATGCCAAGTTGCCCATATGCTGTCATAAACACTTTTTCTTCTTTTTTTTCACGCTGATTGCAAGAGCCCATTTTGGGTAGGAGATCACGTTAGGCTCATTCATTACCTGCTGTGCTGGTCTGTGCATCTGCAGTGCAGCATCTCTGCACTGAGCTTTGGACTACATCCCTGTGTGCTTTCTGATATTCCAACTCATCTGTCGTGGGTCAACAGATCTTCTCCTGTGCATATCCCAAAACATTCTGCCACAGAGATAAAAATTGCTCTTAAAGGCAGCTGAACTTCTGGGGGATATGGTTGTTGATAGCTGATATTAGGCTGTATATATATTATTAAGAGAAATTCCTGAAAATTTATATTTGTAGCAAAACTGTCACTCCTTGTAGCAGAACAGAAAGGAACTATCTGGCAGATAGTTCCTGCTCTTTTTATGAATAAAGTTAAAATGTAACGAGAACTACAGGTGTGACACACCAGTGAAATTTTACATTACCACTGCAAACTTTAATCTTCACTTTTATTTTTCTTGAAGGTCTCTCTTTGTCCAAAACCAAAATTTTAGCCCTAGGGCTACTGAAGACCATCTTAAGACTTGCCTGGTGATTTTGAGCAATACATCATGAGAGCAGTGATGTTCAGATGATACATTGCACTAATACATCACAAGAGCACTATCGCTCTCGTGATATATTAGTATAATACACTATCAGAACACTATCACGGATGTATTACTTAAAACACCGGTTTTAACCCTCAGGAATCATCCTCATCTCTAGGCTGAATACACTGAAAGACGTGGATAATGATAAGAATAGGCAGTCGCATATTCAGTTTCTCTTGGATAAGCTGAGAAAAAAAAAAAAGAGTGGTATTCAGGATTTTTCCTTAACTGAAACATCCTTGTGATTTCATTTTATTCACTGAGCAAATATTTTTATGGATTGAAGCTAACACAATGTAGTGCGTTTGAATTTTCTTACAAATACCCCAAGAAAATCTTTTTTGATTTTGGATTTCATTATAGACTTGAAACATGTTTTGAAAGTGTTTCAATGAGGTGCATGGATTTCAGCTGATTTCTGCCTCATCAAATTGAGCCAGGTGCAAGCTATCTAAATTCTATGTAAAGCATTTGGTGCTGTTTCTGATGCAGTCTTTTTTCTTTTTTTTTAAAGGATTTAGGCACCATCTAAAAAGGCCTGGAGATGCATAATTGTGATCTGTCACTCCAGTCACTCCACACCTCTCCTCGGTGAGGTGTGGGGTTTTTTTTCCTGAAGAATTATTCTCAGTTGTTTTAGTTTTGTTTTTTTTTCCTCAAAAGGGAGTGAAAGGGAAAGGGGGAAAGATAAAAGTATACTTTGCAATTTTGTAGCTGAACTTACTGCAGAAAAGCAGATAGATGAGTGTTTGTTTGATTTCCTAGTAGAGTTTGAGTCTTGAGAATCTTGAATTATCCTTCCTATATGGTATGACGAGACTGTCATAATCTCTTAACAGGAAAAAAAAATGGTAACAGTAATATACAACATCAAGTTGGCAAGCTGGCAGGTCATATATATACTTTCTTGTCCATATTTTCATTTCTTTTACCCATCTCTCATCAGCATTTGTGACGAAAATACATTGTCCCTTACCTCCCTCCCGTACTGGGTAACCCAAAGCTGCCTCTGCAGCTTTATGGTCCTTAGCTCTGCTACCCCCTGAGCCATGGCCCTGCTGGCAGGAGACTGATGCTCATGAACTGGGCTCATAATTCTTGTGCCTCACAGGTTTGGGGCCACTTGGTGCACTGGAGCCTGTGTCCCCGCAGGCATGTGCTCCCAGCACACACCCCATACCTCTGGGGGCTTCAGGCTGTGATATTTGGGCTACAAGGTCCTGGAAGAAAACGTAAAACGTTAAAGTCTTTTTAACCTCGTGAAAGACATTGTGTTAGCTGTTCTGAGGAGTTTGGCATATGGCCTTTTCTGACAGCCTTCCTACCTGTGCAGTCTCCATTATGCATCAGCAGCTCCTCTATCCCTTGGCCTGGACAGCACAGCATGGAGTCCAGGGCTGCCCACGGGACCCCTCTGCCCACACCTGCTACAGCCATGTCCCATCGCTGGCACCTTCTTATTCTTGTCTGTTTTGAAGTCACAACATGTAGCTTGAGGTACATTGTCATTTCAAAGCTGTGGCTAAATACGTCTCTGACTGACAACTATGAATAATTCCACAGAGCCCCTAAACTTCCAGGCATTTCCTCTGAAGCTCATATAATACAGCAGAGCTGCTCTCTCATGTTTTTCATCTTTTATATTCTCCAAAGAGTTGAGATACAGTTATGGAACAGGTTAATATATTTTCCTCTGAAAATAATGTTGTGGAAGCCCATGCACAGTTACTTGTATGCGTGGAGAATAAGGCTGACAATCCAGAAAATATAGTCGTGAGCTTGATAATCACTATTATTTTGTTTCATGTTTTCAGCATGTTCATGTCCATGTCCTTCCAAGGAGGGCCGGAGACTTCAGCAGGAATGACGATGTCTACAAGGAGGTAAGGGCTGCACTCTATTTCCTGATCAGAGTTGATTTTGCATCACATTAATGATACAGGCCCTGCCTGGAGTAGAGGGAAATAATGGGATCTCTGCATCTTTATTGGTTGCAAAGAGTCTCTGATAGCACCAGGCCCTCCACTGGGATTTCCTTGTGAGCTCTGGGTCAAGCTGTGGTCACACAGGGTCCTAAGGGAGGATGCTGTTGATATCTTTGGTACTTGTTTCCATCACCACACAGAAAGCGAGGTGACTTGTCTACCAATATTTGTGTTCTCTTCCTTTGAGGGGACAGGGAAAAAGGGTAGCCACACTGTTAGCCAGGCATGCAGGGAGCACGTCCTACCCCGACTGCTAGCCTGGAGTTCCAAACCTTCCCCTTCCAACAAGGGAAAAAACAGGCGGCTCGTTACAACTCAATCACAAATTGCCTTCTGGCCTGCTTTCTGTCAGGCCCCGCTTGGTATCTGGACAAATCACATTGTAGCCCCAAAGATAAAAATTAAAGAGCAACTATGCATATAGATGTAATATATGCATGTGTGCAGATTGTATGGCAGAGCTGGGGACATAAGCTGTTCCAGTGTGACTGAATTACTGGCTTTTGTTTAAATGAACAATTGTACAGGCATTAACAAAAGTTTTCCCCAGCTTGACAGCTGTCACAATGACAAGTCTTCCTATTGTTAGATTTTCGGATGGTTCTTCATGGGTTTGGTAGGATCCTCTATCTCAAATATGACATTTCCTTCTCTTTCTGAAAATAATTAATATAAACTTGTTCAGTGCTACTGCAATACCATTTGCTTGAAGGAGAATTCATGACACATTATGCTTTTGTATTTTTTCCTTTGTGATATGGACATGATGTCAACTCCCCACCTGCAAAAAAAAATGATAGTGTATTTTAAAGTTTTCTAATGACTTAACTATGCAAAAGTAGTGAGAAAAGTTTATTATTGACCATTTACATGTAGCATAAAGACTGAGAGCCCTGCTAATAAGGGTAAAACCTTATAAAGAGACTGCTGAGCAAGGAGATCAGATGTAACTATATGATGACCATCTTATATGCTGCTGTAGTTAAAAGCAGTTAAGTGAGGCAATTTTTTCCTTTTCAAATGTGTTATGTTGTTTTAGATGCTGCACCAACCCACAAACTCTGATTCTATTTTTGTTGTATTTAAAATGCCATTTTCTTTTTTAACACATTTATTTCTCCCTTATTATATGTACATACAAATAGGCAAAACTCTGTTAATGAACTAGACTATACTTTTAGTGTTGTTAAATGCAAAAGGGTGACAAATTGGTGAAAAATATTTTTATCTTGTCATTTTCAGTTATAGTAATTGTAGGTGTTGCTTGTAGCAGACATAGAAAGCAAAAAATATTTAGACACAGATGTGATAATATATCTTTTAGTAGAAGAATGTATAGCCTTAGAGTTTAACCAGCTATTCTTGAATACCACAGAGCTAACATATGCTTTTGTACAGACTGTAGCTGCACAAAGGTTTCACTTTTTTCAGGATGCCAGAGAAAAAAAAACACATTTGATGTTATAAAAAATTTAATGCAAAATTCTATCACTGGCTGGATTGGAGGATGGAGGGGCTTAAGCACTGTGCCCTTATAAATGAATAAATCTATTTTTAAAAATACAAAATGGACAAATTATTAAAAATGCAGATTATTTTGGAAATAATTTGGAGCTTATGTTAGTAAGGCAAAAATCTTTTGATACAATGCATCTCTGTGTTATATCAACAAGACATATCCCTTTGTCCAGAAGATCTTTTAAAAGATACAGGAAGATATGTAGATCATGGTGGGGAACAGGCTGAAAATCTGTGAGAGATAGAGTGCCATTAGGTGAGATGTAGGTTCTGGAGAGACCTTTAAGTCCATTGTCCATGAAATTTGTCCTTAGGACAATCCAAAACCTGTTTATAAATGATGCTTCATTCCCATGTATTTGAGTAATAGGTGGAGTTGTAATTTAGGCAGAAAAGACCACCTTCCAAAATTATCCCGACAGCCTTTTCCTTGTAGTATGTGACATGGAGGCTGATCAGCCTCCCTGAAACAATTTGTGTAATTGTAAAGCACACCCAGGCTAAATTTTGCATATTGTGTTCCTGGTTTAACTACCGCAGCTAAAGGCTTTACAGCTATTGGGCTTAATCTTCACAGATTGTGGATATCAGCACTGGTTCAACACATCTACTGCAAGCCCTTATCTAACTGTAAATGCCTTTGAGCTCTCCAAGCTTTGCAGTTGTCATCTGTATGTGCTCAGCAGATCGCTGACAAATCCCATTGCTCTGTGAGTGTTTGACAGTGAAAGGAATGCCCAGATGTTGAGACATCAGTCCTCTTAGGAAACTTCTAGAGTTTAGACAGCTAGAAAGTACTTTCAGTCCCTTACCGAGTGTGTTATTTCTCCTGTTCGGTTTGGGAGTGACCACTCCTCTGATTGAAAAGACAGAAAAAAGTGTATCAGGTTGATTTGTGCTTAATCTGTTTACTGGGCTCTGGTATCTTCAGGCTTTTGGCTATGAAGCTCTGACAGCTTCATCTGAAGCAGCTTTTAAGTGTAAAGGGTATACTTAAAGGTAAGGTGTATCTTTAGCACTTGGTTTTTAATAAGGTTGCTGATGGACACTAATGTCTGCTGGTTTCTGGATATATATTTAGAACTTCAATTCTGGAACATTAATTGTAGAAGGGATAAAAGAGGGGTTGACACTCATTCCACAGCATCATTTCTAAGGCATTTCTTGGTGGAATATGTCACTTAATATTTTAGTTTTCTGTACCTTAGTGCATATGAAAGTTACTGCATGAGTTTTCTAAGATACAGAGAGAATGATTAATAATGGAAAAAAAAAAATCTGCATTGAATGTTTTAGATGTTTCCTCTGCATCTTTGTGGGGTTATTTCTTGGGATGATTTTCCCAGGGAGACCACCTTCTGTCTCACAGCAGTGAAAAGCTAAAGGTATAATTTTTCTGTTCTTAGATTTTCCTACAACTATTTGAAACCTAATCCTGCAAGTGTGCACATGTCAGAGTTAAATTGGCCTTACAGGCTTTTTTAGAGGATCAGGCCCTTCGTATTTTACTGTTGCTAGATTATTTTTCTCATCTACATCTTGAGTGGTTCTTATTCATTGATTCACTTTTTTTCTTGGGCAGAAAAACTGTAGCAGCTAAATATTGGGAAAACTTTTAATCAGAACACCTCTTTATTCTTCTGTGTTTTCTGTTCGTGTTGAGATTAATATTTTTACATTTATTAATCAAGGAACTTAAAGGTCTTCCTGCCAAGGAGTTGCCTGCTTTGAAGTAGAAGAGGTTTTTTGCTATTGTAAGGGCATGTTCACAGTAACTGATAAGAATTTGGTATTAATGAACATCTTTACGGTAGAGTGGCACCCTGTGTCGTTGCAGTCAGGACAAGTACTGCAGAGTTGTTGGAGGTCATCATGTCCAAGGCGTTCAAGAATATTATCCTGAAATGTCTCAGCAGTTTCATACGCTCAGCCGTCTGTGGGCAGTCCTCATTCAGTGTGTGTGTTTGAAAAGTCCATAGCACAGCCTGTCCCTGGTCTCCACTGAGTGGTTAGCCATTACTGCAATATAAATAGCATTCATCATCCTTTAGGTTGGCAGGTAATAGCCGTACTGGGCCAGAGAGTGTGGGGCTTTCTCAGAAAGGAAGACTCAATCAAAAGTCCGCAATACCGCTGTTATGAGTACTGACCTCAATAAGTTAATTTTGAGGCTGACAGACTTGGATGGGTGAGGGCAGCCTGGCCTCTCAGCAAAACCCTGAGCATCCCTGGTATGCAGTGATGTGTTCTGTGGTGCAGACTCCTGTTCCTCCCCAAACTTTGTGTTTCACTTGGTGGTTGCAGCCTGCTGTAACAGATGTGCAGTGATGCACACCCAGGGCTGTGCATGCAGGGCAAAGAGTGCCCATCCCCTCACAGCTTTGCTTTCATGCCCACCCCATTTTCTCAGTTGTCTTCAGTTCCCAGCCTAGGATGGACAGATCTGAAAATGCTGTAGAACGGGAAATGTGAATGAGAGAAGTTAACCCCAACCCCTGTGTCTCCATCCCCTGGCTGTCTTCCAGACCTGCATCACGGACCTCTCGTAATGAGCCTGGGTGAAACTTCCTAATGTGAATTCTTTAGTAACATAGAGATTTTGTAAAACACAGAAGCTAGCAAAAGAATTTGGTTCATGCTGTCCTCCTTCCCCTCTGGCATTCAGGCACGCAGCGAGAGAGTCACTTAGGGAAAGATATTTTGACTTAGTGATCTCATTCAGCACATTATGTTAAATCATTTCAGCAAGAATACCTATTAGTAATCATTTCCAATTCCAGGGAGGATGAAGGAGGCATTTTGGCATGTGACTCAAGAAACCTGCTGGGCCACTGCTTCAGGCTGGCAAAACAGGGGGAAAGTGGTGAATTCAGAAGTTTAGTCAAACAAGCCTGAAGTTTAATTCTCCACGAGTGGCTTTGACTGTGACATGCCTTCACTCCAACCTGCAGGCAGCTTCTTACCTGCTGCTGGGCACAGAGCCTGGTGGAGGGCTGGAAACATGCACAGCTGTACCAAACTGTTTGGGCTGCTTCCTACTTAAAGATAAGGTATATAATGAAAAGATAAATAAGCTGTAATCCAGGTCCTGCTAGACAAAATGGAAAGATGCCCAACAGATTCTGTGAGCGTTGGATTGAACTATTCATGAAAATTAATGGCATGCAGAGCTAATAGGCTGTTCCTTGGCCTCAGAATTATATTGCACCTTCTGGGAACATATTGTAGCCTGCTGGTAGATCAGTCTGCTGCATCTGAACTCCCTTGGGGCCAGACTCTGCTTTCTTTGCACCCCGCATGGGTAAACCCATGGAAAGGGAGGGAAACAGCGCAGAATCTAAATTGGTATAGATTTTTTTAAAGAAGGTCTGTTTTCCCCAGGTACAAGTCTATTTCCCTATCTGCTTCTGATGCAGCAGCTAATAAATTCTCCCCAATAGGCTGTGGATTTTATCCTGGTCTTGCCAGTGTTGCTCTTTTTGACTGACAGAGCATCAGAGGAGGTTTCTGCTAGCCAAGGAGCATAAGCCTTTCCCAGTTGTTTCATGAGTCTTGTGATATTATAGCGACTCCAGCAGGGCAAGACAGATTAACTGTGCAGGAGTATTTCCAACTGAGAGTATTGCAGTAGAAGCTAAATAATTATGTTTTGGGTTTGGTAGCTGAATGGACAAAAAGTCATTTTGACTTGACCTGAAACAATTTTTTTTCCCATCAAACAAATTTTCTTTTTGAGTCAAACAGGATGATTTGTTTTCTGGACATGATATTTTATCTGACTATGACTTGAAGCCCCCTGGAGACTGCTGGCACCCCATGTGTGGCCTCACCTTACACAAGGCAAAACTGACAAATTTCTCAGTAGGGCCTGGCAGGAATACAGGGAGACATCCTATTGCCACATGTATCTCTCTAGATGGAAACTCCACTGTTTGTAGTATTTTCTGCCCTTTCCAACCCTGTGAGGCATTTCTTAATTTGATACCTGAAATCTCTGAGATATTCCTGTATACTGCATACATTGCTGGACATATTTTAAGACGGCAGGATCTCATAATCAGATCTGATTAAGAGCCATATTCACTGGTATAGGATCTAGAGAAGTGGAATCAGCTCAACTATAGGAACCAATTAGAAGTGGTTAGAAGGGTTCCCAATTAAGGGAGCCATCCCTCATGATCACACACATGCCCTTTACACCTAGACTTTGTCTGGAAGGTAATGTACATTTGGCATTTTACATATCATTGAGTAGTCTCATTGCCCTCTAGCCTGTCTGTCTCTCTGCATTCCATCACTGCTTTTGCTGCTTCTTACCCTTTCTTGCCTCAAGGTTTCTACAATCGTTTTCCTCACAGGTAAAAAATATCAGCTTCCAGAAATCATTTACATTTAGTTTATAATATAGCAGAGACAAATTATTGTGACCATTATTAAAATCTCTTGGCCCCTTTTGAAGGATGTTTACTGTGTATAGCTCATGGTGTGTTTGCTCTTTTGTGTCTTTGATGGTAGTTCATTGGCAAATGACTTAGGGACAAAGAGCCTCCAACCAATGACAAGTTGCTGATAAGGGGATTAAAGTGAACATGGTCTCCCAGGCCCCTTTGCTCTTGTCAGTGCTTGGATTTGCTTAGCTGCTCAGGTGCTTCTTCTTTATAAAAATGTCTCCAGACCTCTGCTTATGCTTTGATGCACATTGCAAGCTGAATTCCTGCTGGTAGCGAGAACATGCCCCACTAGTATTCCAGATACTCGGCTTTTTGCAGTTGATGAGATGGAAAGCAAACAAAGCTATCAGAGAGTTGGCATTTTCCAAAGAGAGATTTTTCTTCTCTGAATTGAAATGTTGCCATAAACTTAAAATGAAGCACTCCCTTGCATTCTGGTTAAGGTTCAGGATATGGGAGGGAGCTGCTAATTGGTAACCCCCAAACCAAATCACACTGGAACCCAATGCACTGCTCAACAGATGACTTCAGAAATTTGTTCTGCCAATAGCGAGAATTTGGAGAATTCCTTCTCAGTCTATAAGACTGGTTCTGGTATGACCAGTAGCTCACAGTGATCCAACTCTGTGACCCACATGCAGCTATGTAAAGATGCTGTGGTTTTAGACTGTGGTCCCACAAGGAGAGAGCTCTTTGCACACTGTAATTTGGGACAGTTCCTTTATCTGCTGTCTTGCAAACGCGGATCACAGTACTTTGGGAGATCAGGTTTGTCCAGTGGAGGTTCAAGTACCAGGTACATGGGAAGTGATCATCTCATAGAAGACGCCACCAGAACTGCTGTTGGTGATAGTTTCATTTGCTCACCTGGGACTGAATCAGCAGCTTCAGTGATTCAAATGCGGTGCTATCTGTCACTTTCTAAATATGACTTCTGTAAATGAAGGTGGAGGTATATTAATGGAGCCAAGTATTCTTTCTGGTTGGGAAGTAAATAAAAGTCTGATGGGATGGGTGTACCAATATCTGCAAGGTCAAGTTAATTTATTTTTTGAGTCAAAAGACTGAAAAAATATATAGATAGGAGAAATACACTTTCAAGATATGTGCTTGTATTCTGGTTTTGTTCGTTTTGTGGGGGAAGAAAAGCATACTTTCTTTTTCCTTTATGTATTTGCCTTCTTTTATTTTTTTTTCTTCTGGGGAAATAAAAGTGTAGAAGGAAGCTGAACTGACAGAGGGTTAGAAAAAAATGCCAATAATCCTAAAATGGAAAATAGACAACTGAATGTTTGTGGTTTTCAGAAACCAAAATGGCATGCTGACAGTTAAAGTTGAAACAAAAAATCACCAAACCTCTTACTTAGGCTCTTCTTAATATGATTTTTTTAATGAAACTAATAGTGAACATTATAAAGTCTAAAGAAAAATACTTCTTTTTTAATAACAGATTTTTTATAAAGATATTTATACATTTGCATATATATATTTATGGGCATACACTTTGTGGACATACACTTACAGGCTTATGCATATGGACAGAGTGGAGGGCTCAGAAGCACATGGAATATTTATTTTGGCCCCCTCTAAGATAAGGAAAAATGCTGCATTTTTGCATTTTCTATTGTAGCATGCTATAGCTGAGTGTTTGTGTTTTATTCATAAACTTAGTGTTTGTAGGAACTTGTGGACTTTCTATTTTCCACAGAAATGAATGGGATTTGAGCGTCTACATCTCTGAGCAAGATCTGATTATGTCATGCCTTTGCTCAGTATTTCTGCTCCAACAATCATCATTGAAACAGTTAACAACACTGAAATATAAATTGCCATCCTTAAGGCTCTAGAGTTAACACCTTTCTGTTACCAGCTCGCTGTGGTTTCACAGTTAACACCTCACCTCTTTCTGTAGAAGACAACACTTTACATTACAGCTTGTGGTCTGGCAAAAATGCTATAGAGTTTATCATAAGCAAGTCTCAGTTTCATGCATTTAAAACAGTAGCTAAAAAATTCATTGCCAAAGATAGATCAGGCCCCGTTCTATACCATCGTTGCCATATGTTAAGAAGGACTTAATAAGCATAAAAGGCAAAGGTAAAAAATTATTTTAGGCAAAATACTGCACGAATATGGCCTTCCTTTCTAGAGGCATTTGCGCAAAACTGTTTTCTTTTCTTTTGGTCCCCAATGGTGCAAGTGCACAGGCCAGGTGCTGGGATGGCGAGGGCTGAGGTCTCCTGTGGGCAGACCTGGCGAGGGATTAAGCCCATACGATATCAGGAAGAAGGCTGGTGGTAACATGAGTACTGAATGAGAGTGGACATTAGCTTTTATTGCAATGGTTTTGCCATGAAGGTAATCCAAAGAGACCACAGACCTGTTCCCATACTGGGAAAGAAAATGTTTATTTCAGTTTCAGAAAGGAGATTTTCACAAATCATTGCAGCAGAGTGAAAATTTAGTTTGACAGAGTGTCAGGATAATTATACACAATTTGCTTTTGTTTAAATACGTTAAGCCCCATTGTTTCTTTTCCATGTTAGGAATTGACTTGAGTGCTAGGTTGCAGCAGTTTTCCTTAATTGCTTTAATCCTTGGCCTTAAGAAAATGAATACTTTAAATTTACACTTGTTAAGTACACTGCTAATGAAGAAAAGGCTTTAGCAATCTTTGGCAGACCAAAACTATGCTTAAAAAAAAAAAAAAAAAAAAAAAAAAAAAGCAAAGAGAAAAGAGAGGGAGAAGCTAATCACCAAACCATTCTGTTAATGCTTATTTTAATCATCCTGCCTGCCCTTCCTGGCAGACAGAGCCATTAGGCTGCAGAGGCAGGAGGCGAGCTATCACCGTCAAATGGCGCTGATGTTGAGAATTGGGCCCAGGAGTACAATTTGACTTGTCAGTTTATATAGACATAAAGCTTCATTGTTGTGCACAGACACAACTGGCTTTTTAAAAGTCTATTTTCTTCCTGATGATGTGAGACTCTGCCCCCCTTTCTCCTACTGTTCTCCAGCCCTCAAATTTATTAGATAGTGTTTATAACTCTGCGCAGGGTTGACGTGGTACCGCAGGGGCAGGTGCAATGCCACAAGCAGCCCACAGCGACCACGCTTCCCAGCTTCGAGCCACGAGCTACCTCTCGGGGTGGAGGGAGCAAAGAGCTTTAACTCCCACACTGGGTGATGTCTCATTGCAGGGAGCTTTAAAATGCCCATAGCTCTGCAAAGTCTTCAGAATTGTTAATTCTCTTGAAAGCGTGTGTTTTGAGGATGCTCAAAAGACAAGAGGAGCAGTGTTTCCTTGGGGAGGGGCAAAAATGAAATATCTCCAAAATTTCGTTAATTACTGCAAACATACGATCTGTTTTCAAAACCAGCTCGTGTTGCTATTTTCTGTGTCTTATCTCTCTGACAACTAACTTGTGTGCTAACAACTTTTGGCTGAAAGTGCCTCCCCATGTTGCAGAGAGCCACGGAAAGGGTTTCAAGTAGCGCAGTGCAGCATTTTTCCCAAATTTCAGCTTCTACATTCTGCAAAATGGAGGAAGTGTTTATTGGTGCCCACAAGAGCAGTGGCATTTACTGCTTCAAGAAAGCTTTAAAATCCTGCTTGACTGAGTTGCAACCTAATTATAGCTATCCAAGCACAGGTATTCCAATAACCAGGAAAAGCAGGGAAATAAAGCAGCCTTTGCCGCTTTATTTAAACTGTCCAATTGCCTGGACAGTTGCAGCATTGTATATGAAGCAAAGAACCCCTTCCTGCACTTGCTCCTAGGGATTGTAATCTCTGTGGAAGTGGGAAGGTATTGCAATAAATAGAGTTTTTAATGGAAGGCGTATTTTTAGAATAATTTTTTTTCTTGATCGATCACTTTTTTTCTACCTTTTTGTAAGGAAAAAGTCTATTCTCGTTCATTACATTAGTGTCTTTGAAGTTGGCAAATGCATACAACTGCCAGATCACATACAGCATGGGAGTTATGCGGGGTTTTCTTCAGCTGAACCATGATTTTGAGCAGTAATTGAGATTAGCTCCCCAGGAGAAGGGACTCTGCTCTCCTCCTGATTTTTTTCTCAGTAAAATAGTTGCACTTAATGCATTTACGATAGAGTCTAAGTGCTAACATACTTTCTTCCCATACCCCTGCCATTTCCGTGGCAGTCTTACTGAAGAAATAACAATACATAAAGCTGCATAAACACTTAAAGTCTTAGGTGTCTGCTTCCCCTGGCACTTTCAAATTTTGTATTTGAAGATAATTTCATTCCACGCTTTTACATCTGAAGTGCCTGGTTTTGGAAACCTCAGAGTCTTTTTTAAAAAATATATTAATTTTCCTACCAGCTCTGTGAGTGCATTAAGTAATAGTGCTTGCAGGTGAAGAGAAGTGAAGGGATATTGTGAAGTTATGGAGTGCGTCAGGGTACAGCGTCTGAGTGCAGATACATCCATGAATCTCTGAACAAGCAAAAGGAGGGGAGGTAGTTTGATCACCCATCTGCAGCTACATGGAGTAATCCAACATGTGAAGCTCATGCTTCCTTGTAGGAAACTGTGGCCCTAAGGCAGCCAGTAGATATGCTGGGATATGCTCCCCAGCTTTGAGCAACACTGAAAACTTGGATCACTCTAAAGAACTTTGCTTCAGCTTTTTTCTAGAAGATAATTCTGCTGGCATTTACAAAGTCAGACATCAGCTAAGTCCTGGGAGCTGTAGCAGCTGAAGGTGGACACCTCAGGTATTTTAACAATGTTCACCCACGTGTAGATAAGAGTGGTTTTACTAGGTAGGGCTGGGGGTCTGCCTTCACTGGTGTGGTGTCTCTTAGTAAATGCTAAGGGGAAAAACCGCAAGAATGAACAAATATATGGAATGTCCCAGGTTTTTTTTTGCTCCAGAAAGGCACATCCAGGGAGTCCTTTGCCATCAGTGAATTCTCAGGTGGAGTTTTCTAAAAAAAGATAACCAAAACAGCTGCGGCCTTGCCGGAGTCCTTTGCCATCAGTGAATTCTCAGGTGGAGTTTTCTAAAAAAAGATAACCAAAACAGCTGCGGCCTTGCCTGCTATTGACTTTCAACAGGAGTCAGATGTCTAAATGCCTTAAAGACTTTTGAAAAGCCAGCCCTTTATCCTTCTGTATTAGGATGCGGTGAGCAATATTGATGCACAGTTGGATGTTATTGGCATGTGATTTTCTCCTCTGATCTTGCACAAGGGCGTGAGAGAGGATTGCGCTTTGCTGCTTGTGAGCAGAGGAGCTTTGGACTGACGTGTCAGCACTTCGTGGTTCTGGGTTGCTTTCGTGAACATGTGCAGAAGGAAAATAATGGTAGAACAAGGAGAGTTCCCAGGTTAGATAATGTGCTCCATTGATTAACATCTTTTACTCTGCTTTTAAATGTGGTAAACATAATGAAGCTGAGAACAATCTGGTGTTTTTCCAACACTTTTAGCAACCTCTTGTCATTTAAGCTGCTGATGTTTCTTCTCTGGTACTACCTGGCGAACCTTTTTATGCATTTATTACTGTTGCTTCTTCTCAAGAAATAAATTTGCTGAGAGTAAAGAAAGTTGTTCATTAGGGCAATGTAATTAAAGGAGAAGTAGACATCATGCCAAGTTCCGTTTTCTCTACAAAGTGCCACCTTGGAGATTGCCTGAAACTCAATTACTCCTTGCTATGCTTATTAGGGAGAACAATGTGCTGAAATGATCCCTACTCCTAATAACCTTGTTTTCTACATGTGAATCATGTTAATACTTTTTTCTTTAGTGCCTTAATCACTGTGTATAAAATGGGTCTATTTCTGGAGGGAGAATGGGGAAGGTGGGCCACATGGTGGGTATTCTCTGAATTGCCATTCTCCATGGAGAATTTCTTGTTTCCTGCTGGTCCACAATTATTTTTGTTTGTTGTTGGTTTATTTTAATTACATGGAACAGCATTTATTAGAAAATTAAATCTTGATAACCAGTTTTTGTCTGGCAAAATGAAAATGTTCTACCTTGCTCCCCTCCTTTGGGGGAAGGGAATGTGCAGCGTCTTCCACATCTCAGTCCTGGGGAGCTAATCTCAGTCTCTTCTGCCTTACTCATGATTTCACCAAGACAAATAACTTTTTCAACAGAACGATGGTGTTAACACTTGCTAAATAACCTTATTCCAATAACTAGTCCAGTGCCCAACTCTTCTCTCCAGCGTGCAACCCTAATATCTTCCCACTGTCCTCCTAATATGGTGTCTTCAATTTCTGTGAACAGGCTGTTCCTATGACCCCAGAAAATCTGTGTGCTCACATCAGGCTGTGTTACATGGGCCAGTGAATAATGGTCTCTTGTTGAGGGCTTTGGAAGAGACCTGAAGCCGTGAAAGAAATCATGGTGTACTCACATCCAGCCCACAACATCCTTACCCTCCTTAGCTCCATGCTCAAGCTACCGCTCTAAATGTACAGACAACCCACTAACTGGATATTCCGGCAAACGTGAAGGACAGAAGTCTTAATCATGGTAGTAATTAGGGCCAAAACTGTGATGGGAATGTGGGAAAATTGCCTGAGGTTCAAGCTCTGTGGTGGCCAAGTTCATCTGACTACCAGTAAGTTCCTCTGAAATTCTCAGTTAAAATTCCACAAGCGTAATTGTGTGCAAACCTCACTTCTGATCAGAATTGTGGATGGAAGTGATTGAATGTTGAAAATATCTAAGGGAGAGAGAGGGAGGTCATTTGTTCGTAAGCAAAATAGAGATGAGCTCTACTGAGAAAACTTTGCTCCTGGTGTGGCAACGAACTGGAGAAATGTAAGGCTGTTCTCGCTTTGGTGCGTGTCCGTGCACATGAAGAGGAGGCTCATCCAGGTACCATCAGTGTCTTATATGTCGTGTAAACTGCCAATTATATGAATACACTGTTCCTAAAAAATGCTTTCTGTTTTCATTTTAGAAGGAAATGCAGGGCTGTGTAGTTAACCATTCCTTCTTACTCTTTCATGTCAGAATATTTCAGTCCTTTTATGTAGAGTGCAAGGGAACATGATTGAAAAGGAAAGTCCTACCCTTTGATGTTTATTTGTTGCATTATCCACTTTTCATGGCTCTGTTATTCCAGAATCCTATTGAGCCATTCATCGCTGCCTGGAAATCTCCACTGCTGTCAGTAGGGAATTTCTGCCTCTAAATCACATAATTTGGCCCCTGTTACTTAACTTGGGGCCAGATTCTCAAAAGTGTAGAGCACCAGCTTTCCAAAGGCTTAGCACTTCCCACTGAGGACAGATTTTTAAAACTGCTCAACACAGAGCAGCTCCTGTTGTGACCCTTTTAAGGACAGATTTGCAAAAGAACTCAGCAGTTCCCTTTCACCAAGCAGCTGAGCCCTTACCAAAATCTGTCCAACTTTATTTAGCACCAAGCTGGAAGATGAGGATTTTTGGAAATATGGCTTTTAGCAAACTCTCTGATATGGAAAATACTAAGTTACAAATATCGGGAAAGACTTGAAACAAGTGTTTGAGAAAAGGCAAACCTCCATGTTTCAAGACATGCCAATTTTTATTGACTGATAGAGTGGTTGGGAGAAAATTTTGAATCTGAACAGGTTTTCCCATAAGTGCCCAGTAGGAGGTTTCCCGTACATTCCCTTGCAGCAGCTGCCAGGCAGGATGCTGGAGGAGAGCACTGCTGTGCTGAGGCAGCATGGCAATTCCTGAGTTCCCAAAAATGCATTCACTTAGCAAAATGTGATTTGCAAGCAAAGTAGTGCAAAGCAGCCATTATTCTTCCACCATCCTTCCTGGGAGAAAAGAAAAGAGACCAAAAAAAAAAGAAGAGAAAAGAAGAGGAAAAAAAAAGAAAAAAGAAAAGAAAAAGAAAAAAGAAAAGAGAAAGAAAAAAAGAAGATAATATTAATTTGCATCTTATAAAACTGAGTTGAATTTTTCTTTTGAAGTTTTAAACCCAGGTTTCCCCTTGCACACACTACAATGCCTTGTTCTTTAGAGAGGCTTCCCTGCTGTAGCTAGCAAGAAGAATCTGTGCAGAACAGTCTGTGTAACCTGGTAAGCTCTTATGGGTTAATAGGTGAGTGTTAGTTCTTGACATGGAAGTTATTGCAGGCAGGTGGCAATGGAGAATGTGATGAGGAGAGGATATTTCAGTGTATAAAAGTGCAAGATTTTAGGCTTTAAACCTAGGCGGCACTTGAGCTCCTTGAAAAGTAATTCTGATAAACTTTAGTGTTTCAGTAAACTGAAACTGCACACCTTGCATGTGTCTGCTGGAAGGTGGGTGTTTCACTCCCACCTGGGAGCAAGCAAAGGAACACTAAAGCCTCAGCAGCCTGTTTGGGACCTGGCACAGTCCAATGCAAAATAGCCATTTGTTTTTGATCTCTGGAGCTGCACAAAATACCTAGAGATCCTTGTCATGTCTTGTCACGTCTTGCCTTCAGTCCTTTGAGTTCCCTGTGAACTTAGGATTGGCTTTTCTTTTGGTTACCCGGTGCCACTTGCATTTGGTTTTACTTCAACATAAATACTTTTTAAAATACTGAAATTGATGAACAAGAAAGAAAGCAAAGGGGGAGGAGCAGGCTTGGTAAAAGCCTTTATCATTGTTACAGGACTGTGGAGCTTCTGTGATTATCCCTTGCCTTGTTCAGCAGTGCATAATTTAATGATTGCATGCAGGGCATGCTATTAACTTTCTTTTCTACTTCTGTGACCCCAAAGCTCATTCATTCTTTTTACTATTCCCCACTTGATGCGTGTGTATGTGTAGGGGGAGGGCAGTGGCTAAAAAAGTGTTATGGATTTCATATCTTTGCTTCATCTGCCGCATTATAGCAAATGACAGTTGATTAGGTCTTTCTATAGATCATTACCAATTGTTTTCTACCTTGCAGATACTGCTATTACGACAAATCTATCATATCCTAGAGATCCTATGCAGCTTGTTATTTCTGCGTGATTTATTACACTCGCAGTAGAAATGTTGTTAGCGAACATTGGGGAAGCAGTGAATATATTGAGAAATATCAATGTATCCTCATGTTCTGGCTTGCAGTGACAGTCAGTGATCCATCTCACTGACACTTACCTTGTTAACATTTTGATCAGATGGCAAATTTTTCATTTTTCATGGTAACAAGTATAAGTTTGTACAAGAATTGCAGAAACATGGGGAAGATAAAGGGCCCCTCTCTTAGTTTTTCCCAGTGTGATGTAATCAGTAATCTTTCTGGAAAATGAAATAATTACTTTGTGAAAAAGCTTATCCACTGGAAAATGTGCCAGTGTTAGAAAGCTCAGATTTCTCTTCATTTGAGGATTGAATGAGTTCTTTTTGCAGCCATTACTGACACTTTGATTAACACACCAAACCAACATGAAATGATAATATAGAACAAAAAGGTTTAGAGTCAGATTTACTCTCCTTGCTTGTAGTGGGAAACACAAAGACCTTGCAAGTAAAAGTGAAGGCATTATCTCTGGGATCAACAGAGTACAAAATACTCCAAATGTGATGTTGCAAATTTCTTCTAATCCTTACAGTCGAAGCTTGCTCTCAGCTGGGCTGTTGGCTCTGCAGCTCTCCCCTTCCAAAGCGTGGGCATGAAAACTGTGCTCAAAGCGCAAGTGGGCTACACAGGGGGAAGTTACAGGCCCTGAAGTAATACAGTCGTCTCAAGGTGCCAGTGACTCATCTGCACAGCCCACAAACATAGGGAAGGGGGCAACACAAAGAGTGGGATGTTGCCTCTTGGAGCAGTACAGATGTTCACCGCCTCTGGGCATGGCATTAATAAGGGCCACTCCACATGAGGGATTGTATAGAGCAGCACTGGTACAAAATCACCCTGGGCACAGGATGCATGCATGACTCAAGCGTCAGGTCAGGAGCAAAGCAGACTAAAGCCAACAGTAATACCCCTTCCTCCAGGACTTCCATGAATTAAGTAGCTGGAAGTTGCTTTCATTCAATTATTCTCTTTTGGTTTCATCCATTAAAAACTTCTTGGCTGCGCTACTTCAAATACCAGTGAGGCACAAATGGCAAGTGCCAAATGTAACCTCTCAGTCAACATAATGGAAAACCAGGGGCCAAACAAACAGTTCTTCATTTTAGCCTGAGAGCTTAAAAAATACAGGCGATATATACAGGCAGCATAGATCTTGAGAGTACTTGGACTAGAGTTTTATTGAAATGGTACAGCTTTTTATTCTCCTCTTCACCTAAATGACCAGGGAGATCTGATCCTCAGCTGGGTTTGGTTTTATCTTGTTGCTGCTTTTCTAACTTTCATAGAATCATAAAAACATAGAATTGCTTTCTTTAGAATGCATTGTCAGGATGTAAATGTTTTGAATGTATTATTCGAAAAGCTCAGATTGTATTCAGAGAACGCACATGGAAACTGAAAACTGCTTCAGTTGTGTCACTTTGGTCGTAACAGCACAGCTTTGAATTGTTTAATTCTCCTAATGTTATGCATAGCAATGCAATAGTTCAGGCACCAGAGAACTCAAACAGCGAGTCTTAATGCTCTGCAGCAATTTGAGAAAGCACAATGTCATCCACTGGAAGGTCTAATTGTTATGATTAATATTTAGCATGGGGAAGTCTATGTGGAAGGGCATGAGTTACATCTGCTTGCTGAAAGGAATGAATTACTGATGTTTCATTTCCTTTTATTTTTAGCATCCTGTTGAATAGCAGAAAATGTATGAGTACATATTTGCTATAGCAGTATCACTCAGACTAAAGGCTCTGCCTCTTAAAAAGGGGCTCTTCAGGTGCCTGGTCCAAGGGAGCAGATGGGTGGCAGCACGTTTGCTGCTTGCTGAAGTGTGAGCCGAGGAGCTCTGATGTGAGGAATATTGAGGTGCACTAGGGTGCTGAGACCAGACAAGATGCAGGAATCAGGCTGACAAGGTAGCAGGAGACAGGAGTGAGCTCAGGCAGGTGGCTTTCCTTCCTGAAACCAACTGTGGCAGGGCATCTCACTGATATATCAGGGGCTGATGGCACAATCTTTCTTTTTAATGGTGCTGCACCATAAATACAACTGCCTGATAAGTCTGGTCATTTAATAAGTGCTTCTTCTCACTGAAAACAAAGGGACTTAATTAAAAAGGAAGAAAAATAGTTAATTTCCAGAAGGTATTGCTGAAGGAAGTTGGGCAAAATGTTTTCTGGGAGAAAAACTAATAGTGAAACAGGTGCAATGAGAACAGGCAGTGAAGTAAGTTTAAGAGGGCTGGTTGACAAGATATTGCTGCAATTTGTCTTTAAGATCACACAGAAAGCTGACAGATTTCTCTAGGTCTTGGTGACATTCATATAAAAAAAGTTTCCTAAATCACCAGCTGAAATTTCGGACAATGGTTTCTGATAAAGGGACATCAGAAAGCTTCACCTTCTGAAATTGGTGACTCATTTACCATTATCTCCATTGAACAGCTGAGATCTTCCCTTTAGGAAGAGAGATGAAAAATTATCTTCTGAATGTACCATATTGCTTCCGATTCCAGAGAGGAGAAGGGAATTAATGTTGAGGATAGTGTTGCAGTAATTAGTTTCAGATGCAATGGGCTAAGAGCAAATCCCAACAAGCAGCAAGCAGGGGATTCACCAGCAGAGCAGCTGGAGGGTGGTACTTTTTTTAGAATATGCAATCAGTGTTGTTCATCAGTGTTTTGCTCCTTAATAATTAGAGAAAGATTAAAAAAAAAAAAAAAAAAAAAAAAAAAAAAAAAAAAAAAAGTGAGCAGATTATTGCTGGGAACTCATTTATGGCTGTATCAGGAGTTAATGTTAAACTCTGAAGGTGGTTAACACTTTTGACTGAGATAGCATATGGAGGTGGTTAGTGCCTGATTGTGGCAATGCAGACCACCAGCTTCTGTTCAGTGCATTGGGAGCTGAGGACATCTGTGCTTACACAAGCTCCTTGGGGTCCGGTCCCATTCCTATTTAAACCAGTGAGACGATATATAAAGCTCGATTGGCATTAAACTAGGCTCTTGAATTAAAAATTCTTTGGTGAGTACACATGACACAGCTGAACCCTCTCTTCCCTCTTTATCAAATTGATGGAGTTCCTCCCCTTGGGCTGTTGGGATCTCTCTTTTGCTGTCATTGATACAGAGGATGTTCCTGGGTCTGACTCTTGACCCTCTTGTGCATCCTGTTTTATCAGGCCATGGGTTTTGCTACTTCTTGTCAGAAGAGTGTATTATCAGACTGTGTTATGTGCTGGCAAATTGCACTCTCTGTCTCTCTTAGGAGTTTTGTTCAGTCATTTGTGTTTTACCTATTTCTAAAACTGTAAGTTACCTGGTATCTGTGATTTTTCTCCTCCCTCAGCTTTCTTCATTGATATCTGAGAAGGAAGTAGCAGCAAGTACATCTTGCCAACAGTAAGGTTGGCATATAAAAAAACTATATTTTTGTATGCATGTTTTTATTTTTTATTTCTGGCATCCAATATCAGTAGGGAGATTTTAATCTAAAGCAGAAAAAGCCTGAGCAGGGATGTCTGAAAGCCAGACTTTTACCCAGGTGAGTCAGAAGAACACAGAACACAAATGAGCTTGTAGAAAAATATTGAGTTTTGCTCATTGTGAGGTTGACAGCCCACTTACAGCAGTTCACTGGCCTTTGCTAATGGACATTTGGTGATGTCCTATATCTCTAATAGCTATGACTTTATTTTTTAATGGATTTGAGGTTGCTGTGGCTGAGAAGTCCATACATTGACTTCTTGCTAATAATGCTTAACATTTCTATGGAACTCAACTGTGTTTCATAATTTCTTTGTTATGGGAATATTACAGTCATGGTACTGCTCAAATGAGGATGTAATGCATTACCTCCCCCCCATTTTCCACTCCTAAGAAAACCTACTCATGGGAAAGACAGACTGACTTTGTTGTGGGCATGAGATATATAACTTGGCCAGGATTCACAAAGAAATCAAAATGGCTTTGTGGAACTACTGTGGGGTTTATGTTTGCTTTTTTTGCTTTTGTGGTGGGCTGGAAACTCTGTAGCATGAGCTGAGTGGTTGCCCATGTCTGTGTGGTGTTATTTGTCTGCAAATGCCAGATTGTCTTGTCAGGAAATCAAACCCACATGATATACTTTCATTGCCAAGAATTATGTAAAGTTCTTTTTGCTTTGTTTTATTAATTTTATTTTTTTTTCCCAGAATAGGAGTTCTACTATTATCTTTGCTTTGCCAGAATCTCATGCTTCCGTTTCTGTTCTGGCAGGACCAGCCTGAGTTTGTTTTGCCAAGAATAATATATGTTACTTCTGCCAGGAATCCGATGGCATTTCTTTCTTCCAGAGTTGTTATCTAAGTTTTTTTTTACAACAGGTAGGGAACGATGGTGAATCTCAGGTGCCCAGCGCATAGATTGTGCCTGTGGGTGCCACAGAGAACCTACACATTGCAGGTCTTTTCATATAAAACTTCAACTTTGTTTGGACAGCAATTTAAACATGCATTTGCTTAGTGTGAAAATACACAAGTTTGTCCCATTAGAAATTATTTATTTGACTTGCTTGAGACTGTGTTTGTTCCACTAAGATTTTTATTAGGGATTTGGTGCTTGTTTCTTCAGTGTCTTTATGCTTCAGGGATAGCATTCTAGTGTACCACAGAGACAAGTAAACCTTCTCTGCCACCACTTTTCAAAATACTTACCACTAGAAGATAGTACTTCATTTTTACAAATGCTGTTGGCTTTGCATATCAGAGCATGTTGTATTCAAACGATATGTTGTGTGTACAATGGAAAATAAGGGGTTAAGGCAGAAATGTTCACTCTTGCTGTAATTACGGGATGTTTGCCTGCATACCAAATGAATACCCTCAATTGAAAAGATTTTAAATAGACTGGACTGGAGACATTAAAAAAAAAAAAACCCAGAAAGATGAACTGATGGGAACACTTTGTCAGGATGATGGACTGAAAAATACAGCAGGTATTTACCATCTTTTAATGTATAAGGCTGTGTAATGCAGCTTGGGCTCTCCCACCTGAGGGGCACGCGTGCCAGTTGGCACGAGGCTCCCCCCTTGCTTGGCATGGCTGCCTTTCTGGGCCAGCCCTACTGAAGGAATGTGATTTGCTATGAAAAATGTGTTGATCGGGCTTGACTTTGTGCCACCAGGCAGATTAGCAAATTGCTTCGTCTGCCTCCCGTTGCTTTATCCCAGCCAGCAACATCTAAGCCTTGATGATTTTGCAGGTCTTCATTAAAAATAGCTGTTTCTATATCTGATTACTGAGCCCCATCTGGGGAGAAACGAGCCTTTCATCTGTGTATTATGAGGCCATATCTGAGCACTTTGATTCCATAACACAGTAAAACCAGACAAACTTTCTGTTCATTTGCTTTTCCGGCTCATCTCTGAGTTCTCTATGAGCCCCGTCCCCAGAACATAATGTCTGGGGTTAGGGCATATTTTTTTTTGTTGTTTTTAATTGCTCTTTTACTGCTAAATGCAATTTTTATAATTGGTTACATAACTCCAGGGTTTTATTTTAAATTAATCTAACTTTGCAATCATTCTGCAGATGTTGCTCTTAACATTTGCCTATTATTTGGATTAATTTCACTAATTTATCACCACTGTTTAGGTATGCGTTGTTTTTATAAAACTTGCAACTGAGTTAAAGCAGACTTGTTGGGCTAAAGGCAAAGTTTGCTTCACTAAATCAAGCAGCTTTCTTTTCCCTCTCAGTTACTATGTATTTGCTCAGGCAGGTTTTATCCTGTGTGCTCTGGTAGTCAGCTATACAAATGGCAAATATTGTGGTAAGTAAATTTGAATTATTTTGATTATAGACTAAAAGTAATGGATAATGCTGGCATTTTCTTTTTTTTTTTTTTTTTTTTGAAATCTAAATTATTCCTCAATAGTTAAACACCTGATTAGCAGCCAACCTCATTCACCTAAGGTTAGCTCTAATATTTGGAGGTGGCAGTAGTGAAAGGAGTAGAACTGATAATTAACTCCTATTTCTAGTTGGTGCCTGGCCTATTCATCTCCCAAGTCTAAAGTCAAATGGTCGGGTAGGGATAACCCGTCATCAGTTGCCTTCTTTACACACAGAGCAAATGGAGGTATTTAATGGTGGTGAGAGCTCTCATCTTCCTGTTTTCCCACTGGTGCATTGTACAGAGACCAAGCAAATATATAATATGGGGGATATGTGCAAATTTCTTTCTTAAAGGAAAATTTCCTTTGAAAACAGGCTTCTGCTGTAAACAGGCTATACTTCCATAAGTACATATACAGAACGAGAAACAGAAATACTGCAATATTTCACTGGATATATATTAAAGCTGTCTTTAGGGATGTGGGAGAAAGGCTTCCGTCTGAATGTGCATGAAGGGAACAGCACACAATTTATTGTTCAACAGCCCTGGCCAAACTCTTTTTAAATCAATACATGCATATACTTCTGAGATTTGGCATATGAAAAACCCTTGGGTATGCTATGGTATTAACACATAACAAATACTGAGACTAGCCTTTTATCAGCTGAGTAACTCTTCCATCGATGGTCACACTGCAAACAAAGACATTTGAGTAAAGGGTTTCTCAGTTATGCAGTAGAGAAGGTAGCTCAGGTTTTCCCTTGACTGTTATCAGGGAGAGAGTATTTACATTGTTACAGGAGGATGCAGATTAATAAAGGGCAATTCACATTCCATCTAAAATGAGGAAAAGTCAGGTTTTTTCTCATAGCTGATCAATTCAGTACGTGTAAAATGATCAACGCCTACAAGTATCTCAAGGGAGGGTTGAAGGAGGAGGGAGCCAGACTCTTTTCAGTGGTTCCCACCGAGAGGACGAGGGGCAACGGGCACAAGTTGGAACATAAGAGGTTCCACTCAAATATGAGGAGAAACTTCTTCACGGTGAGGGTGACGGAACCCTGGAACAGGCTGCCCAGGGAGGTTGTGGAGTCCCCTTCTTTGGAGATTTTCAAAACCCGCCTGGATGCAGTCCTGAGTAACATGCTCTAGCTCTAGGCAATCCTGCTTCAGCAGGGGAGTTGGACTAGATGATCTCTATGGTCCCTTCCAACTCTAGAAATTCAGTGAAATTCAGTGAAATTTTTTAAAGAAATAAACTGATTCCCTTAGATTCCACTCTTAATCACATGTAATACACAGTGAATTTATTTTGCCATAGTGTTAACAGAGATTGCATATCGTTATTTTTCTTCAACATGTGGTGCTTTGATGATTTCTCACAAATTACAATTTTTAATCTTAAATTGAAAATGTGTCCAGAAATTTAACTAGGCCCAGGCTTGCACTGTAGAAAATAAAGAAAAGGATTGCAGCTCTCATAAACCCTTATCCATGAGTAATTATCTTGTTATGTTAAAGTGGTTCTCCTGAATATTAAAATAATTAGGACCAACAATCTCAGCAATACTTTCCTCAGATGTTGTAATTGGCAGGGGGTGTTAACTAATTAAATGTATTTATATTGCTGGCTGGCTAAAGAAAAGGATGAAGCACTTGTAATTGCTGAAATTTAGCAAGAGCACATATTTACTACAGAGAATGAACATATAGATTACAGTATTTGCAACGGTCTAATAGCTGGAGACAGTAATCCGAACGCTTTCTGTGGGCATTTCTCATTGCTTGAGGGGAACTTGAATAAGGGGCTTTGGCAGAGGGAGTTTTGTCAGATGCAGGTAGGAGGGGGCTCTCTCCGGTGAACACGGTGGCTCTGCAGCAGCTGCTGCACTTTGCATCTTGCAGGATGAATCCTAAAGTCGCTGGGGATTGTTGTGGGGTGGAGGGAAAAGGCACACGGCTCTTTGCAAGCCTGCAAGGGTTAAGCTCGTGACAGAAATTGGACTCAAGGCAGCCAACCAGACCCATATCTGTGTTAGTACTGGGCTAAAAACATGCCCTGCGTACTTTATCCCTGGGATCTTGTGCTCACCCTGGGGCAGCAGACACCAAGTCTGGCGTTGGCAGGTGCTTCCTTCCCCTCCTCTGCAAAGAGCCACTGCCGGTGTCTCAGAAAGCTCTGTGCTGATGGTTACTTGCTCTGATTTCAAAAGTGTTTCTTTCTTTCTATTTTTTTAAGTTCATAGGAAAGACTTTTTGAAAAATCACTATAAAACTGGCTATTGTCTGACCTCTGAAGTAATCAATTTTGGATTCAGCCCCCTATAACAGTTTGACATTTCAGGGTCAGCAGAACAACTTTCTGGCAGATTGAAAACCTGTGTTTCTGGGCCCAGGGTAGATTAGAGTAAACCTGGGCCAAATAAAATGAGGCTTCAAAGCGTCTCATTTCTATTTCACTGCTATTGGAAAAGGCAGTGAGGGCCAATTTTAGGGAGCACAGATGACACAAACCTGGTCTCTTTCCCCACTTTGCTGTCTCCCCCTCCCCATGTGTGCTTTCCGCTCTTTTGGAGTAATCCTGAGCACAGCTGTGACTCTGGCTGGAGCAAAGCAGTGCAGGGTGGATCAGTCACAGCTCCTCTCTGATGCATCCCTAAAAACGTACAGGAGGGACAGTCCTCTTGGAGGGATGGGACATTAAAACAGGGAGATGCATCCCCCTCCTCCTGCATCTTCCTTCTCTTCATTTCCTTCCCACCTCATTTCTCCTCCCCCTCCAGCTTTGCTCTCCTCTGTTTTTTCATTCTCCTGCCATTTCTTCTTGTTGTCACTGCCATTCCTCAGTCCGTGCACTCGTGACAGCACGAAACAACTGCAGTCTCTTTCCCAGCTAGGGGCAAGCGAGAGCCCATTAGCTGCCTCAGACAAAATCCATCTCCCCTGCTTGCGCCTAGTTTTTAGCCTCCTCATAAATGAAAATTCAGTTTACTAGAAGGGACATATGTTTACAATCCCACAGCTGGTAGGTACATGTGTAGCGGGAACGGGTGCCAAGGTTATATAGATACATGTCACTTTTATCCCAGAATCCCATTTGGTGCCTGGGAACATCTTCATGCCGTAATGCTGTGGAGGTCATTACTACACCCTGTAATCCTCCATGAAGGTTTTCGGTTTTCATTTATACACAGTAATAAAATACACATCTCAGCATCAGGCATTAGGATTAGTACTGACAAGGCTTAAGCTGAAATGTTTTAAGGATGCATTTCCGATGTGAATAAAATAGCTAGCATGGAGCGTGCAATTATGCTGGCTTCATGGAGGGAAGGATTTATGTTTCAACACTGTTAATATCACAGTGACACTGACAGCATGAAGAGAATTTTATTTAAAAAAATAAAGATTGAATTACTTTCCCATTGTAGTACCAATCTGGTATTATTAATTTATTTTAAGTTTCTAATCTTGATAACCCACCCAAGATGTGTGAAGGGAAATGTTGAAATTAGAAAATTTCAGGGTCCCTTCTTTATTTCTTTTAGAAAGTTGAAATTCTGGGAAACTGTGACATGGGAGCAGCTGGCTGGGTTCAGAGCAGGGAGTGGTGCTTGATGGCTCTGGACAGAGCTGCCTGGGGGCAGAGTGAGTGTCTGGGCGAGCCCCTCATCCTGAGCCTGCCTTTCTTTGCCCATGCAGCAAACCTTTTAACTCTATGCTCAAATCTCATTGCTTCCACCAGGGTTTCAGCCTGTTCCTGAATGTGTGTGAGCACAAGCACGCACCTTTCTGACCTAGTCCCTGTGTGTTTAGAGCCTGGCTTTGCTTGCTCCAGGCAGATTGGGATGTTAATCCCCAGAGAAGCTTGCAGCCCCTGAAACATGGACTGCAGTGTTGCTGTGTGCCAGGGAGGAGAGAGGGAGCACACTATGGGCTGGGAGAGTTGCCCTCCTTCCCATCATCTTTTTTTCTCTAAATGTCACAGTCCTGTTTTAGCAGCTGGGAAAAAAGAGTTATCTCCTGCTTGTCTTCTGCCATTTGCTTCTCCTCTTCCTCAGCTGGAGGAAGAATCCCCCAGCCCCTCCTCAGAGGATGTATGAGAACTGGACGAGGTGGAAGAGAAGGTTCTGGTGGCTGTTTCCATGCAGCAGATGGGCAAGACAGCTTTCACATCCCTGCCCCATGGCCAAAACAAGGGGTAAAAGCTAAGTCAGCACAAAAACAGATAGTGCATTGCCAGAGAGGCAGTGCTGCCTCCTCAAAAGCCCCATTATGTACCCCATCCTTAGTATCAGGAGGCTCTGGAGCTCTCCTCCCCCTCACTTCATCATGGAGGAAAAGGCAGCCTCACAGAAAAATATAATTCCTAGGGCAAAATGAATGAAAAGGAGCAAACAACTCTGTTACAGGCAATGATCTTTTTGCAAAATTTTTTTGAGTGCACCGGTTACTTGGGGTGAGGGAGCCTGGCACAAGCATGGTCACTAGGTTTTATATTTGTTTCTAGTTTGTGGCTGTTCTACACTACAATAAGCACAACTGGAGCCCAGCAGGTTCAGACTGCTTTTACATTGCTAGATTTACAGTTGCTGGCATACTGGAGATATGAAGAATTGAGAAGCAATTTCATATATTGCTGTTGCCACTGCTGGCAGTTTCCTGCCCTTCAAGATATTAGTTGTGATAGTAGGGAACCACCCTCTCCAAAGGAAATATATTTTTAAAGCCCGAGCTGCTGAAGGAATGCTGTAGCTCAGTGTGCTTCCCTGGGTTTTTGTATATATGTCATTATTTTGTATTTGCTTTTCTAATTCATATTTGTGTTTTAATTGCAGCCTTAGCTCCCTCTGCATTTTAGCAGAAATTGAAAAAAATCACTCTACTTAGCATGTTATAAGAAGGAAAAAGATATGGCCTGAAGAAACCTCATGATCATTACATCCATCTATTCTTTCCTGCACTTTTGGGTTGAAAAGATGCAATTTTCTGCCTTGAAGGATGGATACTATTTTGACAGAAAGAAATTTGCCTTCTCTCCAAAAAGAAATTAAAATGCCAAAACTTAAATACCTTAATTCACCAGTCCTTTGTCATGTGAGCCCAAGGATGCTTAGGTGTAATTTCCTTTGCTTAAGGGAACCTCGAGTAGATAAGAGCTAAGGTGCCAACTACCTTACACATTCCCCCCATGGGTGTCTACCCCACACAAGCAATGGCACTGGGGGCTGTTAGTAGAAATGGACTGAAAAATACTTTAGCAAATGGTGGGGAATGGCCATCAGACAGACACCCCTGGTGCACCTCTCTTCATGGCTCTTGTACTGAGCACGTCCCAGGGAGACCCATCAGCTGAGTCTGACCGTGCACAGCTGACTGAACTGTAATGGTAGTTGTATTCTGCAGCTGTATAATGCCTTTTACAAAACACCTGGTAGTAGCGTAATATTTTATGGCTGGTGGGAATTCAGCCACTGAGAGGCCGAAGTAAATGTTTTTATAGATGTGGTTGTCTGTGATTATGTCATTCTGTCTCAAGTCAGACACCTAAATGGTGCAAAGACTTGTTGTGGTTGGTGGATCAGGTCTCTAAGTACATTTATTTAGCTATTAAACCCGTTTTCCAGTAGAGCATCAATAGTGTTATTACACTGTAATGTAATAATTGCATATTGCATTATTGTTTATTTGCAGTAGGGCAGCCCCCAGATCCTGGAGGGGATGAGGATGTTGGTGTCTATATGAAGAGCAGGGAGGAAGGGGCAGCCTGGCTCCATAGGAGCCATCAGCAGCATCCCATGACGTCTCTGCACGCAGTTCCCTGTCTGAGCTGCTGCTGTCCTGTGCATTTCTCTCATGTTCTTTTCCATTTTAGGGCTCAGACGTAATGTCTCCCTGCATTAGATCAGAGCCATTTCTCTAGCTAAGAAAGCGAGAGGGGACACACATCCCCTGACCCTGGACAGAACGTCTGTGCTCATGGGTCTGACATCTCATAGGAGCTGCCAGCAACTGCTGGCTTTGTGCATCCTGCTTCTTCCCTCAGACACGATTTCTCTGGATTTCAGGGGCTTGTTCCTCCAAGGACCAAGTGCCCAGACAGGGCCTCTGTGCTCTTGAGAACTCCCCACGTAAACCCAAGCCCAGGAGCACAGTGCTGTTGATCATGCATACTACTGAAATTTAAGAGAAAAACCCATTATCATTGCAATTCATACCAGTGTCCTGCATGTCAGCTTGTGGTACAAAGGAAATCTGTGAAAAATATTGTATAGCAGGTCCCTAGCAGAGTGAATATTTTCCTGTTATACGAATTTTTCATGATGGAGTGGTCTCATCTCTGTGGAAAATCATTGTATTGCCCCAGCTGTTGTCAATAACTTTTATGCATTGACTGCTTTTTCCGCTAGACAATATTTACACTTCTCCACTCACCCCATTGATCTTCATTTTTGCAGGGAATTTTTTGGGGGTAAAATATAACCAGTTTTTTTTAAAAAGGTAAACATCCAAGAATTGCACTCGAGGGAAGATATACAGTGTAGACTTAGTGACAACTTAATAGCTTGTAGTATATCAGATGTCTCCTATGCTGCCATCTTCTTGGGGAAAGTATTTCTATACCATGTATAAAACTATGCACATAGAAAGCTATATACGCTCCCTCATTTTTTTCTTTCTCAGGTGTAAGCATTCTTGGCACTGGCAGAAGGTGTTCAGTGCTGTACAGGAGCAGCACGGTTCCTCTGCTGCAGGAAATGGAAAAAAGCATTAATTCTGTTGCTCAAACATTCGCAACAAGCCTGTAGATTAACTGTCCTTTCACTGAATACTGTTTACTCGTTTCATAGAAAATGCATTATTTCGTTGATTTAGCTTCTATTTGGTATGCTAAAGAAATCAAATTTCCATATAGAAAAGTATACACAAAGGATATGACCTTTTAAGTTTAGCAGAGAAAATAACTGAGTGCATTGTAATTAATATGCCATATAAATGCCAACAACAACATTAATGCACCATAAAACCAGCACAGTTAAAATGATATAGTCTGGAAATGAAAAAGTTAAGTTTCTCTTAGCTTCATTAATTTGCTCATATGGTATTTCTGTGAAAGAAGCACAATCTCCTTATCTAACTCAGGAAAACAGATACGTAGTGAAAAAAATACGTTTTTGTTGGGAGGAAACTGGATCTTGCTGAAGGCTTGACCAAACTCCAAAGCAGTGTCAAGCCTCCTTATGCTATAGTATAATTTTTCCAGTGTTCATGCCTTTTAAATTTTTCCTAAAGCCTCCTGAATATCTCGGGTACAAAGCCTGTCCACAAGTGCAGATAGGTTGGCAATAGTGTAGTAAAATACTTGCATTTCAATAGTTATACCATTACAATGCATCTCTTCCTAGACTAAATATTTTTTCTGAAGTATTTCTCTCGTGCACAAAATTTCAGTCTCATGGTTATAATCTGGTTTCCTCATGTAGGCAAGGTCTTTGCAGGGCATAAATGCTTTCTAAGCTTCAGATGGCAGCTTGTACCTAATTCTAACAGAGAGGTCTCCAGGGAAAAAACTCCAGGTTGTTTTTTGTGGTTCTTGTTCTGGAATGCAAAAATAACAAGCAAATTAATGCCTAAACTTTCCAGCAAAAGGTAGCTGGGGGAGTGGGGGGACAGTGGTCAGCTATGCAAAATGTGATCCCCACAGTGAGCACAGGAGAACGTTACTCAGGAGCTGAATCTTCAGTGGAAGCTGCTCTGCACCTTTGTGTTGGGGGCAAATGCATCTCATCACAGAAAGAACGTATTGTGGGCTCTTAACACGGCTAAGGTGTGTGTCCAGCTGCTCATCCCTTGTTTTAGTCATTAGGGGTAAAAAGAACAGGGGGAAAAACAGAGGCAAAGCTTTAGTTTAAAATAAGAAGGGATCTATTCTTCTCTCTGTATGTGCCCAACTTCTATTAATAATAAAATGTTAATGATAGTTATGCGTTCACATCAAAGGCAGACCAGAGCCTTTCATCTCAGTTAAATCTTATTAAAATAATTAATGGAAGTAGTTTTCTAGGAAAAAGAAAAAAAAAAAAATATATATATATATCAAGCAATTCCTTTGTAGAGCATTGCAAACTTTGCTGCCCCTAGGGAGTAGCACACAGAATCGAGGACGCCAACAAATCGTGTTTAAGTGGGTCTGTCCCTGTTTTCCGCCAGCCTTGACTACATTGCATCCTAAAAAAACTGTGAAACATGTTATTGGCATTGCAATAGATAATCCAACCAAAATCAAATCAAAAATCCCTGACAAGGCCTATGTTATAAAAATAATCATAAATCTTACACTGTGGTAGCTGTGTGCACCAGCATTAAACATTCTGCTCAGGCCTGTGTCAACATAAAAAAAGAGGGGAAAAAAAAGTCATTTGAAGTTCTCAAATCAACTCTGCAGCTGTCTTGTCTTCTGTGCACTGCTGCAACAGGTCCTGCCAAACAGCGCTGCCGGCTGGCCCCTCGCTTTGGTGCACAGACACAAATCTGGAACAACTCCCTTGGTTTCTGTGAAACAGAGGGGGTAGGGGCAGCCCACAACTCTCATTAGCTGATCTTAGGGTCAGGTCTTAGTTCTGACGTGTTTTGGACTTCCTGCGAAGGCTGAAGTGCCCGTTGAAACCCCTGCTTCTGGGTAATGCGATGGTTTCTCTTATGGGGTTGCTTTCGGCGGTGCTGTGCGAGGTGAACAGAGGTGAAAATGTGCAGTGTGAAGCAGCAGCCCAGCTGGGGTGATGCTCCAGACTCTTGCACAATGGCTCCACATTGTTCATCCCTGATACATCAACCTTGCAACTTGGGAAAAGTCATCTTCATGGGCAACAGGACTCCAGGCCAGCTGAGAAGGGGCTTAGAGGCAGTTCCTGCCAGGAGGAGCTGCCTGCTCTTAGCAGGTCTGAGGGTACATACCCAATTTCTGTTTTTTCAGTTTCACTTTGGCTCGCATGGTCCCTACTCCAAGTTCCTGAGGCTTAGCACAAACATTGATTTCAGGAAGAAACCTTTTTTGGTGTTTCGGTAGACATCTGGGGTTTGCTGGTGCCAAACCTGGAGCGTTCACCACCATGGGTCACTTATGTGTGTGCAAAGCCAGAGCAGATGGGGTTTCACTGGAGATGCAGATGCACCACCTGCCAGGAAGTGCTTTCTGCTAATAGTTTTCAGAATAACTGTCCTTCACACATGTTAACACATTTGTGTTCTTGTGTAGAAGAAAGTGGTAGCAGGAAACACTTTGCCATTTATTACTACATTAATCAGAACATATGAAAGTGTCGTGTGGGTCAGAGTAGACAGGGGTCATGAAGGAACCGATTTCTGCTCCAGACACTCATTGCATCAGCTGTCTTGGTCACCTGCTCTTCGTTTCCTTTTCACAATTCATTAGATATTAATGGGATGGGTAGTCTGAAAATGATGCTAATGTGGACAATGTCTCTAAGACTGTGTAGTGTCCAAAGTTTGGTACTTTGGCATGAATTTATCCATTCCTTATGGATCCCTGTCATTTGCAAGCCCTGGCTCCATTAGATCTGAGACTTCCACCAAAAAGACCTTGGAAGTAGAGGACAGTAATATATTTTAGAACTTTAGAGATCAGAAAGTTTTTTTATACATAGATGTGCACCATAGAGGTGCCTATAAATAGATATTAAAACTTGCAATTTATAGCCTATCATTTCATGGCCTTTCAAGGCTAGAAATAAAGCCATATTCCACTGGGAAAATGAGATTTGTAGTTTTTCCATGACTTAATGCTCCTGTTACTAACCCTGATGGGCTGCAAGATATTGGACAAGATATCTGTCACTGGTCTGGAATATATATAATATATACGAGTGTGTATAAATTAGGAGAAAATGATGAAGTTTCTACCAATAAATGAACAAGTTAGGAGATTGTAAGAAAACTTGGTGTGCCTGTGGGAGATATTCCCAGTGAAAGTAATTTTTTGTCCTCAGTAATGATAACTTAACAAAGGCAATTAATCCACTCTCCCCAGCAAACGAAGTCAATGGCATGGTAACCTCCTAATAGTGCTCCAAGGTAAAATGAGCTCCGTTAATGCACTTCTGAAATAATTTTGAAGCTGCAGTAAGTCCTGTGGAAGCGGTGGAGGGAACCTGCCCAGAGGATCTGGCTGTGTCATTTGCTCAGTCTGGTTTTGCTGGAGCGTGGGATGGGACGTACTCGCCATCACACAGAGCTCTCACGCTTTCCATGGGAAGGAATAGCCAGCACGACTGCAGAGAAAAAGATTAATTAACAAAATGAGGGACAAATAAGCAAGGTATTTGGTTTCATTCTAATAGTTATTTCTCATTTATTTGTCTCTGAGTGTTTCATGGGGCTGAGTGATGTGCTATACTGATACTAATCCGTGCAAATCTGTTCAAGGTAGGTAAGTGCCCTCCTTGAAAGCAGGGACCTTGACTGTGCTGATTGCAGGGGGGGGCTGCTGGGCCATGTCACTTGAATTAGATGCCTAAAATCAGATGTCTCATTTGCTGTCCCCAGACCTCCTCCCCTCCTTGACTCCAATTTTTATGTTGAAGGCTCCAGGATCTCTAGACCCAGTTTTCCTTTGTTGTGATTTAACCCCAACCAGCAACTAAGCCCCACACAGCTGCTTTCTCACTTTCCCCTGGTGGGATGGGGGAGAGAATTGGAAGGGTAAAAGTGAGAAAACTCATGGGTTGAGACAAAGACAGTTTAATAAGTAAAGCAAAAGCTGCACACGCAAGCAAAGCAACACAAGGAATTAATTCATTTCTTCCTAGCAGCAGGCAGGCATTCAGCCACCTCCAGGAAAGCAGGGCTCCATCATGTGTAACAGTTATTTGGGAAGACAAACATAGTAACTCTGAACATCCCCCCGCTTCCTTCTTCCCCCAGATTTATATATTGAGCATGACATCATATAGTAGGGATTCTCCCTTCAGTCAGTTGGGCTCAGCTCTCCTGGCTGTGTTTCCTCCCAAATTCTTGTGCACCCCCAGCCCACTTGCTGGTGGGGTGATGTGAGAAGCAGAAAGGCCTGGATGCTGTGTAAGCGCTGCTCAGCAATAATGCAAACATCTCTGCATTATCAACACTGTTTTCAGCACAAAACCGAAACATAGCCCCATACTAGCTACACTATCCCAGCCAAAGCCCGCACACCGTTGTAAAAGATTGGGTTTTGAAAACATGTGGGAACAAGACATAGCTCAATTGCTAGAAATTTAAGTAAATAATTTAAATAACTTATCCAATATATAAAATATTAAATGTCTATCAAAAATATCCCTCTTTTAGCATTACATATTTATTAAAACAATTTGGAGGCGTAAATTACAATCAGTCATACAGGTATGTGTCTGATGCATAACCCTGAATTTGAATCTTTGAGCTATTTCTATCCCTCCAAATTAATTTTAAAAATGTATGATTTTTTCATCTTGTAAGGCTAGCAAGAAATTTTAATCTGAAGTGGTTTAAAATACAACTGCTCTGTCCCAAAACAGGGTTGCAAATGAGATTCTGTTGTAGCTAAAGCATAGTTTTGGGTCTGAGTGGGTGTTTTTGTGAGATGGTAGTTGCACAATTGTTAAATTTTGCTATAACTTTATGAGACATAATCATTTTTTATAAAATACTCTTGCTAATTAAAAAAGGCCTGTGGAGAAATATGTGCATTTGAACTGGAGAATAAATGAAAACTGCTATGTTGTGGTTGGGACACATCACAAAGATATGAAATTGCTGAAGAAAATAGGCACTTTTTTGATCTAATTAATGCTGAAATGCAGCATCCATTATAATCTTCCTTCCCTTTTCTTCCCAGAACTCACAGCTTTCTATAAACAAGACCTCCTCTTGGGCATATTGCATTTATTTTATTTGGGTTTAGTACAGAATTTAATTTTTTGCATGTAAGGAAATTTCACCAAGCAGCTTCAGGAAAATCCACCTGACTTTCTTAGGAAGAGAGAATAAACAGGTTGAGGTTCTTCAGTTGGAAAAGAGGTGAAGGTGAGGAGATGGTATTCACTGTTCCTCCAAAGAAAGAGCAGGAGGGGACACATAGTGAAACTTTGAAGCAATGTATTTGAGACAAACGATGGAATTAGGTGCTGCATAATTGAGCTGTGGAGGTTGGAAATAGTTTTGGAGCCACACTGGCTCTCCTGACTTTTGGAAATGGTGGTGGTGGTGGTGGGCTGTGACTTTTGTTGGTGAGGGCTCACGTTTCTGGCCGTGTGGAGCTGCTGCCCTGCGCCGAGCAGCTTCAGCAAAGCCCTGAGAGTGGCCGCGACAGGGTCGTACTGTCCTTCCAGGCCCCCCTGAATTACAGAATGACCCCCAAATTAGTGTCTGCTGTTTTAGAATTGTTCTGTAGCAGAGACTTTGTGACTGAGCTTGAGGGGAAATCCCTGCCCTTTGGCTAATGAGTGCTGTCTGAAAAGCAAAGGGTTAGGTGCGGGAACAAAAGCAACAAAAAGCACTTTTTGTTAATAACCTCCATTAAGCCTGAGAGAGGAAGCAAAGCAGTCTCCCAGAGGAACTTTTACGTCAGACATTTGTCAACACTGGCAAGGACAGATTCTCTTTTTTCAAGAACATGTCTGTAGTTGAGTTTTTTCCCTGATCCCAGTTTCCACGCTGCTCTGCCACAGCACTGCCATCGCGAGCCAGGCCGTGGCTTTTGCCCGGCAGCGCTGCGTGAGGGACCTGCTCGTGTACGACAGAGCCACGCTGACGTTCCCTCATTGGATCAAAGTGCCCTGATCTGCAAGAGATCTGTGAGGGAGGGTTTTTAATTGAAATATTAAATTAAAAAATTGGCAAATTATAGGCACATTTTCAGTTTGTGACCTCTTAGGTTAGGGTGCTTGGTCTGGGACTGCCTCATTAACTGCAATAGCTCAGCCTCTAGGACCTCCTTACTGTTTGATGAGGCAGATATCACATCTTTCCTGTAATTTAGGAGGAGACACGTATATCATTTTTTATCTGAGGGCTGATGTCCTCGAACATTAGACTGTGTCTGAATTTCACTGTAATGTGGTAGCTCAGCAGTCTCGGGACTTTGCTCACTTGGTGATTGGTATCTCGTGGCTTCAGAAAGTTTATTTATGAAGCTGGGCGTTATGAACGAAGGTGGACACTGATAAAGGGACAAATTTGTTTTCTGGAAACTTCCTAGCAAAATTTTCTAATTAAAACATTTATCTGTTTATGGTGAAGGCTGACACTTTTCTCTTGTTTGGATGGTAACAGTCGCTCTTCCTCTTCATAATTCACATGGAAATGCTGAGGGCGTTGTGTTAACAGTTACTGTTCCTTTTTTCCCCCTGAAGCTGGACTCCTTCTGTCAAAGAGAATTTAGTTTAGACAACATCATCCTCACACACTATGAGTGCAGTTCATTTCCTCACTTACAGATATATTTCTGTGTGTACACATACATATTCTTCAACAGAGGGTGGGGGTTTTTTGTGTAATTCTCACATCTTGGAAAGAAAATCAAGCACTGAAGAGATGAAAAATGCTTTTAAACTGGCAGAGTGGTATCTAGAAACCTTCCATAGTCATGTCTTTTCAAAACTCCTGGGAAAAAAAGTATTGAAAGCAGAGGATGAAAAATGAATCTCTGAAATTGCAGCAGTACCAGTAGCAAGTGAAGCAGGGCTGGGAGACAAAGGCTCTTACAGTTCACCGAGAAGGACTTTGTACTGAAGAATACAACTCACAAGTCCAAGGAAATGCCTTAGATGTATGAAGGCAATAAAAGCTCATGTATATTTCTGGATGCTGTGAGAGAAGCTGCTTCCAAGGGGGGAAAACCTGCAGGACTGACTGCAAACAGGAAATCAGAAAAAGGACCTCAGCCTTCCAGAGCCATAGTCCTGCCTGGAGAGGGAGCAGAAAAGGACCTGGTCCAGCTGAACAAATACAAAAGTTCAAAATGAGATCTGGGCCGATGCCATGTTTGCAGGGACACAGAACCAAGCTCAAGTGCCTCATCTGGCTGAGCCATTTACATTGGAGACTGTTCGATGTCACTTCTATCACAGCTTAGGGGCTTTATTCTCATCAGCTGGTGGTCTTTTAGAGGATGGCAGTACTTGTTGTGCCCATCCACACCACCATTGAGGTGCTTCCTCATTTTCAAGTGTCTCCAGACCTCACTGGTGCCTTTGAATGGCAAAACACCATTCTGCAGAGCAGAAGGCTGGAGGTGGCAAGGACAGGGTACGGCAATGGCAAGGTGCACACATACCTACATACTCATATATATACTAGGCCCCTGTTCAACTTTCTGGCTCTAAGAAGAGCAGGCCGTCTCTCAACTTGTCTTATTGAACCATGCCAGTTGGGTTCTTTTCAAAGCATGATATTTTGCATTTGTATTTAAATTAATGTGCTCTCCACCCCCAAATAAAACTGAAAGCTGAATAAAGACCAATTAGAAATAAAAGAAGGTCCACTGTAAGCAGCCAAGCAGGTTGGTCAGGAAGCAAAGGAACATATGACTATTGGGTTAATTGCATTTGCAAAGGCAAAGGAAGTAACGTTCAAAACACTTTTCCAGTTTTTAGATCAGTTAATTTTTTCCATCATCATTATTTCCCCATTGTAGTTGAACCTGGGGTCCTGCTTCTTACTCAACTGTTTTGCCCCAGAATATTTCCTTGCAGCTAGTTCCATGATGGTAAATCTTCACTTCATTCACTCAGAGCATGTTTCTCAATGAAAGTCCCAAGCACACCCAAAATCTGTAACTGGTAAAATTCTGAATTTATTTAAATATTTGTCTCTGTTCTTTCCTGTTTGTTCCCTGTAAGTGAAAATAACAACAAAATTTCACATATACACAATGATTGGGATACCTAAACTCCCCAAACAAACAAAAACAAATTTTCACTTTGTACTAAGAGCTGAAAAGACATATAATAAATTTACATGTTCTAATCAACTTATTTATACTTTACCATTATACTAAAGACTAATGAAGATCTGATGTTAGCTGAGCAACTTAATAATTTAAATTATTAACACTTCTGTTTAGATTCATAATTTATATATAAATGGAAAAAGTAATTTAGTAATGCAGTTTAAATTTTAACTGCAGTGTGTGTATATGCTTTGTTGCTATCCATTTTGAAAAGGAGCTTTGATATCTGTGATTAATCCATGGCGTTGCATTAATGCTTTTTTCCAATTTCATGTTTTTGCAAACAGTTAATAAATGATATGAATCTCAAGAGAGCCAGAGAAGCACACAAGGCGCAATATAACCTCACCATCCCAGTGAGACAGATTAGGATTTATAAACTCAACAACTGCAAGGATAAGAGTGAAGGGAATGAATATTGAATGTATGAAAGGTGTGCCAAAACAGAGTTGAAGGTGGAAAGTCTGCAACTTATAAATCAAGTTTGTCTCATGGTGGATAAATCCCATTGCAAGAACCCCCAAAACCTGGATATTCCAACATTTTTGCTGCAATGTTGTATGTAAACAGGTGATGGACAAAGTGATGGAAATGGTGTCAGACCAAGCTGTGGCTTGGTGGCCATAGTAGTAGGAAAAGAAAGGTTGGAGAGAAAAAAGAAATCACTGATTGCATAAAAAGTACAATGAAAGCACTGGTAGCAGAGGCTAGTGCTTGGGCCACATGTCACTTTGCAACTGAAATTTTCAGAGTTTCAAGGTTCTCAACAGCTGAGAACTGGATTGTAAAATATGTACTGGCAACTTCATTGCCTTGTAGCAGACCTCTGTAGATAGCTGAAGTGTCTGATATAACAAGTTAGCATCCCCTGCATGTAGACCTGTGGCTAGAGTCTCCCACAGTAGGAATTTGCGTTAAGTTAAATAAAGATGAGTTTAGGGATAGCAAAAGACTTAAATTTGGGAGGAGTGTGGGATCATGCTTTGGTGGAATTGACATTATTCGGAGGTGCAGCAGGCTGCAGCAACTAACTCATCAAGGCAAGGTAGGGTATGAGGAAGGTGGTGGGAGGAGCAGAAAAGGCCTTGACTGCAGCAACAACTGAAAATATTAGTGCTCTATCAACACCATTCTCATCCCAAATCCAAAACACAGCACTACACCAGCCACCAGTAAGAAAGCCAACTCTATCCCAGCCAAACCCATGACAATGCCAATCCTGATGTAGAAATGAGAGAGGGGTTATCAGTGTGTCACAGCAGCACGGCTGAGAGCATCAGCAGGGCTGTGGGGTTCACAGCTGGGAGGAGCTGAAGTTGAGTTGCAGCAGGGACAGTGCCAGGGCTTTTGGTGCCTGCAGAAGTGCGGCAACACACTTGGTATTCACCTGTGGCAAGTTTGTAAAGCTTACAGTAGAGTTTCGAGTCATCTCAGTTGTAAATCAGATTATATCCGCAGAGCTATATCTTTAAGGAAACACTCTTGTTTCTCTGATGAAGACATAAGGCAGATTATTCCTTCTGATGCAGGCTTGCTATTAGAAAAGCAGCTAAAGATGGTAATTTTTTTAATCTCCTTTTTAAAAAACCTCAGAGAGAGCAGACCTCTCTTTTGTTTTGTGGTTTGGTTTTGTTACATCAAAGAGATTATCTTGAGCAACACAGACATACTTTGAATAGATTCTCTGCAGTACTGCAAAGTTTGGGGATTCAGAAACTGCCAGATTCTGAAAATGGCATAGGAAATATAGGATTTGTAGGATTGGTTGTTAATTGGTTTTCTTCAAGGACTGGGTGTTCTGCCATGTAGGCTGAAAATCAGCAAACCATGCTATGAATATATCTAGGAAACCCTACATGGAGATTTAAAATATTTAATCATTTTTAACTTTGTCAGTAAGGGCCTCCAAACCGTGCTAAGGAGCAACTCTGATTTCAGCTAAAACATAACAAAAAGATTTTATTCTAATACGAATTGCAAATTTTATTGAAAATAACCATTTTTAAAAGTATACTCTTCCATAAATATCTTTTTAAATGGAAGCTGTTAGTTTTCCCATTGATAATATGCATATTTTAATGTTTGTTGAGGTCACACTCTCTAGTATTTTTCCAATACACTTAAATAATGAGTTGCAGGTACTTAACTCATCCTTTGATCTTATTTTTAGACATTTAAGTAAGGGACTGAATCTTCAAAAATGCCAATTGCCCAGATCTTCTGTTGCGTTGTAGAGCTCAAACCAAGCATCTAACCAAACTATTCTAATAGAGAAATTGCCAAAAATATGCAGATCACTTATATAAGAGAATTTCTGAAGTTCACAAATTATGTTCTATGGTCCACTCTTGTTAGTGGAGAGCTAAATCTATAGGCCATTTCACCATCCTCTCTTGCTTGAAAAAATATAGCCCCATATTTATTTTCTTTCTTTTTAAAGAGTGGTTTAAAAAGTGCCACGCTTGCATCTTGCACTAATTCAGGGTTTTCTCTTAATTATTTCATGTTAATTGTAGCTGAAAATATCTGCTCTTTCCTTAAAATTATTTAGTAGTAACAATAAAAGATAAGATGAAGGCATTAGCCGCATTTTCTGTGAAATACAGAAACAAATTTTCTGTCTCAGGAAGACACCACCCAAGCATACTGCATACGCTGTGGTTTAAATAAGCAAGCTGCCCATGTCAGTCCACCTCACTGAATCAGAAAATGCATTTCAATCAAATAAAATGTCACTCTAGTTTCTTGCAAGTCTTGAGAGCTACGATTTTATTTAGCTGTAAATTTACTGAAGAAAGATTCCTTTAATATTTTATGACTCTAGTGGATTAAACCTTGTATAAATCAACAAATTAGCAGTCACACTATATTTACGTTCAGAAGAGGGCTAGGGAAGGTGAAGGCAAGATTACTCCTTCCTGGCAGGCTGACCAAACTGAAAAGCTAAATTGAATGACTTCGGCATGCTTAGAGCAATGCAGAAGTGAGGTGAGGATGATAAATAATACACGCTGACTGCAGTTAAGGCAGGTGCAAAGTAGGAGGATTTTTATTCTTCTTTGAAGTTTTCTTTTTCTCCCCCTTTGGTGTGGATCAAAGACTTCTCAGTTTTGGGGGGGTTCTTTAGGAACTCAAAATCTGAGACAGTGGCCTTCATTCAACTTTTTATTCCCTGATAGATGTACTTATAGTCAAATTTTCAAAAGTGTTATTTGCGATAGCTGTCCAAAAATGAAGAATCCAGTATCTTTAAAATATTCGGTGGTTCTATGCCTTCTCATAAATCCTCAAGTTTTCTTTTGTTTACATAGATAATTTAAATCAGAAAAGAAGTGCAGATAGATGAAAACAGGTGCTCCAAGTGTGGAGTGGGCTTTGGAGACTGATTTGAAACAAGCAAATGGCATCTTGTGAGTATGTGGAATGGTTTTATTGTACTTTCCACCCACTGGTTTGGTTTCCTTCTAAGCAGCAGAGTAGTGTGATGGCAGAGGGGATGGCTCTGTGGCCAGACAGAGTGGAGCAAATGCCCTTTGGTGAAATGCTGTTGCCATATTCCACCCTCCTTTTATAAACATAGTGTGAACCTGCACTTCTGAGCCTGTTGCCAATTCATTTTTTTGAGATCCAAAATCAGAACAGCACCTTTGGGAGAGAAAACCTGCGAAAGAGGTGTGCTTACAACACATGAAACATTTGAAATACTTTTAAAAATTCAAGCCTTAAGGCAACTGGTTTTCTGAAAACAGAGTATCCTACAGTTGGTAGTTTAGAAAATTAATGCAAAAACACCATCTGCTAAACTTCAGATGTATGAATACTATTTGGTCTATAGAGAGTACAGACTGTACAGGAAACTATTGATCCCCCATCTGCTTCAAAATGATCTTTTAAGAATTTCTCTCACTGAATCAAGTACTACATTAGTAACATAACATTATATGGAGCACAGCATCCCAGTTGCTCTTAGAGGTGCAGTAAGTAGCAATGTACTTCTATCATCCTTCAGCTACCGTAACACAGAAAAATGCTCTTGGCTTTCTGCATGTTTATTTCCTGTGTAGCCAAGAAAATATGTTATAAATCTCAATTAAACGCCCTTGTCTCCAAATATTGTAGTTTTGGATGTAAGCGTTGTCAGATATTCCTAGAGGTAGACCACACCTTACAGAGAGGTAGCTTCCTTCATATCTTCTGTCTCCTAATTAATAATTAGATAATGTCCAGATGGTGAACCATGAGGAAGTCTATTTTCTGTTACTGTATTTCATGCAGTTCTTGTCCCTGAGTGCATTGGGGCCAAGATTTGTATTCTGAACCTTCAGCCGTTAAGACTGAAGCTCCAGCTTCAACTTGTGCCAGTGGACTTGAGCACCGACTGACCGAGGGAGGTGCCTCCCTGAGCAAAATGTGCCTTCTTTCAAAATCCAGCCCTTCTTTATATGTAAATCTCACCATATTTCTAGACATTTTCTCTGACAATCTCTTGGGTAGCCATCAAATATCTAGCATCGTGTTCTGAAAAGGAGAAAATAGGTCCTTTGTGCTTCATTGTAACACACTGCAAACGATTAGGCATTTTAAAGAATAGTCGGTGCAAAATTAGCAGAAAATAATTTACAAAAGTATTTCGCCCCACCCCAAGAGTGCTCTCTGTGTATGTATTCACAAGATAAGTAGACATTTAAGTTATGTAACTTAAAGGAATACACTTTTATTGTTGTACCAAAAAATACATATGTGTAAAAAATGCTATGTATTTCTGTTGGTTCACTTCTCCTGGTATAAGAAGATCTGTGCAGAAACAAAAATATCAGATTTTCACCCAAACCTCGGGTTAATTCTTATTTTGAATTTCCAAGATTTTACACAGTGAATGTTGGCTCGGCATAAACCCAGAACTCCAGCTTTCCAGCCTTTTGGGCCAGCATCCATTTGTTAGTCCTCATAATTTCTTATGGATAGGATGCAGCCTTACCAAGGAGCATTAAGTTAAAAATATCCAAAGGGCGTTATGTCTCTGTGGCCCAGATAAGGTTTCCAGCAAGGGCTGCACAGGCTGTCAGTAACCTGTGAACCTTAGCTCAGGAAATGGTGACACAGAATATCAGTCATTCTTTGTGAGATTCACAACCCCTTTTGCAGATCAAATTGGCTAAGCTCCATACTGAGTTCCATTTACAAATTAAAGGTTAATATATTAGTGTTAGCAGTGATGTATTTGTTCATCAGTGAGCCAATTGTCATACAGCCCCAGAGCTTCAAAAAACAATTATCACCGTGACTTGTGATCATCTCTAAAGCTTTCTTTTGTTGTATTTAGGACCATGTCTCGTGTCTGTACTATGCATATAATAACTATAAATCACTTTTAGACTTTTATGAGTAACTTTTAAAAGGAGCCTAGTTCAGGAAATCCAGAGTGGGAGAAGAGTTTGGGGAAGTGTTAACATATGCTGAACCTTTTCTTCTGTGCTTTCCTTGGGACTCACTACTGGAGAGGGGTCCCGGGCTAGAGGGATTTCTAGTTCACCTCATTTCCCTGCAAGTTCAGTGCAGCCAGTGAGAGGTTAGTTCTTTTACAGCATGCGCATAAACTTAAAGCCATTTAATTGGAATTCTTTGGTTCTTGTGCCCTTCAACCCCCTGACAACAGCAAAAGGCAGTTTGTTATCCCAGCCATTGGCTAGCTAGCATCAATTTTTAATTAATCCCAAGAGAGAGCTGGTAGACATTTTTATATGCATAATTTGGTAAGTTACATGTTGCAAAATTTTGCACATTGTATTGTATCTTTCAAAATTCATGGTGTGCGGATCCCAAATGTCAGACTGGCATGTTCCTCCTTGCAGTCTTTCTAGGGTTGAACCAGGTTTTCTAAAAGCAGATTACATCTTCGCTGTGTCTGCATGCCTTTGCATCTAACCAGACTGGCCCAGGATCATCCTACCCAATTCCAAACACCCCAGCTGTTGTAGGCAGGGGCACGTTGGTCAATAACCATGAAGACCATGGGACCCTGCACTCTCCCACTGAAGGGAGCACATGAGCTAATTGCAGTCATTCCTTGTCTTGCCGAATGTCAGGTGGATGAACCCAGACCTGTGTGTTGTTGGGACTGTGGAAAATTAAGATCTGAAGGTACAACAGAGTGAGTTGGAAAGAGCCATGGAGGAATTAATTTTACCTCCCAGATATCTTTGTGTTGTCTGCCGCATACCCAAGGCATTTGTTCCTCCATTAATGAAACACTAATCAGGACTTGAAGCTATCCATTTGAACAGGTGTAAATAGTAAATAAAAGACCTAAAGTACTGCACCACATTAAAGTGTTAAATGTGAATAAGGTTGATAGTTCCACTTAATCAGAAACTGAGAAATTAAATGTTGTGAAATGCTTATAAGCCTAGGGACTGGGGTGCTCAAAGACAATTAGCAACTAAACATTTCATTAATGAAATAATGATTAATTATAATTACTAATTAAAATTCAGGATTATGGTGTTGGTTTTAAGCATTAACAGGAATAATGACATTACCATTTTTAATGAAATTCCAATAAAGAAAATTATAATACAACTTAAAAAAATAGGTACAGGCAACAGCAAGATTAGGAGTTATTGTTAAGCCCGGGGGCATAGAATTTTCCCAGCTGGTGAACTTAAGTTAAGTAAGTTTAATGCACTGTAATTTAATTACTAATCATAGTTTTTCTTCTCAGTGGGAATTGATACTAGGTTTACATTTTCAAGAACAAAAGACAGAATTTGAATACCTGCTCTGTGATGGGTGATGACATCGTGCTACAGGCAGAAATAAATAATGTTTTGCAAACTTCTGCATAACATTTGGATTTAGATATATTAGAGTATGATTTAAATATTATTTAATTAATGATTATTGGATTAGAAATGAAGTAGCCCCTGTAGATTTTGTAATACAAGTATAATGCAGCCTTTGTGAAGAGCATACTCAATACAATTTTGTATATGTATAAAATATGTCTTCTTTGAATAATTCATACAGGGGCATATTAGTAAATGTCAAATTCCCACAAGAAGATGGAATTTGACCTACATTAATAAAGCTATTTAGGATTCATTAATTGTAGACAGATTTCTTAAACTATTTGCTATTACTCACCTTTTCATGCATAATGCAATATGTTGGCTTAAATACAATTCCTAATTTACATACTGTTGGCTGTGTTGCCCTTCTTGCTATTCACTATTTGACTTCTCTTAACCTGGTGGACTTAGAGGTTCTCCTAGTAATTTTCCGTCTTGTGAAGTTCTCAAATGTCAAGGTCAATTAGAAGTTGTGTCATGGTTGGTTGTAGCTGAGCAATGAATGAAATTTTACTTTTCCCTGAATTTTCTGGGACAATGAAGAAGGATTTAATGAAACAATTCTCATGAGACACCTGACTCATGTTTCCCTTGATAGTGAGGGATTGTTATTTTGACATCACTGAGGGAGGAAGACAGATCCTACCAAAGGAGATTTGGTTCACTTGGATGTGAATGTAAGGAATATAAAAAAATCTGAAGAGTTTCACCAACACTCAATAATACATTTGTGATTCTTCAAGCTGAGATATGGAAGCCACATATATGCTAAATGTTAGTAGGTTCAAAGAATATTTGCCTTGAGGGATAAAAGGCTTTTTATTGTTATTTATATTTGTAATTAGCTCATTCTGTTCCAAAGAGATAGTACATCCAAGGCAGCGAGCAAATCAGCACAGAACATGCCTGAGGATGTACAAGTAGATACAGTAATGGCTCTGTAGGGTACATGCGAATCCAATCCAGTGAAAGGGTCAATGTGGTGGCAGTTCAGGAATATTAAAATCTGATCATTAAACTAGTCACTACCTCTCTGGGCAGTTTTTGGCATACTTGGGCAGCAGACAGACTTACAGATGAGCCATTCCCTAAATGAAGTTTGATATGATGTTGCTGTGGGAGAGACTGTGTTGTGAGTTGCTACCCTAAATGAATGGTGATGTGAAAGCCCTAGGTATACTCTGGAAGACAGGTTTTTGAGGAACGATGCTTCCTTCTTGTGTTTGGAAAGTAATCAAATCTTCCTGAGAGCAATGGGCTTTCAATCAAAGCCAGGTATGTTTGTGTTGGAGTGTTAGAGAGAAATCCTGTCCCAAGAAATGACAAGCAAACCTTCATTTCACCATTACTGCTTTTTGCTTTTTTAAATCGTTTCTTCTTTTTACATTTGTATTTTAGGTAAAGTTCAAATTAACAAACTAATTGTTGTTGTGATTTCAGCAGGTAATTAATTTGAGGTGAACTTAGCACATTGCCAGCTATTCCTCCTGATGGTGCTGCAAATTCTGTCAGTGGCCTGTTTTGCTGTTTCAAAGAGACACAGAAACTGAGCATAGCTGTTACCATAAAAAAATATCCCCCATATTGTTAAGATACATAAAATAGCATTGATAGGCAGCAAAGGAAGCCCAGTTTTGCAAACTAGGCTCCTAGGTTTTGTAATTAGTCTACAGCAAAGATGAAGCTTGACAGTCTTGCTCTTATATTGCTCTCTGGGGTACAAGTGCCTGTGTAGCTTTCAGACAAGAGCTGAAAATCAACCAATACCTGGAATACTAATCTGTTATCTGTACCCTTCTGAATGAGAAAAATGTGCCTTCTGGCAAACTCAAAAATGCATTGGTTTTGTGCCTCTCCCTTTGCTTAGCGGCTATGTACATCGGTCACCACAGAACACCCAATACCTTGGTAGTTTCTCTGCACATTAGTATTTTTTAATGAAAAAAAATTGCACAAAAGCATAGAGTACTACTAATATCTGTGACATTAAATATCAGCTCATTGGTATTCTTTTTCTGTCCCAAGGGTCCTCATCAGGCTGCAGACACTGGGAGTAAACTTTCAGGCAGATCTTTGCCTGAGAAAAATATCAAATAATGGTGGTGTGCCATTGTTCTCAGTGAGCTGAAATAGTTATTAACAATAACTATTAACAATAACTAACAATAAAAAAATTAACAATAGCAGTTGGGTGGTACATGCACACATGTTTGGCAGGCTAAATAAATACAAAAAGATCTTATTAATTCATAGAATGGAAAACTTGTAAAGGTGCTAATTGAAAAAACTTCTAATTTGATATTATTATAATCTTCAAAGCATGTTGAACAGGGTAGCGTTTGATGGTGTTGACCTTTTCAGTATACTTTCAAGAGAAACCCTTAGAAATGAGGTGCTGTAAAATTCATCAGAGAGCAATTAATTTGTGCAATTAGAGGAATATAATCCAAATTAATGTGTATGTACATATCAGAACATAAATGGACTTTAAGGTGACTGCACAGGCTTCGATTTGGAATGAGAATTCATTACATGAATAACTAAGAGAACGCATGAATAGACCTTCCTCATGTGAGACAGACTCAGTGGTAGTCCAGGCATAAATGGAGAACCAGTACAAACTGTCATTGACTATTTGAAACTTTTTATCTGATACTAAAAGGTAAAGCAATCTATTTTCTTAAGGCCAAGGTCCTGTCAAAAGACATGGACTTTTAATATTTGTTTTAAAATATGAAGTTTCTGTCTCATTTTACAATTTCCAAAGTTGCCCTATTTTTCTTTGGCCAGTGTGAATTGAGTCCACTACAGTCACCACTTTAAAATAGGGTAAGAAAGAGCTAGCTAAAGCCTACTGCTGCTGGTCCTGTGCCTTTGTCTCACAATATCATTAACCAGATAGCAAAGAGCACACCAAAACTAGAACACTGCATCATTCATGTGACTCAGTTCACTTTAGAGACTCAAATCCAATCTACAGGCACCATCTCTCATTGCACTGTTGCTCTTAGGTATAAATTTTGCTTTTCAATTAAAGGACAGGAAGAAGGATATGAGATAAAAATTGCATAAAGCTATAAATAAGGAGTGGAGGCTCTCATGAATCTATTTTTCTTTTGCATCACTCTCTGGGAAAGTGTTTTCTATTACTGCTAACTGGATCAAAGACACAGATTGGATGTTTTTTTCTGACACACGAAGTCCAGAAGCACAATTCAAGAAATATATATTAGTTTTAATTCAAACTTGATGCTCCTAGATTTTTTAAACAGAATTATTCTTTAGTTATTAGATATTCGTTTCATATTATATTTTTAGATATTCTTTTCATCCCCCTAGTCCACTTATTTTTAATTTTACTTTGTTAGCTGTCAGTTTCTGTAAAGCGTGATCATTCCTCAACATTGGGTATAAATCTTTGATATGATCCTAATGTGATTTCAAACTCATCAGCTGAAATCAGTGCACATTGGTCTTCCCCTCCGTGAGCATCTGACGCTCCTGTTTATCAGATTCTGTATTTTGCAAATTACTGAAGCATAGCTCCAATAAATAAGCCTACCTTAAAATCTGTGCCAGTCAAAATATTTTTCACAGTTTTATGTGAAGGCATACATTGTTTTTATGCAGCTGTCTCTTTCTGAACTAATTTTATTGCCATACATCAAGCTTTAAAGACCATCTCATGTGAAACTTTGCCAATGCTTTAATGGGCTTAAAGTGCTAAGTATTCTTATTTATTTCTCTGTATTTACTTATAGGCACAGTAATGACAAGCAAATGTATGACCAGTGCTACAGAAAGCAGTATATTCAGGTTGAGCATACTGCATATGAGTATATGCATACTGAGTGTAAGGAAAACCAAAGCCAGCCATAGCTTATAGCTGTCGTCTTCTCCCCCATTCTGCAGGTTATCATCTCCTGCAGGGAAGAAGAGCTGGTGGACCCACTTTCCTGCTCCCAGTTTTTACTGTAAACTAAGGGCCCTGATGCCCAGCTCTAAGTCCACAAAATCCCACAGAGCTGATTTAGCCTGATAGTTAGGGGCAAAGTCTGTTCCTTTTCCAGGTGACTGATGAGACACAGGTGGGGATGCTCCCACAGCTGGCGTGAATCAGGTTATAAGCTGTTTTGCTGCCTCCTAACAACAGACCCCAACATTGGGTCATGTTTTCACCCAGGCTGGGTAATAACATTTCTCAGGAGACAGGTGAACCTATTAGGATGACATCTGGGTCCTGCACCAGCTATTTAAACCCTCCTTTAGCAGTCTTAGTTTTTGATGCTGCTCTCCTGGCTGCCTGACAGTTGTTTCACTTTGCTATGGCTGGGTAAGTGGTTTTCCTTCTTTCTCTTAGCAGCTGAAGTTCAGATCTGAAAGTCTCAGCTCCAAGTGGAGGTGGTTCCTGTGGCTCCTGCCTTGAGCCTGACATCTAGGGTTGATTTGGTATTTGAAGGGGTGCTGTCCTGGTAGATGTTTTGTTGTGGTAAATGAAAGCTTCAAAAGAGGACAGCAAATGCATGAGTAAAATTATGTTGTTGGGTAACCTTAACTGAAGGAGGAAAGGGGAGGCTTTAGGCTCACAGAGCTGCAAAAGGATATTTTGTGCATCTTGGAAACCAGAAGCTCCTGGTTGTGCTGTAGAGGTTTCCCTCATAACCTGAATGGCACCAGGGAGCCAAGCTCAGATATCTAAGCAGTGGCATTTCATCCATGGATAAGGAGTTTCTTTCCCTCAGGGAAAGGTCTTGTGCTGACCTGGAGGACAGCCCTCAGCCTTGAGGCTATCATGTACATAAGGGTGCCATTTAATATCTGGGCCAGGGAAATAAAATGTCTAGAGAGTTCAACAGGCAGAAAACATGGTTAGAACTATAGTTTAAAAGAAGCTGTTTTTATCTGCCAAATAGCAAGATTTAAAGCTTTACTGTGGCTTGCCCAGTATGCTCGCACAGAAAGCGGACACGGGGACCTGCTCTATGGTGAGATTGTCTTGGGCTGACTTCACCTATAACTCTCCATGCCGGAGCCAAAGGTTTCTCCACTTCTTTCTGTTCTTTCTTGTCCCTTTACAATATCTGTATCCCTTTTTTCCTCACCCTTAAACAACTTTCAACATTTTCATTGCATGTCTAACTTAATGAGAAATTTTGGATGTGCCTGGAGCTGTATCCAAGGCTGTGCTCAGATGTTGAAATCGCTGCCTGAAAATTGGCTTCCCAGGTAATAACCTAGAGCTCAGTGTATGAAGTGTAGCGTGTTGTAGATGTTCTCTCAGTGCAATTTCTTTGAAGAAATAAATTACCACTGTGTTTTGTATTGGGAGAAAGAGTGTTTTGTTGTTAAAAGTGACCCATAAAGATAACAGTTCTAGAATTTGGCACTTTACCTTTGCAGGTCTTTTTTAATAGCTTTAAAAAATGATAAAGGTTTTCGTATTATAAGGGTCTCTGGATTACTTATCTAAATTATGAGTGAGGTGGATGTTATCCTTCAAAGGACAAGCTTTCTGCTTGCTGTGTTCTCAGACAAAGTATTTTCCAACAATGTGGTCTTCAGTGTTTGCCCATTTTTGCACTATAATGAGATGTATGCCACTACAAAACTGCATTAAAAGACTTTTTAATGCAGTCGGGAGCCACAGCTAACAGGCCTTCTATCAATGTAAGTGCCATAGCTCAAACTGATAAAGAGCTAAATCCCTAACAAGCTCTAAGTTGCAGCATGGAAATAGAAAGTAGACTTTCTCCATGCACGTTTTAAGTACCTCATTAGTTCTCAATACGTCTACATGAGCTGAAAGTAATTGATCTCATTACTATGTATATAAATGTGGCAAGTTTTTTTAAATTTTGCAACTTAGCTCTGTTCAATTAACCAGTTTGTTAAAATATATGTCACTTCAATTAATTGCAGGGGTGAGAGTGAGAAAGGGAATATATGCATATGTTAGGGTCTAGAGGACAGAGATGCTGAGTCTCATCCAAATCTCAGCTATGGCATTTTGAGATTTTGAGAAATCTGCTTTCTGTGGAAAGCAGTACACAGTAAGGGCTATTTGCTGCTCTGGTGGAAGGGCAGTTGTGCCCTACAATTTCAGGTAAAAAGGTAAATTTGTGGCAGTTTTAATGATGCTGAAGGTTGTTCTCTGTATTATTCATAGCATTAACCACACTTTGTTTCTCTTCTGAAACTTTTCTGAAAAATATGCTCTGAGGACTGGGAGAGGCTCACAGAGTGCTCTCTGTGATTAAAATGTAGCTCTGACCAAATAAGAAGATTTCTAATAGTTCTTGAGGCTTTATTTGTTATGTGATGCTCATTGCTGAAAAATGAGCCATAAGGATGGAATAACCAGCACAGTGTTTTTATTTTTACCTTCAGGAGTTCTTGAGCTTACCTGGATATTTCATATTACTGGCTAAGGCTATCCTTAGGCAAAGCTCTCCTTGTCTGTCATGCTCAGAATTACAGGATTTAGTTTTGTGGTTGTTTGCTTCCTCCAATGTTCCTGACAAACTGTTTTCCCCTCTTTGGACCTTGTGACTTCTAAGAACTTTCTGAACAAAGCGATCTGTTCAGTTAGTAACACTACATAAAACATACCTAGAAATATTTGCAGCATGCCCAGCTTTTTTCTTCAGTAATAAAAAGAACATTTCCTTGTTCTATTAATTCTAGCTTTCGGAGGGCAGGGGATTATTTGTTTTGTGAAGAGTTTCTGTGTGCGACTTTACCCATAAACCAGATGCTAACACAAGACCCCACACGTTTGTGATCATTAGACAATATTAAAAGCTATCACTCAGTCACCATTTGGGAACACAAACATTGGGTGTTCTGCTACCTGCAAAGCAATAAAATTATTGTCTGACACATTTACAATCCCAGAACTAGCAATCTACTTTTACGCGAAATAAGGTGTGTTGTTACAATACAGTGTCTTGCTGAGCTGTTCATATATAACATTTGCATTAGATAATTTAATTTAAATACATAGAGAGAACACAGTTGTAGGTCTTATTTATAAGAAACTGAGTGAGATAATGTTCAGATAGGTACTTCTGTAAATAATTGTGTCATTCTGAATTCTTTTTTTACCTGTTTGCTATTAACCTTTGCCATTTTTTTGCCAAAGAAACTAGAAAAGGCTGGATATTTGCAAACACTTGAGAACTATATTTTTCTTTTATTTAACCATTCTTTTTAACATAGAAACAGTATCAGCATATTTTCCAGTTTCCAGAGGGTTTTGAAAAGAATGATAGGAAACCATAAAACTCCTGAAAGGACTTTACCTTGGCTGAAGACTATATATATAAAGAGATCAATTTTCTGATAAGATTCTCTGGAATGAAAGGACATTTTGTAATTTTAGCAAACATGAATACCGAAACTAGGGATGGCCGTTTGGGACCTGGAGCCTGATACAAACCTCATTATAGACTACGAAAAGTTTCCTGGAGCTTTTATGGCCTTTGGATCCGGTCCTTTAATGTGTCTGGTAAGGTAATGGCTGAAATAGTTTCCAGTCTCTGGTCTGTTCTCTGAAGGCCACAATGCTGCCAGCTTCAGTGGAAGGGCTTTAACTCCCTGGCAAGCCATTTCAGAGGAGGGGGTAGGAAACCTTCCAGTGTTGGCAGCAATTATTATGTGATATTATACCTCTGCCAATATCTATTCCAGCCTAACTTCGATAACAAGAAGCAAAATCTGGTTATCGCTATTGATTGCACAATGACAAATAAGTTTTGCATAAGCTGCTGTCTTCATGGCAGTGAGTCAGTGTTTGGAGGGCATGACTCGCACAAAGGAGCCATCTTCTTGGTCCAAACTTTTAATGAAGGTGCCCAGCCTGGGAGCTGCGCTGGGTCTTGTGGCAGGTTGTGTTTGCACAGACAGCACACTCCCAGCAACCTTCCCCTCACCCCCTGTGTGATTTGGGTAAGAAAGGTGTGGGTGCGATGTGAATTTTTGATCGCCGTGGAAGGCACGTGCATGCATTGCCCTTGTGTACAAAACCAGTGCTGGTAACACCTTTTGTAATCAAGTCCCACACATCAAGAAAATGCACTCTTCTAACCTAAGACCAGTGATAAGGTTCATAGGGCAATAAAACTCCAAAAGCATTAATTTCAATTTCCTGTGTACAGTAATTGGATAGTAAATATACAGTGGTTTCATCAGAAATTCATCAGGTTGTTCATATACAAATCAGAAGCCTATGGAGTTCAATAAGAAGGTGCACTTGTTTCAGTACCCTTCTGTCAGGTCAGGGCCTCCCTTTTCTCCATAAACTCCCTGGGAAATGCCCATGTGAGCTCCAAGCAAAATTTGTCTGTTGATCTGTGGGGATTAGTTCCAGCCACAGGCTCCTTGCCTGCTTTTGCTCAAAGTAGCTATATCATAATCTGCTTTCTGCCCACCAGCAGGAGTTGAGGATTGTCACCACATCAAGTTTGCCTCTGAGCCTGGGTTTCCTCTGGCTGTGTAAGGTGCACAGCACTCTGTGCGCCATCCCTTGCCTCTGGTGCTGTGCTTGGTTTTGCAAGATGTGCCACTTCCAGAACTTTGAATGCTGTCTGTGTTTTAAACCTTGACAATCCTCTAAGGCTCACACTGAGCCCAACTGCGTTGCCTGGGGGGTGTTTTAACCCTACAAGCAAGTAATCACTCCCATTGAAATATAAAGGTTTCATTCAGCTGCAAATGTGCATAGATCATCAGTAAGGGGTTAGCCACAGAAATAAGGAATACAGCATAACCTGGAATAAACCAAGGACATAGTTGTAAATGGTGAAATGCCCAGGGAAACACAGTATGAGCAGATATCTGATACAATGCTTTTTTTTCCCAATTGTCTGCCTTGTGGATTACCCAGATTTTTATTTTTTTATTTTGGGTTACTTGGTTGCTGGGTGAGCTTAATGCTTTCCAGCAAGGAGGGCTCTTGACAAGGAGGTGGATTGTGTTGCAGGTCGAGGTTCTGGACGGCTGCCACGCAAAGTGGTTTAGACAGAGAGGCTCCGAGTAAGTGCTACAGTAGCTGCAAATTGGCAGATCTTCTGTGCGCGGATGCCAGATAGCCAATTCCCACTTCACAATGTTGAATAATGAGCTTTGTTTCTAAATTCTTTTAAGAATAAACTCCATTAAGATATTTGGAATGTAAATAGTTCCTCTTAGTGAAAGTAATTATTTTAATTTGTTTTAATTCTTTTATTAGGTCTGTTAATAAAAATGTCTATTTAAACTATTTAAGACATCTACTGAAATTCTACAATATTATTTTTATGGAGAACTTCCAGAAGAACTCTATTAGTTTTCCTCCATTAAGGTAACATTATGGACTTTTAATAGAGCTCTTGGCTACAGCAATTTTTATTGACCCAGCGAGTAAATGAATTAATATTAGACTTGGTGTCTTCAAAATATGTAATTTACCTTAAAAAAATTAAAATAAAAAAGTAGTTAGTAATTTCTCGCTTACAACAACTTTTACCACCCCTTGATCAGATGTATACGTGCACTAAGTGAATTGTAGATATGATTTAGTTTTGCTTGAGACTTTCTGGACACCTCAGATAATGATTTTTAGTCTCTACATAACCTTATTTTTTAAGTAAGGCAGGAAAATCAATTCTTACATGATCTCACCCACCAGTTGGTTCCATACCAATAGATCTCAGGATGGGATGTGCTAATTCTTTTAATAATGCCTTTTCTGCTCAATCAGATTGAATAAATGCAGCTAAATTACCTACAGTGGATTATTTGTGGCTGATTTCTTTTTTCCAAATTATGCGTGCACCTAGCCATGATTGTTTGTATCTTGCTTCTAGATTTGATAAGTATTATGCTTTTTGTGTAGTTTTGGACACAGATTACTCTGTTTCATAAGGAACTGCATTGAGTTCTTGCCCATGACTCAGAGGAAGACCTAATCCTTTTCAGAGGGTTCAGATCTGGACTGCTCTGACAACCCAAGCTCCTGCTTGGTCTGGGGATCTCAGCTGGCATCTCAGCATGATGTTCCAAGCAGAGGATTGTGACTGACAGTATCCTAAATCCACTATGAAAACATAAAATTCTTCTGGTTGTGGGGTTGTTCTGTATTTGTATTGCACAGGCATTGTACATACATGACACTTGCATGCTTTTTAAAGCACTGTGCCATTAAATAGTCAATCCAGTGGTCCACTAATGAGTATTTTATTTGAAAAGTAAAAGCAAAACAAATTAAGGACATGAGTGTTAATAGCTAACTGAAGCTTATTTAAATGCCAAGTTGGATTATAGATGAATAATGGGATTTTTTTTTCCAAGGGCCATTTCATATAAACCAGCACTGTCCTGTCTTCAACCTGAAAACCAGTTATTTATGTTTGATTTTTTGTTTTTTAGTGCATCCATTCATATTACCTTTCATATTCTGGACTGTCATGTTGATATGAATATGACACAGTAGCACAGCATACAGCATTTGTGTAATGCAAGGTCTTTGTAATGACCCATCATCCTCAAAACTGGGTGTAAAATAAGTATCTGACCTAAAATATTTAAGAGTTATTTTCTTGCTTGTCTGAGTTGGCTACCCATAGGTGATAATGCCAAGATGTCTAAAGCATCAGTTTTTAAAATGAAAGGTCTGAGTTCAAAAGCTAGAAGGAGGTAGCCAGGAAAGCGAATCTATATTGCTACCAGCTCTTTGCACACTGTTTTGTTTGGGTGCACTGGACAGCTTACATTTACTGCCTTCCATAGCTGATGACAGAGATGGATGTTTAGCTGCCATACAGAGCTCTACCACTAGTTCAGTAAGTGACTTGGGCTCTTTCTGTGTGCCCTCTTGAGGGTTTTTAAATTGCCTGTAGGTTATTTACTGGGTTTCTGCATAAGAATCGAGCTCATTTCTGGTCACTGAAAGCCCAGATGTGCCAGATTGACTGTTTCCGTGTTGTAGGAGCTAGAGGTTTAAGTCTTGATCTTATAAACACTTGCTACTTAATTTAGTTTTATTCTTAGGCACATAGTCCCTCAAATTTCTTTTAATTTACAACTTTATTGGATCTGTCTGATGAATGCGAAGCACAGCATTTATAGTTTTGGGTCTTCTGAAGTGTGCAAGACCACATGTACAAGCATTGTAGCTAAATTCTGTTTTGATATATCAGGATCATCTCAGGAGTGGGCTGGCAGAGATTACAGATGATGGGGAAGGAAATAAAGCTGGATATGGAAAGGAGATGAACAAGATTTAAATGACTCGCTACTGTCATTTCTCAACTTCAAAATGTCACTCTGGAAGCTATGTGTGAGCACTATACCTTGCTAGTCTGAAAGCCTAAAGGTTATGCAGGCTTGTTAGTGGAGGTCGACAGAGGGATGTTTATTTTCAGCACTGTTTTCTCACTGACAACTTCAGAGTGAAATGGGACCACAAATATGTATGCTTGGTGATTTCAAGTAGCACTATCATCACTTTTGCCTCTTAGTTCAGAGCTGAGTAAATTCTGGCCAACACATCTACATCAGTTTGCTACTCATGTATCGTAGCTTCAGTCCCAGGAGCTAAATTTGAGATTGTTTTATGTTTGTTTATTATTTTTAAAAACAGTGTAGCATAGCACAGTCATGTTTGACTTCTCAAAATAGTAAATAATATGGTGATACTAGTGCCATCAATTCAGTCTGTGCTTAAAACTACTCAGGTAGCAGGGTATTTTTAGGGATCAGTTTCTATATACTATACATAAAATATGTGGAGCCCTTAAGGGTAATCTAACATATATGTAGTAGCTTATTTCTAGTACATACTATGGGGATGTCAGGTCAATCATGCATTTGGACAAATGCTTTTGATGTTTGTGATGTAGATAAGTAAATATTGTGCTGTAGATAAATGTTTGTGATGCAGATAAGTAATTCATTGTGCACATGTCCTTGTTTCATGGGTTCATGTAGATGTCTGTTGTTAAATCAGTGGTTATCAGACTACATGGTAATATGTTCTCTTCTGACCCTTGTGTCTGAAAATGACCCTGCCAAGTCAATAGAGCTAAAGGACCTGTTCACAGCCGTAGCCTCAGGTGCCTTTGTATGTACTTTCAGCTATATAACTGTACTTGGAAAAAGTTCTTCAGCCTTTTCAGGGTCCCTCCTTATTTCCAAAACCAGTGACTCGTTTCAGCAATGCATGCAGCCCCTTTTTTTGCTTGCTGTCTTTTTGCAGACTCTGCAACCACCCCGTGCTGCTTTGTACATAGTCTTGCCACTCTGGTATAGGAGCCTTTGCTGTTGTTTCTACCATCTGGAGCAGGCTCTGTGTATCTTTCTGCCTCATCAACTCTCCATCTCTTCAACTTTTGTCTTTTTTTTAAAGTAGATTTTCTCATCTGCATATGCCTCTTAATTTTTTTTCTCACTCTTTTATTGGCCTTATGGCTCAGTGCCTTAATTTATTCATCATACAGTGTCTTTACGCCACTGGTTTCTGTAATTTATACTGCGTGCTGCCTGCATCCACTGCTTTGTTGTATTTAATTCTGTTCAGTGTTTGGGAATATAGTTGGTATGAAAGGCAGTATATGATATAAAGTTGTATTATATTGTACAGAGTTACAGCAGCATCTGCTGCTATATGTATAAATATTCTAACTTTGCAACACTTCAATAAAGGAGGTAATTTGGGCTAATTTTAAACAAAAAATTCTGTGATGTATAAAATGAATTTCAAAACAGAGCTTATGATCTATATGAGTAGGGGTTGATCTGCAGCACAAGGTTTATCAACTGTTGTTTCTCATATAAATATGTATTTGTGCATGTGTCTGTGTGTGTATGTATATACTTTGTATGTAATACAGTATTGTTAAAAATTTCTGCTCTTGGAGTGATGTGATCAAAGGAAGACATTGCTTTCTTTTTTGTTCTTTTGGTTCATGTTTTTGACTATTTTGAAAATTTGAGCTTTCACCAAGAGAGCTTTGCATCTGGCTTTCCTGGCTCATAGGAGTGCAAGCTTCTTTTTACATCTGTAGTTGTGTACTGGTGTGATGGCAGTTTGCTGTGGGCACAACACAGGAGCTGCTCTGACCCCAAGTTGCTTGCTTCTCTTTGCAGATAATCATAGAGTTGTCTAGGTTGGAAGGGACCTTTAAGATCATCTAGTCCAACCATCAACCGAACTCTGATGAAAGAAACGGCACTAAACCATGCCACTAAGCACTAAGTCAGCCTGTCTTATAAATCCTTCCAGGGGTGGTGCCTCAACCACTTCCCTGGGCAGCCTGTCCCAATGCTTAATAACCCTTTCAGTGTCAAAAATTTTCCTAATATCCAATCTGAACCTCCCCTGGCTCAACTAGAGGCCATTTCCTCTTGTCCTATTGCCTGTGACTTGGGAGAAGAGACCAACCCATGCCTCTCTCTTAAATCCAAAGTCCTCAAGTTAAAAGACAGATTTGAGAAAGATATCTCATAAAAAAAAATACCTGTGGCTTGGTTTGTTCAAGTCAGAATTAAATTAAAAATTGGATTTGTAGAATTCTGATCAGTCAAATGACACAGCTAATAGTGGTCTGACCTCCGAGCAGTGCATTCCTGGGACTGAAAGTCTTTACTTTTTCAAACCTCTGAAAGCTCAGAGGTCTTCCAATACCTGCAGGATTGCACAACTTGTGAATGCCTGACTCTGCTCTAGTTGTGTACCTTCTGCAAGCGGGGACACCTGCACGGCTGTGCAGACTTTCTGGGAGCAATCCGTGTCCCAAAGTAGAGGCATCGGAGAAAAGCACTTGAGCGTGCTTTCTGCTCAGGACCAGCAGCAGGGCACTTTCCTGGCTCTATCCCACAGTGGCAATCCCAAAGTCTTGTGGCTATGGCTAAACATGACTCTATTTTAATGGTGAAACCAGTATCTGTTAATTCTGGGATTTTCAGTCATTTAATTTGGCATTCTTTGTCCAAGGTGTTGTTGTGAGACCTTCCTTCATAAGCTGAACTAGAATAACAAGAGGCAACTATTTAAAGGAAATATTTTAAACATGAGGGTGTTGGTAATAAAAAAAGAGTTCATCTGTGCAACAATACTACATTTGCTATTGTATTTGATTACTAATGAATACAGAGTATTCATCTTAGCAACAAGCGGAAAAAGGGAGGAAAAAAGTTTTGTATTAAATCAACTAAATGATGAAGTGAGTCAGCAGAGGCTGTTTTAGTATTCAGAATGCAAAATATGCAGCTCATAACCATGAAATTTACTGTACCTTTTATAAACATATTTTGATTGTAAATGTGTGTGTGAGATAAAAATGCTTGGTTTTTAGGTCTAGATGGACAGCTAATTTTTTTAAAAAACTGTGACATTAATGGCTGGAACTGTAATGCCCCTGTTATTCAATCTTGAAAAAGTTTGCTTACAGTTCACTTCTAATGGCTCTTTCATGCCATTATCAAATGACTGATAGTCATTGCAAGCATTTTAGCAGCTTTCAGATCTGTTATATTTTTAATTAAATTGGCTGTGAATTGCGTAAGTAGCAAAGGTTGAGAAACTAGCACTCAGTGCAGCATAGCTGTTTCTTAGCGTAGCTGTCACAGGACATTCATGGTCTTGATTTCTTTAAACACTTTATGGTTCTTTTAATCTGTATCAGATGTTGACTTGGAACAGTAAGTAAACAGCTTTGGAGAGCAGGATGGGATATTGCAGAAGTACCCGGAGGTGCTCCAATGGAAGCAGCCTGGTTTAGAGTGCACAGAGCTCCTGACCTGCATGTTGCCAGTAGATGCATGATGGTTGTGGAGAATGTGGTATCTGTGCTTAAGGCTAACGGACTTGTTAGCATGCACGTGTACACTACACACACCATGCCCTGCTTTATAGCTGTAGGATGTCAGTAAGGTCTGTTGAGCTTACTGTCAAATGGAACAACAATTATTGGAACAACATCACCAGTCCCCCCAAGGAATTGCAGATGTCCCTTAGCCACCAGTAGGTGGGCACTGTGGCAGCTGCTTGCTTGCAGAAAGGGGGATGAAAAATTAGAGGCCATAACCTATATTCTTTTGCCATCATTTATTTTAAAATATGTTCCTGTGAATACTGCCTTTGCTGTCATTGCCTCTTTATGATTCTTTCTGCTAGTCCCTTCTTCCAGTTTCAAATGAGTAGAGCAACACTGCAAACATAGGAGGATGTGACTCTTATGTTAGGCTGATTTACAATGTCTTATTCAAAACTATCGTAGACCAAACTTGTTCAGCCTGCCTGAAGCCATGGGCACCATCAATGGGAAATAATATTGTGGTTTTTAATAGATTAGTAAATGCTAAAGAAAAGAAATTAATATTTGGTACTTTGTGCAGGTGACCTAAGGATGAGAAACATATGGACGAATCTTGAAGGCTTTTTGGTCTGTCTTGACTTGGGCAAAACAGTATCAGAGCAAAAGGTCTGGGAAAAGAAATCCAGACTGGAGTCTGGCTCTCGCACAAGAGGTCACCGTACTTTTCCCATATGCTGCTGTCCCTTTCTGTGCTGGGCAATACACCTTGCTTTCTAAGAATATTGTAACACATGCTTCTTGAAGAAACAAAAAGCTACAATTTTTAGGTCAAAGACCACAAATTGATGTCTGTTATTTGCACTCTTACATACTTTCACTGAGCATAGCAAAGCACACCTTTGAGGGCTTCAGCACAGGAGGAACCCATGTCACCCCTCCAGCCCTTCTTCTCTGAAAACCCTGTGGGCTGCTGAAGTTAATGGGGAGATACATATAGATGATGTCAACTGCTGCTGGTTTGTCTTGTTACAGAACACAAGTCCAGTTTCAAATTAATTATTTAGGCTGCTCTCAATTCAGACTATTTTTCCTTCTTTCAAAGTTCTTTTTCTGATTGCCCAGGTTTTCAGCTGTTACCCTGCACACTATGTACTTGTCCTGATGTTGGTCTATTTAAATCAAAGTACTGTTGATGAAGCAAGACAATAAGGGATTCTGGAATGGGTTCAGCTTCACTGTGCATTCAGTGTTACAAACACTTAAAGCAATAGCTCTGCCACCAGGTAATAAAACTACGTGTAAGTGGGAGCTTCATGCAGCCTCTTTGCAGTCTAGAGGCTTTGTTTAGATTGAGCTGTCCATGTTGTTGAACTACATCCACTGCTGCATCTGAACAGGTCTTCATGTGCTCCTGGCAACACTCCTCTCCCTTCTGGGGTGGACTTGCACCCTGTTTTATTTCTCATTTTGGTCTTCCTGGATGATTTTTTTTTTTTTTTTACCCACAGTTTGATCAGGGCTTTGATCAAAGGACCATTATATTTTCCCTACATGCTTAGCAGGCACCTGACCAGTTTCTCTGCTTGCTCTGGGGTGGGTGGTGGGGTAAAAGGCACTTATTCCTCATTGATGTGCTCTCCAGTGGCTCAGCCCAGGAAAAACAGCACTGGGGGAAAGCTCTTCAAAGAGCTACTGTCTCTCAGCTTTAAAGCATCACCTGTCAACCCCAGGTCTCTGGCTCAGAACAGCAATGAAGTGCTGGAAAATTCAGGCATATGCAAACTTGTCTGTCTTTGAAGAATACAGACATTTGAATTTAAATTCAGCCTCTACAAAGGTTGGCTTCAGCCCATGGGGTCAGACCACTCCCTGCTTCAGAAGGGTGGCAGTTTGTGCTAAAATGGATTAGCAGATATCCATATCCTCTTGTTAGTATTGCAATTACAAATCAGTATAACATAAAAGCTTGGTATAATTGTGCTGGAAGTGAAAAATATCTCTTTATGTTGCAGCCACATTAGACTTGCAGAGCATTGTGGCAATGATTACTTTTTGCTGAGGGGGAGAGAAAAAGATAAATGACTTCTAAATCACCACATGACTCAGCCTGCAAGCTCTGAGTTTATTTGTAAGACATTTATCTCCTTGTATACTCACCAGGAAAAAAAATTATCATTTAATTAATAAACTTAATAGCCTGAGGTATTCTGATCAATAAAAAATAGTATGAGAGAACAGGGCCTGATGCAATGAAATATTGAGTTGTCTGCAGACAAACCCATGATTTTCTTTAAAACTGATCATGCTCCTGCCTAATTAGTTAGGGGAGGCTGCATGGTAAGATGCATTGCTCTGCTGAAAATCAAACTCATAGGCCAGCCTGAACAAAAATTTGAAACGGTTCCTTGTGCCTTGGAACAATTTCCCCTTTATGTTTTCTCTCTATGACCTTTTGAGCTTTTTTTTTCCCTGCTGGCACAGAGATGCTGAACTCCCTTCCACTGAAGCCAATGGGTGTTTTTCCACTGACTTTAGCAGACCCTGGCTGGGTTGAATTCTGCTGCTGACGGGGCCTGACTCGCTGCCTGTGCCTGTTGTGACATTAGATCAAAGCCCCATTAGAGCTCTGCAAATCCAGAGTTACCACGCTGGCTCCAGGGCTTATCCCAGTTAATGCCCAATAACCAACAGCAAGATGTGCCCTGGTCTGCTGTTACCAGCGGCTCAGACGTGAGCAGCGGCGGCTGCCTGGCAGGACAGGGTTTGTTTGCTTTATCTGCAGCTCTGCAACAAGCCCTGTTATGATTTTACTCTGTGCTGAGGCAGCCAAGGGCTGATCTAATGCACAAGTGGTTGCTGGGGGAAATATGCAAATGTATCATTTTTCTTTTCGTTCCATCTGTACTAAAAATGTGTCCTTAAAGAAAAGACCTATGGATATTGGATACTTCCTTTATAGGCTTGCAGAAATAGCAGGAATGTTTCATCTCAGTTTGCATGGCAGCTTTATAGTGGCGGATAGAAATGGAAGCAATACACCTCTTTTCACAGACAAATGCATCTAATTAGCTCCACATGTCACTTCTGACATTAGTGCTAAATGGGGTATGGCTGTTAAATTTGAATATGCTTTTGACACATTGTGTTAGAAGAAACAGTGCTGTGGAGACCATGACTTGATTGTGAATTGGTTCTTCTAAATTCGTGCTTCCTACATTGAAAATGCCAGACCCCTCTCTGTTGTCCTCTCACCATTGTTGGATGAAGTATCTTCTTCAGTCGTGGTAGGTGCTGTACTGCTTCTTGTTGGGCATCAGGTTAAGTTGAACGTGAGAGAAAGAGAAGAACATAATGGAGAATGGAAAAACGCACAAAGGCAGGGAAGGATGGCCAGGATGGTGATGCATTTCCTTCAATAGCAGCAGATTATAGTCCTAACAAGCGTGCTGGCCTCAGGATAGCTGTGACTGAAACGGGGTATCTGGAGCAAAAAGGGGCACTATCCCTGCTTTCAGTGGGGCACATTTGACCCCTTTTGTTCTCACACTGCTGTTTTTGAAGCTCCAAAGTGAGGTGGAAATATTAGAGTAGGTATTATTTACCTTATTGTTTCACAAATTCAGTGTAATTGTGAATGTGCCAATTATGATCTACTCCTAATATATTTTGTGTTAATCACGATTATGAGTTTACATGCAAAGTTGTCTTGTTTGGATGAATTCAGGCTCCTCCCTTTCCATTTTGTTTTTATCAACAGCAATTGTTACAGGTTTCCAGATTATTATGTGAAACCTCACATTTTCCTGTGCTGAGTTCACAATTATGGAAGACCTGCAGACCCCAATTATCACAATGGGTCAAGGGACATGCTAGGGAATAAGAAATGACGCTTAGAGTAAACACTGCAAGATGTGGTCCTCCTTTGCTGGATCTCCTTTTACCCCTTAAGTACCACGCGTATTTTCTGTCTTGAGGCACAAGAATTCTATAAATAATATTAAGTGTCCATTAGCCACAATTGCAACATCACAGTGGAAAAGTCTGATAATAGGAGAAGCTTCTGAAGATACCAGAGAAGAGATGCTTAGAATGAAGGAAGTGTTTTCCTAAAATTTGTCAGAATGTTTGATTTTGAAGTAGCAGATAACATTTTCATGAAGAATTTAATTTGTCATAATCTTTCTCTAGTTTTTATCCTGCTCTGTGTGCAGTTTTCTGACTCACGCTATGACTTAATTTCTCGTTCTGTACCCTGCTCACTGCCATAATGTGTGAGCATTCAGATGTTTTCACTCAATCACTTTAATTAAAGCAGGAGTCCTTACCCTGAAATGTGGACAATGAGTAACACACAGCCAGCTATGCTTGTTAGGCTCAGAAGGTTTTTTTTAATTATATATGTGCCTACTGGTATTCAATGCAATCTCATTTTAGCATTTAAGCAAGCGATCAGCTTAAGTGAGTTCAAACAGATCTTAAGCATATGCTCAGTATTAGGAGAGAACTTAAATGCCCTGCTGAATGGGAACATGAATCAGCTTCTGATTTACTGACAAAATTGCTATCTAGAGAAAATGTCCTTCCTTCCTAGACTCTTATTAGATGAGTTGGAGATAATAGCCCTTTCCCACTGGTGCCAAAATCAGCACAAGATCTGTCTTCATGTCGTAAGCAAAGGCTTAGTGCAGCAAGCTGGCACAAACTATTTTGCTTTCTTTAGGTTATTCTTAGCCTATCCCTCTCCCATTAATAACGAATGAACATGAATTTTTTTGCAATGTTAATTTTCAAGAGGCTTTTTAGTTGTGAACTGGGATGACATTTTTTTCTCAATAATGTATTACACAGTATTTATCCAAATTTTTACTGCTCAAACCCCAGAGGTGAATTGGAAAGATTGAAACTCTAAACTTGATTGGTGTCACAGAAATAATCCCTAACATGGTGTTTATAGCTTTCCTAATGTTCTCAACGCTATCTCCTGAAATGTCTCCCAATCCTTGGCACTGTCATCTCAAGCAAACTTTAAAACCAAACCAAAACAAAAAACCAAAACAAAAAAAAAAAGTGTCAGTTCAGCTGTGATAGGAGGCAGTGAACTGCTACCCTGTGGTCTTAGTCTGGCTGTAGGGCAGCTGATGGAGTCCTACCAGTGGTTTCCTGGAAGTAGGTTTGCCCTGGTTTGCTCTTGAGTCATGAGAAGGTGTAGAGAGAGGTCTGAAAGGTGCATTAGCCCAGATGAAGCACCACACAAAGGTTTGGCCCTGGCTGTTTGCCCAGAGATAAAAATGTCCACTTGGTGTAAAGAGTTTCTCCCTGACTTGGCTGAGTGGACCAAAACCATTCCAGGAGCTCAGTGACATTTGACAAAGCGAATGAGTAGAATCAGACCTGAAACAGGTTTTGAAATAAGAATAAATTCATGCATAAATGCAGTGTGGTATTGGTTATAAATGGAAATAAGATGATAGCAAAGAGTTTGTTTTTAACTACTATTTAGATTTTTCCAAAGTGTAGGGCACTATAAAAAACAAGGGCTGGTAAAAATGCAGGTAAAGGTGAAATGTTACAATATTCAGTATTCTCTGAGAATCGATAGAATACTAGAGAGAAACAGTGTGATAGAATAAGTTTTTTCTTATCTGAAATATTAGTTTATAATGTTAGCTAAATTAAGCATTTATTATTAATAAATGTTCTCATCTTACTGTGTTATTTAATTTTTTTTATTTTTCATAATTTGCTATGGGGTGCCCTCAATTTGAGTGGCAACAGTGGAAGGTTTATGCTCTGTAGTCTGCTGGCTGTTCTGCCAGCAAAGTAAACAGCACTTTAGATAAGATTTGGGCTTGCAGCTTTGCTTAATGAGAACATCATCTTTCAGGGCACGGATTTGCTCATGTAACCAAATAGGCCATGCATATCCCTATTTGTTATAAAAATTAATACACAAAATAAACTCTATTTACATAGCTATATGGACAAGTTATATTATGTCTGTGTCCCTATCTGTGTAACTTCATTATAATATTACTCAGTAGCTCAGAGAAGAAATGACAGTGAAGCTCTGTGGCATCATGTGGGTGCTTCAGATGGAGAAGAAAATCTGACAGTCCCGGCATGTGAAGGACTCGTGTACTGTATCCCCACATGTCTTTCTACTGGTAATGCTCTCTGCTCTGCAGTAAGCTCTAGGTGATTTGGATAGCACAAAATACTTAGCTTTAAACTGAGGTTAAAATCAGTAAGGAATAGAACATAAGAATTTGTACAGTGTGATATTTGATGATAAAATTAAATCGGATGCTTTTAAGAAAAACAGCTATGCCATATTGCTGCGTGGATGCTGTTATCTACATATGTGTTCATTTTTCTTAATGCTAAAATAATGCTGAAAACATACACTGAAAATGTAGTCAAATTTATAGTCTGTTCAAGAATGTTGCTCCTTTTACTACAATCATGGTGCAAAGCAAGAGCTTCCTCACCATATTTCTCCATTTTCTCCATTAATGCAAGAATGATATTAAATGGCATTGTCTTTTTATCAGTTCAAAGAAAATAATAGAACGGTTAGAGTTAGAAGGGACCTTAAAGATTATCTAGTTCCAACCCCCTGCCCTGGGCAGGGACACCTCCCACCAGACCAGGTTGCTCAAAGCCCCATCCAGCCTGGCCTTAAAACCCCTCCAGGGACGGGGCAGCCACAACTTCTTTGGGAAACCTGTTCTAGTGCCTCACCACACTCACAGTAAAGAATTTCTTCTGAATATCTAACCTAAGTTTTCCCTCTTTCAGTTTAAAACCGTTATGCCTTGACTTATCACTACACTCCCTGATAAAGAAAAAACAAGGAAAGCAGAAGGAAAGAGTCATGAGGTCCAGCCATTGCCCCGCTATGCAGATAGGGAAGCAATTGACAGTCTCACACTGTCTTGGAGGCATTTGATAACTCATTGAGAATGTGCAGTTAAGTATCTGTCACTCTCCCCATGCTACATAATGCATAAGGTGTATTATACAAAAGTGTTCTTTATTTTACAGTAGCTATTTGTGTAAATCTAACTGTGTAGTGGCCAATAAGGCAGCGTGTTCTCCTTTCCTTTCAGGCCTATCAATAAACTTGCACATTTTCCAAGTTAGGTTTTTTTTAGTTCACATAGGTTATAGTTACACTGATAGAGGTTTTCTTTCCTAATATAAAACATTCAACCAAAAAAACATTCTTTAAAAGCATAGTGATGGAAAATGTAAAACAAGTTTTAAAATTTCCTAATTGTAAACGCCTTTGTCTTTTGAGTGCCTCACAGCAGATCGTTTCCAGGTAATTATTATGTGAAAAATGTTGGACCTTCTTGGTTCATACATATATTGAAGAGATGCAAAGCCAATATAAAAAGAGTTTTAATTGGTTTGAGATAGTAGCAGAAAATAATTTTCCTTCATTTGTAGAATAAAAAAAAAAATAAGGTATTCAGCTATTAAAATTGGGAAAGGAGTGCATATTTCAGTACTGCAGTTACTCATGTGTGAAATACAGAAAAATGTTAATTGAGGTAGGCTTGTGAAGTGAAATTAGTTGCAAGTGGACTGTAGATGAGCAAAGGGATTCTTAGGATGTTGCACCTCAGCCATACTTTGAGGTTAATTCATTAAAGATAATTGCAATGCTAAATAGTTTCCTATAAGGAATTGCTGCTACAGTGGTCTAACACTTTTAGTCTGATTGAATCAAATGCTAATTAGTAATATTCAGATTTATGTTATGCTTATTTATGTACTGGCCACCCTGATTACTTCCTTGACTGCTGGTAATCTTCTCTGTCAAGGGTGACAGCCCTTCAGTCTCCAGAAAATAAGGGCTTGAATAAGGGGAACTTCAGCAAGAGGAACTGCCTGTTCCTGTCCTTGTCTCCTTATCTCTAAAGTCTGTGTTAAAAATAGGAGCAGCTGAGCAGTCTTTCAGAGTTTCATAGCTGATTAGATCCTCATCAATAACTCTAGAGTAAATGCAAAGTATTTGGTGTGGTTCTCTGAGTGGACTTGACAACACTTATGTATCACTGCGCCAAGAACTCAATCAAATGGTCTCTTGGCATGGATGTAACATTTGGGTTTGCAGCCCAAATACCCAAATTGTGGTCTGGGTGCCTTTGGGACCTGAATGAGGCTTGCTGGACTCCAGTCAGCAAGACAGATCCATGGTTCTTGGGTGCAGGGAAAGGAGATTTGGTATTCCTGGCTCTGCCCCATCTCCCACCAGGCAGAGGCCATTTGATGTGGTTGGACACAATATCCCTGCCTTCATCCAGGAGAAAGGCAAACCAAACAATACAGGATAATATGTTCTTCACCATAAGAGCAGAATACCAATGTGAGTTGGACAGAAGTGAAAAGAAATGTTGTTTTATGTCAGAAAACCAAATAAAAATCCATAGCCTCTTACAGATTTCTGTTGCTTTCCTATATTTATTACTGTGACATAAGCGTCCTCTGCATCTATTTACTCTTTCTTGGGGTCTCAGGTTTGCATATTTCATTTGCCCAGATGGCCTGCATCACTTTGTGAAGGATGATCTCTCTGTGCTGAAAAGGTATGTGTGCCAGGTCCCATGCATGTTATGACTTATTTATTGCCTCCCTGGTGGCATGCTGTCGCCAACAGGCGTGTAATTAGAATAGCTTGGGCTGAAGACCTGTGGAAAGTCTGAGTACTTTCATAATTGGCCAGTGAGTGCTCCAGTCTTGAATCCTCTACGATTTCCACTATCGGAAGCTCAAGTTTCTTTCTTCAGTGTTGTATTTATCTTTTATTCTTGTGAAAAGAGGAAATCCTTGCATTTTGGATCTCTTCTCATTTGTATTGACTTACTTGATGACTTGTTATTAGAAACAGCCAGCTTTTGCTTTTAGAGAAACTTCCAGTCGTTTAAACAGACCAGCAGTGTCTCTTTCTTCTGGCGCTCCCATCCTGTACAGGAAAAGCAAAAGTAAAAAGTAAGAATAGGAGAAAAATGTTACCAGAAACAGCTAAGCCAACAGCATAATCTGCAAGTTCTGTGCATACTGTTATGATATCTGAAACATAATTATCAAGCTTAAGTTAATTAGACTAATGCTTAGAAAATCTGGCATGGCAGATTGTGGTAAGTAATTATATATACCGATTAAAAGATGTAATACACAGTGAGCAAAGGCAAAAAGAAAACTCCATTTGATACAGCCAGTGAACATAGACAATTAAGAAGTCAAGTAGATGAGCACTGACAAAGATACTGAACTTTGTGGAAGATGATGGGCAAGATGCCAATTTTCCAGTGGAACAGATTTTACATAGTATCAGTTAAACTTTTGTTTTATGAAAATCCATGCTACTGTTCCGTAACTGGAATATATGAAGGGCCACTTGCTTTTTGCATTAGGATTAGTTGACATGAATACCAGGGTATGTGCAAACAAGAATGTGACATTAGAGTACTAGTTTACATATATATAGAAGTTGTGTAAATGGCTTTTCTTAAAAGCAATTCACAGGATGTCATATGAGAAATAAAGCTGTGAAAATGGTGTCTTCTGCAATTAAATGTCATGTAATAAAGCTTACGGGTCAGCATGAATGAGGAGAGCTTGTGTGCCTTTGTGCAATTCAGTACAGGCTAAACCCTGGAAATGCAGACTGAGAACTTTTTTTTTCTAAACTAGTCTTCAAGCAAAATTCACAAAAAATAGAACAAAGACCTAAAGAAGAAGAGAAAAATCTAGCAGTAGACCTTCTGTGCAAGATGTTCTGGTTGCAAGGTACCTTGCTCTGACTAAATTGTGTCTAAATGAATACAATTATTTTTCAAGTCCTCCACAAAGTGTGTGTCTGTACAACCTATTCCCCAATCAACCCCCTCCTGAAGAACGAGTGGGAAACCGGCTAATTCCTAGTCTGGCAAATTGAGATGAAGCAAGCCCATGTTAGATCCATTCTCACAGCATTTAATCCATAAGTATTTGATTGAGCTTCTGGAGTAATGTACAACCTCTTCTCACCTGAGCCATGTTTTTTATTCATATCTGCTGAAAATTGCTTTCATTTCTGTTGATCTCATTGCTTCCTAATGCATGAACAGACTGATTGAACTTAAAGCAAACTAAATTACTTTTTGTCTCTGAAAACTGGGAATGTTTGGGTTTCTTTTCCCATCTTCATAGCCTTCCTACCCTCCATCCCTCCCTGTTCATTTGATCACCCCATCCATGTAGTATAGAATTTTCTGGAGCTCTGAAGCATGTTCTCTGAGACACCATGAGAGAAGGTGGTGATCCGCTGTTGGGGTATCATCACTGGAACAGAACTTGCAAAAATGTTGCAAACAAAAAAAGTTTCCGTGATTTTCCCAGATGAGTATTTCCAAAATGTCTGTGCTCAAAGGTTTAAATATTAATTCTGTCTAAAAGCAATGATACTAAAGCCTACATATTAAATAATAATTGTTATGCAAATGCTATCAATTCATGATTCCTATATAGAAACATGGGGATGTCTGGGAGGCTGTAGCATGGGCAAAGGCAACTGTTTTTTTCCTAGGCAGTTTAATAAGATTTTCAATGTATTTTCATCAAAAACACCTTCCTACTAGTAGAAGCTATCAGCCTTAATTAACTGCAAAATCTATGCAGCTAAAATTAATTCTCCCCAAATTCACAGTCCCTTCACTGAAATTAATTGCAGAATATTGTATTCCCAGGCTATTATGCCATCCCTGTTCTTCAGTGTGGGCATTATGTGGGTAAAACTGTGGTCTTGTATCCCAAAAAAAGAATTTGAACAGAAGGCCAACACTGCAGGTTGGAAGAGGAGTAAATAGATTTTTTCCTCTTTCAGGCAGCCTGTGCCCCCTGCCCTCTGAAAAAGCCCCTGTTATCCCAGTCTGAGTTTCACCAAGTAAATAAGGGCTCCTGTATTGGGCCCCTTGTCTGTGACTCTTTGTTCTCATTTGATTTAGTGTATGAGTTAAGAGGTTCATCTGCAGAAAGAAGGAGCCTGCTTGAACAGTATCAAACTGTTCATCACTTTTCCTTCTCTTCCCTCTGGGTATTTCCATTAATGCTGTGAAGGCAATGCAGCAGGGACCTCTTGCACAGCTTACACCACTTGTGCCCGTCCATTCCAAGCAGAATCTTAGACCCATGTTATTACTTTATATCATTATATGTTACCCATATTCTGCTACGGGTAAAAAACCTTTGTGAAGTTTGTACAACAGAAAAAAATAAATTAGGTAAACTTCCATGTGATGTCCCTTGAGGGAACTTGAATAAGTTTCATGGCAACATTAATTGACTGGAAAAACTGGAAGAGGTGATTGACCATCTGAAATTTCCAATTCTGCTCTCATGTCTGGGTCTAGAGCCATCTACTGCCATTATAACATCAAGAAGTGTAAGCCTCTGCTGAATTTTATAAATATTCTAGACATTGAAGATATTTTTTCCCTTTACTGCTAGTTTAAGAGATGAATTTGCAGACTCTGGGGCATTTGCCCTTGACAAAGCTTGTCTGGTTCTTATGCCACTAGGTCAGTGGAATATCAATAGATTCTTAATGCAGTCTGTCTTTTAGAGTTTCTTTCATTTCTCAGAGCAAGAGTAAATGTCATTCATATTGGCAGGTTATAATGGGAACATTGAGATACTAATTTTTAAAAATATACACAGCTGCTTTTAAATAGTCTTGGTCTCCCTCTTGTGTGTCTTCAGTGTGTCTATAGCAATTACAAGGTTAGATATCCCTCAGGATGCTGGAAAAGGTCATTTTGTTGTCTTTTCTGCCCCATGCCTCAGTGAAATATTCATGGTATGGCTCAGGTATTGGGATTGGGTTTAATGTTTCGTTGCATTGCCATCTGTTTTGTTGTTGCAGTTGTTGTTTTTTCCCTTGGTGGGGGGAGAGGGAGCATGGAGGCAGCGGTGAGGGATGCTGGCATATGGGTCTGGGTCTGATATAAAAGATGAGTACTGAATCTGCAGGAACGGAGTAACTTCTCTGATCTGAGCTGTTTTCTTGTTAACATTAAAAGTCTTCCTTGTGAAAATCTGCCATTATGCCCATAGATCATCAGTGATAGATAGTCTCTGTGTCTCCTCAAAGGCTATGAAGCTACATTAAAGTAAGCTTTTACATTATATGTAAAGTTCATTCATATAACTTAGCGCAGGCACAGAAATAAAGCTCCTCACTGAGACAAATGGCATTAATAAGTTCCAAGGACGTATTCAGTAGAGTTTTCCAGAGTATTGTGGTTGCTCAATGGCAAAGGGCAGCACAGAGAAAGGCTAAACTGCCAAGGGGTGCTCTGCTGCAGGTGCCCGAGTCCCTTGGCTGCAGCCACCCACAACCGCTCAGCCGGCGGTGGCACCACTCCTCGGCCACTGGACCTGAGGACAACCACGGTAATGCAGAGACCCAACATGGAGAACATCTCACAGGAGGGGCAGAGTGGGATTCCCTACAGTGGGTTTCTTGTAGATGAGTTTTAAGCTTTCATGTGACTTTATTTTTACTGTAATGAGAGTGTTTGGCCCATAACGTTTCACCAGGATTTTTCAAATCTTTTTTGATCATCTTGCTCTTTTTCAGCATTTCCCTCTTACTGCTGTTGATTTAAATGTCATGACATTTTAAACATGACTTATTATAACAAAACAGTATATAAAACAATATGCTGCATAATAAATGCAGCTGTATTTTTTGGAGTGAATGTTAAATGAGAGCAATTTATTTCTTGACCTATTTTAGTACCTACTTACTAGAGGGTATTGGCTGCTTAAATCCCAGGGAGGCAATCTCAGAGGTGAAGCATTCTTGAGTGTGCAAGGCTGAAAGCTAAAGTAGTATTTGAGGGATGTCTGGGGGGAAAGGCCGTCCTGGGGATGTAGCTGCATCCAGGAGTACCGTGATCTTGAGCTCTGTGAGGAAAGCAGACAGGACCATCCTGGGAAAGTCTGTTGGCAGGTGAGGGGTCCCCTGAGAAACACACACAAAAGCAGGCTTGAAACCCCAGTGGTGTGCCTCAAGCATGTGGTATGTGTCATTCTAAACATCTGAAGCATCCTTAAAATCCTCCTACAGTCAGTGGAGAGAGTGACTCAGAGTATGAGTTACTCCAGGACACATTGACTGTTTTCTTAATTTCAGTGTTGGTGGGGTGGGGATTTGTTCAATAGGAATAAGCTAATTCCCCAGAGGAGAAGAAACCTGCTCTCTGCTCTGGCCGTTCTGGGCTCTTCCTGCAGCTCTGAGATGTGATGAGGAGGGTGAAGCCCCCCCCAGGCCATGGGGACACACTCATGTCTGCCTGCACGCTGAACCAGCTCTGTACCGATGCCATGGGATCTGCAGCTGATTTCCTTTGTGCTAGTAGAAAAATACCAAGAAAACAAATAAACCAAATCAACCTCCCTAATGCATGTGTCTTACTTGGCACGTCATGAATCTTATTGAGTGTGCTCAGGGTACGGCAAATATTTGTCTAAGGTAAGAAGATTAGCAGGGGAAGTTCTGACTTTGAAACTCCCTGCGTCAGGAGCCAGAATACATCAGCCTGATACAGGCACCTCGAGGTTATCTCCGCTCTTGGAGTGGGACATGCACATCGCTCTGCAGCTCTGACCTTTTGGGAAAAGGCTTTCAGTCAAGTAATACATGCACCTGCATGAGATTTTTGAATCACTGACTCTATCCTTGATTAAAGTGCTTTTCCTTGATTAAAAATAGCCTTTTTCCAAATGAGTAATGTTGCATGGCAGGCTGTGCACACAGGATAACGTTTCCTCCAACATTATCACATTGATGACATTGCCATTTCTTACCCAGGTCTCTCCACCACACATTTTTCTTGTGTAGGCAGCCCTCTCTAGGAAACACCATTAGGAAGCTCCCCAGAATCATCTACCTTTTCTTCCCAGGTGAGGAAGACTGCAAAGGTGTTTATAACATTATCTGCTAACTAGGAGGATAATGGGCATGGGAAAATGTATCCAAACACCATTATAGATTCTTGCCTTGATTTGTATCAGGTTGTAAATAGCAGTTCTCCAAGTCTTTGGCAGGACTTCTTACCCCAGTGGATATTTCTTCAAGTATCTCCTTTGTAATGTGCTCACTTTCCAAGAATTTTATCTCAGTTTGAGCCAAACTGGAAGTCTGTCAAGATTTGAGCTCTTCAGAGTGCAATCTACATATTTCACTGAATGGCAAATGTTTTTTATACAACTGTTGTTCTGCTTGTGGGCTTACTTGTCTTTTATACTTTCAAAAGCAAATTTCTTAGGATGCCTTTTATAGTTTTTTTTCTTATTCTTATATGCAGAATTGTTAGAAGTAGAGTTTATTTTAGCAAAGCATTAAACATATATGCTTAAGGGTTTAACTTAAAGGTTAAGTGTGTTTCCACAAAAATCTCTTCATCTAAGTGCTTTGTTTATAAGGGTGCAGTTACTCATATATCCATGTGAAGTATGAGGTTCAAGTCTTTCCCCAAAGTACAACAACAAAACTAAAAAAAAAATATCTGTAGTCACTATGACAATTGATAGAAGAAAAACCACCACCACTCTATAAAACACAGCTTTGATAAACTGAGATTTCTAATGGAATATATGCTTTGTAGGAATAATATCATCAGCCATGAGGTAGCAGTGTATTTCATGTCGAAGTGGTAAAGTAATTGTAGAAGGATTTTCCAGCAGATAGTTAAAATATTGTGTTGCATATTGAATGCAAGCAACTTGGGCTTCTTCTCAATCTCCTTAAATAACTTGGATTTAATGCAGCAAGTAAAAAGCACCCCAAAACCAGGGATTTCTGATTCATGCTAATGCAGATATTGGTATGATATAGAATCTTAAGTAAAGTCAGCAGATGAGAAAATTATATGATGTGGGGTTTTTCTGCAGTGTTCACTGTAAGTTAGAGCAATTAAATTACAGCACTCTTGTAGCTGTAATTAAATATGGAAATGGGCCCAGAGATGCGGAAAGCACTGAAATGCCTGATGTGGGAGCAATTGTAAAGACAGCTCAGAAACAGGTCCTGATTCCTCGGCATCTGATGGGGGGCAGCCAGGCCTCTTGCACCATATTAACACACTATCTTGTAGGTGGTCAAGAGGGAGCATGTCACTCTTCTGCTCTGCCTGTGTTTTTTGCCTCTCCTGGGCCTCTGCCTTGAGCAGTTGCAGGGGGGGGAATACCAAGCTGGGGCATACCCAGGGCTGGGATCTCCTGTGATGATTACTCCCAGGTAGGTAAACAGGATTTAGGCCATGCTGTGTCTAAGCAACAATACTAAGCATCCCCAAGAAGCTGCATTGTGTTTTATTCTTTCATTTTACATCACTAGTTAAGTTGAGACTCAAACCACAGCTGAAGGCAAATAGGATGGAGACAGGAGCCATAGACTGGCAAAGGAGATTACCCACCAAAAAGCTTATACTCCCTTCAATAAGACAGTAGAGTGTGAGGACGTGATGTAACGCAGCAGAAGCTACAGAAAATAGCAGTAAATATCACATTTAATTATACATGGGGGTGGAGGTGGAAATGAAATCTTACTATGAGGATATAAGATAAAGAGAAGTGAAAGGAAAGAAAGCACAGAGGAAAAGAGCAAGGAGGACAAGACCAGGGAGGAGAGGGCAAAGGAGGCAATTCAGGAATTAAGTTGATGTAAAGGCAGTACAAGAGGAGGCACAGATGGCTGGAAGTCACCACCAGAACCAGGAGGAGGTCCTTAGTATCAACAAAGGGCTGAGGAGCCATAGCTGGCTCAGTCCCTAAGTTTTTCCTCTCATAGTGGGGTGCTCAAGATGAAGCCCCAGTACATCTGCTTGGTGCAGTGCAAGAATGGGGGCAGGAATGTGCTGTGAGTGTGTGTTCATCATACGGCTTTGGATCCATAAGGGAGTTGGAGGAAGAGGTGGATGTAGCAGCCCTGGGTTCACTGCAGAGAGGATATAAGACTTTCAGCCTCCTCCTGGTTCACCTGTTAATCTGATGCTGAAATACCACTCCACAGGTTTTACCCAAGTATGGGAATTAAGTATGGAAAAGATGCCTGGTATCGCAAGGTGTATTGGTAATAACAAACACCACCAGCTGAGTAATGCTTAGTATCTGATCCATGCTGCTGGCAATTTTTTTTTTTTTTTCGTTTTTTATAGCTGCTGGTTTTGAGAATATATTTTGTAATCACTGAAGCAGCTGAGGTTGGTTGTATTGCAGCAGTTTGGCATAATTACTCTCCATCACTATGATCCTTCTTTTAGTTAAATGCATTGGAGGTGATAAACTCTTAACTATCAACAGTAAATATTCATGGTGAGTGAGAACAGTGCTAACTACTGTAAAAGCTTTTTTTCCCCCAATGCTTTTGGCTAGTGCTCTATGTTAACACAGGTTGCTTTTCTGTTGGTGTTACAGCACAAGGAGAACAGGCCATAATATAGATGTCATTTCAAGCAATACCCAGTCCTAGACCCAGGTCGCCTCTAGTCTACTGCATTGAGAATTCCGGGCTCCTCCACAAAGGACAAGAAGGAGAGGTTCCCCAGTGCGAAGGTGTTATAAAACAATATTGTGTTTCCCTTAAGAATTGCAGTGATAAAAACGTAGACCATCCTGCAGCACTAACAACTTTAATAAAATAACATAAAGCACAGCTGTCAAGTCTGCCAGCATCTCACACTGGGAGACATGAGTGAGAAAATCAACGCTTTTCACAAGCAGAAATATTCAAAGAGCTCCACTGTTTACAAGTAATCAAGACTGACAGTCATAGATTATTGGTGGAAGAGCATTTTCTGCTTGAGGTGAAGGAAGAGGATAATTTATCAGGAAGCCCAAGAAGTCAGACATCAGTAATGATCTGCTTGAAGATGGGCATATCTTAGAAATAGTGCATTTATTTGTACTGCAAGGCAAGAAGATGTACTAAGTTATAAACAAGAGTCTTAGTGCTTGAAGAATGTTGAACAGATACAGTGTGTAATTTGCTGGGCAACTGCGATTAGAGAATTGACTAATGTGTGTCTCGGTGCTTGTTCAGAATATTAAAAGAAGTAGTTAGCATAATAGAGATTGTCTAGAAGAAATGTTCATGTTCTCCCATCCTATCCTCTCAGAGTTATCTGAGCTACGCTAATCTGGTTGTTTACCTTTTTTTTTTTTTTTTTATGCTTGCACTTCTGAGACACTCCTGTAGCGCAAAAAACAGGTTTTCATTTGGCTTCAGAGAATTTGAGGCTTTCTGAGTTTTGCAGTATCTGGGGTGGTGCTTTTGTATCACCTTTCTGTTATGAAAACAGGCAAAGTACCAGCAGTTTTAAAATGGCAAGTAGCTTGGAGCTCTACAGAAAAGGTTTTATAGACTTCCATCTGCCCTAGTTTCCTAGTTCTTCTTTCTTTCACTTACTGCATTTTATTGTATATTTTAGTCTGTATTTGAGCAACTTTTGCCAACATTATCATAACATTACTGAGAATAGGCTGTTCTTTCCCTGGCAGTGGCCCTGTCACACCATGGGTGTCCCTGGAAGACCCTGAGCAAAATAAAACCCCTTTACTTCAGGGTTTTGCACAGAAGTGCAAGAGAAGTGACTCTTGTAACTTCACTATGTACTATTTACTCTCACTTGAAATAACAGTTGTTTATCACAACTGGAAACATACGTTTGCTTGGGAAGGGATACTGAAGGTGAGCGGTCTTCTGGAAGTGTTCACTCCAAGGAGGGCAACAGTTCTTGTTTAGGGACCTTTGGGTAATATGGAAGCCCTGTCCCAGAAACCATACAGAAGGTAGCAAAAGTATTTTTTGAAAGAATGTGAATCAGTCTCCACCTCTATTCAGATTGTCCAGGGAAATCTGGGCACAACATCTCTGAGAAGATCATGTCAGGCAGATGATGTGGGACTCTGGATAAGGTATTTTTATGTTTTTTTCAGAGTTTGCACAAGTAGAATTGTTCTACAGAAAGTATCACAGAATTCAGGCTAGTCTGTGTTTGAATGTCTCTATCTGAGTAAGGATGTCAGCTCAAGTTCTCCAGCTTTTTCTGTCCAGCTGGGGAAAAAAAGGGGGAAATCACTAGATTTTACAGATGGATAGCTGGTAAATAGAGGTATTTTTTTTCCTTCACTGTGAGCAGAATCCTGGAGTGTTCCTCAGGTGCAGGAGAGCATTGCTTCGCCTGTATAATCCAAACTTTCAGTAGCACGTCAGATGTTTGTAAAGATGCACAGCTGAGACTTGCATGTGTGTGTGAATATGAATATACAGCAAGACACAGAAGTCCCTTAGAAACATGTATGTTATGTTTGTTTCCCACATGAATTCTAAATCAATAAAATTTAATACTGAAATATGTATTTCTTCCCTTAAAGAAGCATTCCAACTCAGCCAAAATACTATGGAGACTGTCTTAGCCTCTTTTTTTAAAAAAAAGAAATGTAGCTGTTTCTTACTGAGGCCCTCATGTGAAGATCTGAATCTGATTGAAAAGTACTTTACATAAGAACACATGAAATACCCAGATGAGACCAAACCCACCCCTGATCCATTGAAGACCACCAACAGATGCTAAGAGAGGATTTGAAGAGTGTGACAGGTGCACAGATGCTCCTGGAGTGCTCTCCATTGTGCTCTCCAGCTCCATTAATTTGTGGCATGTAGAATCCATGAACTAGAGGTGGTATCAGCAGCCCTTAACTTATTTGTGTTCCGCTTATTGGTACTGTTGATCTTGAACCTGTGTAATGTTTTGCATCCAGAACATCCTCCAGCAAGGTTATCCATAGTTTAAGTATTGTGCTTTAAAGTGACTATCTATATGGTCTGGCTTGTAGTGCAGCTGCAGTATGGTGCCAGCAGAGAAGGGTAGGCAGCAGCCGGAAACGGTTTTCCAAATCTCCAGGGTGGTGGTTAGATAATGCCAGAAACTGGGTGGCATTGAGGTGATAATTGCGTATAGCTCTTCAGAAATTACTGACACAGCAAGAGGTTTGAAGGCAGAACAGGCCTGGGATCCTGTTTGGGTAGATACAGCAATTTCATATTTAGGTAATATTAATCTCTAAGTCAAGTTGAACAATGAATATATTGGCCGTGATTTACCACCACAGTCCATTGTTTGTCACACCCAGTGTGTCCACAAAGTTTGCATATGTCTTTTGAGTATGAGCAGTGCGTGGGTGCCTGCTGTGGTGAGTGCTTTTGTGCCAGGCTGGGGCTTGCTGGGTGGTACCACAGGCTGTGCACCAGGAGCCGGGCTGCTGAAGTAGGTTGGGTTTCCAGGCAAGTTTCAGAATTCATTGCTGCTCCTCATATATCTGTTTTAACCTTAAGCCAAAGATTGATTATTTTTAAAGGTTAGCAGTTATGTAGCAAAAGAAACCCTCTCCTTTGCCAGCTTTGAGAAGTCACCGTGGGCTGCAACTTCACAGAGTTTTAATTTAGACAACAACAGCCACTTCAGAATATGCCTTCTTATTACTGTTCACTTCAGTTTTTTGAGCAGGGAAAATTAAAAAAAAAAAACAACTACAAGTCAAATCCTCACTTTACTAGTCTCCTCCTGGAGTTAGCTCTCACTTGGGTTGTGCAGAAACAGGACAGCAGCCAAATCACGGCACTAAAAGCACTTCTTGCAGGTTAAAAGAGGAGACCTTGAGGAACAGGGGCTGCCCTCCCTTGCCTTCTGGCTGTTGCCTGCTCTATCTCCTGCTGATGCCAGGTCGAATGAGCAAGACATTGCTTTTTTAGAAAAACAGCTCACACCTCAGACAGACAATTGATTTACCACCACTTGTCTTGTCTTGGTGCATCCTTTTGTGAAGTGTAAGTGCAGTCCATGGAAAGTACAGGATGATGTGTGCTGTTTCCTATAACTCCTCCTCATTGCCAGCTCAGCTGTGGTACCTATACATCGTATAGGTACAGTGTGTACGGTGGGTGAGAGCAGGCACTTGGACACAAAGAATGTGTGTTGACAGTCTATACCCTGTACCGGTTCCCGGCTTTTAAATCTTTCTCTATAATTCTGTAGCATTATTACAAGATGGATTTATAACACACCTGGAGCTAATGTAACAATGAAGATTAGTCCTCTACTAGTCGAACAGTAATACACTTTAATTTGCCTACAGCTACTCTATTGTATTGGCATGAAAGGCAATAGCTTTCTAAAGCTGCTTCATCTGCTGAGGAGGAAGAAATCTGTGCTGCAGAATATAAAACTACATAGGACTATAGCTGGCAGCAAAATTCAGAGTAGAAGAAACACAACACAAATATAAAAGTATTTGTGAGTTGGATGTATGCTAACAATCCTAGTTTATTGCTAAACATGTCATATACCATAATACGGTTTGCTTGGCAGTTTCAATATTGCTTCATCTTTATCTTTTCACTGCTTCATCTTCTGTACTAAAACTTGTCCAGGAATAAAAGGTGTAAAGGTGTTTTCAACTTTGTTTGTGACATAAACAACAAGTTGATATTATAATGTTCCTCAGAAGCACTGATGCTGTTAATACAATCTGTGCCATGCTCTGTACCTAGAGATACACTGGAAATCTCAATATTTAAGCCATTAATGCAAATGTTTCTGCTGTCTGTTGGAAGTGTAAACTTCCCTTGAGGAGTGGCAGGCATTCTTTGACTGGACATGTGTACAAATAGTCACTCAAGTACTTAAAATAGCAGGTTTTGTTTCTAGACCAGGGATGTGTCTCACTTTCGATAAGAGCAAGGAAGGAGTAATAACTTGCATGGAGGGAGGGAATGTATCTCTTCTGAAAAGTACTGATAAAAACTGCCAGTGGGAAACAGCAGCAACAGGGCCTTGTTATCACAATAGGTCTTTGATGGGAAAGGTGGCCCCATGGGCAGAAGAAATGCCAGAGAGGCAAATTTACGTGAATTACTGCCAAGGTGTCCAGGCAGCTTGTGCCCAGCTCACTCCATGGATGTAATGGGCACTTCAAAATACCTGAGTGTGTTTGTTATCCTATCACCTACCAGCTTTGCATCAAAGACTCACAAGGCATCTGACCATCAACTCACAAAGGTGAATTCTGTCGCTGCCTATCATCATAAATCCATCAGAGCCAGTTAACTGCTGTTACCACTCTAAACCAGTAACCTTCACCCTTCATCACCAGGTCCCTCCATCCTGTGGACACACGGAATAGTTAGATTAGTTGCCTACAGGAATGCCCTAAATTTGACAATAAAACTGTAAATAAAATATCAACAAGCTTTTTTTTCCTTCTTCTTCCTTCCTCAAAAAGTTGCAACAACACGACAAAGAGGATTCTCCTGACAAGTGGAGGACAGAAGAAGAAATGGCAGCTGAAGCAGCAATTCTGAAGAAGTATTTTCAGGAAAATTAAAGGTAATGATTTACACCTTAACTTACTCTTGCAACACCCAAAACTGTTCAGTCCCCCATAGGATTCTTAAGGACAGAGGGCAGAATATGTAGAATGGAGCAAAAGAAATGAAAGCTCTTAGGTTTGTGTTGTTTCCAAAACTACATAGCATTCAAACAGTGGCTGAAATAGCACACTCCTTGAACAAATCGGGACCATCATAGAGCATTTAGTTTCCAGACAGCAAAAAAGAAGATATCTGGAAATCAGAGTCAGCTGCAGTTACTTCAGAGGAATGTCTAACTCCTCTCTGTGTTTTTAGAATAGAAAGCAGTCTTGGTACCTCTATGATGAGTTAAAAACTGTTGTGTCTGTGTGCACCCAAATATGCATATGCACCTAGGTGTACAAAATCATGGCAGAATTCAGACTATAGAGTGGATAAGCAAATGCTAACTTCATTTGGAAAATCTTAAATCATCCAATCAGTTCAGCTTTCAAAATTAAGCCTGCTGGAAAACTGCCTGTTCTGCTAAATTTTCCACTGGCCCTAAAAAAAAAATATATATTGCAAGGAGGAATAGAAAAGACAAAAACACTTGGCAAACACTAACATTGGTGCTCTAGAAATTGAGAGTTTTTCATTTTGTACCTGGAATCCCAGAAGCCAAATTCTTCCAGTAGAAATGAACTGCCCCCCAGAGATCAATATGAGTTACACTGGGATGTACTCTGCTGCACTGATGCCAAAAGCTCCCTCTCCCCTGTTCCCCATATGTTGTTTGCCATCATCTAGCATTCTCGTTTCTCTGTCACTTCTGACTGTTTCATATTTTTCCCTCTGAAGAACCAAAATCCCATAAATAGCCCTCCTCTCTGCCTGTGACTCACTGCTTGCAGCCCAGCTTGAGAAATCTTGAGCTACACTACGCAGTGTGCATGTGGCACACTTACGTGGCAGCTCTCATGTCCTGTGCAGTTCTGTCACCTCCATTTGGGCTGGTTCATCACATTCTTTCCTTTCCCTTTTTTTTTTTTTTTTCCCTGTATGATGACAATGCTTTTATCTTCTCCAGTCAAATTAGCTGTGTGAACACTTCTGTTGAGTGGCATGAAGAAAGCTGTGTAATGCCTGTAATTCCCATTTGTGAAGGAAACTTGTCCTCCGCATCTGGGACATAGGGACCTGCAGGGTTCGGAACAGCAGGGTTCAGTCTACATAGTCAAGTTTCCACAGTGGTTGCTGGATTTGAATTTAGACACTCACTTTTCACCTTCTCAGATATAGACATGTCAAAAATGAATTACTCAGCCAGAACGAGTATCCTTAGGTAATGCATATGTAAGCACTCTTCTCTACGAACAGAGGCGTTATGTAGTACTTCATCTATGGCATGGTGAACAGTACTTAGGATAAAATGGCACATCCCCATTCCAATGTGATGTTGTTGTTCCCCATTATATATTTGGTAGGTTTTTGGAGCGTTTGGGGTTGGTTTTTTTTTTTTTTTTGTCTGGTTTGAAATGAATTTTAAATACTTTCCTGTGGTTTTTTTTTTTTTTTTGTCTGTCTTTTGAAATGAATTTTAAATACTTTCCTGTGGAGATTCTCAAAGGGGTTGGAATGAAGTCCCCACGTATCGATAAAATGTTCTTAGACTCTTCTGATACTAAATGCAAAGCTGGATAGATGGTATAAATTCATTCCTGAAAGCAAATTCATAGACTTCTATTTCCATTTGTTATGAAAATAAATCAGCCTGTGTCTGCATGGATTACCTCTTGATAAGTTCCCCATGATATTAAGGTCACTATCTTTCCTAGAACAGACTGGTAAATTAAATCTTACTGGCATCATTATCATGAGAGTATTTTGCCTAGTACAGGCAGTCCTTCCAATCCTCGATTCCCAACACAAGGCATCACTGTCAGTCTCTTCTCCCTGACATTGTTTTGCTTCTGAGGTTTAAGGCTCTGAACCTGAGATAATGGTATATCTGAGCACCTTCTGAATTTCTCAGCCTTTATCTACTCTCTTGACCTTGCTTCTAAGGTGATGAAGATTGAAAACTTTTGGCAAATTAACAAGGTTATGTGCATTCTTCTTCAAAGCTATTTTTGTTTTTCACCTACAAAGGATTTATTTTGCCATTTATAAGTTTACCTGGATGCTATTTGACTTGAGTTTTTTCATGCGGCACAGGGAAAGTCAGAAAGAGCTGAATGTGGGTGTTCTGGAGCCAATAAATGGCAATTTTTAAGGCCTCATGCATTATTTTTCTACTTAAGTGCTTTGTTCAAAGAAGCCCAGCTCAGCTAGATTAGCCTGGACAAACTGAGCTGTGTTTCAGAGTTTTTCCAGCTGCGCTTACATTTATCACAAGTCCTTCACCAACTGTGACAACTCCTATATGACTTGACTAGGTACACTAGCACCTTTTGCCTGTATTTATAGACTATCTGATCAAGAAGAACTTGCAGGTGACTTTTTCTTTTTCCTGAGAAATATTTGAACAAGGGAAGAAGCTCTTGCTTCTCTTCCTATGTTTGCTGGTGCTGATCTGTCTTGGCTGGTTGGGTGGCCACACTGAGTGCTTCTACACCAGTCCCTAGATGACTGAAAATACCCAGCCACTTGCTTAAAGAAATGAACCTTGTTTACCCTCTAAGTTTACAATTGCCTAGAGCAGATGAAACTGCAATCAGTGAGGGAATTTCTGTTTTGGAAGTGTTTCTAGTCTTTCAGTGATGTCCCCACACCACTCTGTCCCATCTTATTAGAAGGGCTTATCACTTCTCAAACACCCTGAACTTGTGCTGGCTCTGCAATGCTGTTCATGATGCTGTGTCTGCAGAGCTGAAGTTCAGCAGAACTTCATGTGGCCCTGGAGGAGGACAAGAAAAGGAAATATGTGGAAAGGATATTTAATATATAATTGCCCTGATTATTCACTCTCTTGGATAGGAGCACCAAGGTTTGACCTCTTTAGGAGCCATTCCTGTTGGCTGTCATATGGTCAGTTGTGTGAGATAACTAGTCCCTATTTTAGATGGATCCACAGGAAAAGAGTCTTTACTCAAAGAGGAAGACTTGATGCAGCATCTTAATTTCCAAGCCTATTTTCAGATGCACCTTTAAAATTTTCTAACTATCTATAGCTGGGTGTTTTGATAGTCTGTTTTGTGCATTTTAAATTACACATGCCAGCAAAAAGGCTAAAGATTAAAAGACTTACTAACCTTCAGATAGTATACAAAAAATGTTTCTCTTCAAAGGCAGTTTCACTCTGTGTTGTTGTTTTGAAGAAAGAACCAGGCTGCACAAGTTTCAGTAGAAGTTTTCCTGTTTTATGCATAACTGAAGTAACACTTTTATGCCATTAGAAGAGTAGTCAGTCTTAAGTACGATGTCAAAACGTCCCTTTGCATGAAGTGGTTGACAGTGATATTCTGTTGCCTAGTGCTTTTTGAGTTACAAATATTCAATAGCTTTTAATTGCTTAACCATCTGAATATTTCGTGTCGTTCAACGTGCAAAATTCATTTTAAAATCTCTCCAAATAAAGCAGTCTGCACAGGGGTGCAGGACTTCTGATGTCAATTATCCCCTTCATCCACAGTCTGGCAATATTTCTGAAGAATACCGTCTTTTCAACTTTGTTAAAGAATATGAATTTTGCTCCTTTTTTTAACTTCACTGTGAAAGAGAGATGATCTTATTCTTTAAGAGCACTCATCCTGCCCCACAGCTGCATCTTCTGCACCAAGACCTCAGCATGTGTGGAAAGATGCTGTTCTATTGACTTCAGCAGGGAAGTTTACCACTATTAGTAGCAGCTGACTTGAGGGAATTTAAGCTGGTAATTTGGCTGGCATCTGGTTTTGCTCCAGCATCTCTGACAATCTATGCTGCGTGCATGAGAATGAACACCAGAGCAATTCTATCTCTTTCCTATAATTTAGGTAAGTATGAAAAGATGGCTTGCAACGCCTTTTTTTGGTTGCTGTACTGTAAGAAATGCCCTCCCGTTATTTCTGGTGCTTTAAACCAAATGAAACACAAAATGATTATGCCTTGTAGTGGATTTGGCACACATGCTGTGCAGTGAGAACATGGCCAGTCTGCCCCAGAAGATGCTGCACCTGGGCAGTATGGACCACAGAGCAGGTTGTCTCCTGGATGGGTGCCACACTGACAACAGAGATATGGGCAGAGATATTTTCTGTAATAGATGCTCCTCCGCTGTAAGCAGCCTGTTGGTGAGCAGGATCACCATGCAGTCATAAAAAATAGAATGTGCTGTGGACTCTGGTATCAGGAATGGACACAGGGGAGAGGGGTACAACAGGCAGGGACCACTCAATGGCAGGAGCCTCGCTTTATAAGACAGACATTTTTTTGAGTGCTTACACTGGAATAATAAGACTCAAGGTGGTGCCCGGTCCTGGGGACTTCCTGGAGAGCATTGTCGAGAGCTGTTCATTGCTGCACTTAGGAGCTGTTTGCATATAATCCCTAAGTAAATACACATCCTAGTAATCAGCTATAGATTTCTCTGCACTTCAGACTTAAGTGCTATTAATTATATCCCCCACTCAGAAGCCTCCAAGAACCATTAATTAGAAAGCAGGAGCGGACGGTTTGCTTGACTGTGTGAAACTATTATGACCTGAGAGTGAAATATAAGCTTCAAAGGAAACACGTTTTATGAAGGTCACCTTGGAAAACATCATAACATTCTGTCAGGAGAAGAGAACGCAGCACTCCAAGTGTGCATTTCAGTGTGACATTATGCTTTAAGTAGTTGGAAATAGCAAAGAGGAGATGGATCAGTTCATAGAGTCTATGCTTTTTCACCCAAAATTCTGTTTTTTCTGTGGTAAGTACACATAAAGTAATCTCTTTGACATTTCAATGGAATGTGAGGAAAGTTAATATCAACAGAAATCCAATAGACAAACATAATCTGGCCCTTGTTGGTATTTTTGAAGTGTAAAACATCCAGACGCACCACCTCTGCAGCAGAGAGAAGGTTTATGCACAGGAGTTAAATTATCTCTTCAAGGGAAGATGTAAACAGCCAGAAGTGGTGCAGTGACTGTGTACAGCACTAATACCTACCCTAGAAGGCTTAGGGCACAGGCTTCCCCAAATAAATGTGGTGTGCTAATGCACAGCAGCCTCAGAACTAAGGCTGATTATTTTTCTGGTTGAAGCATATCATTATTCTCATGAAAACAAAGATGTGATAGAGTTAGCTATGGTTATAACTGAAATGTATTCCTTTTGTAGGAGTCAGGCTAAACATAATGTCCCCCTCACAACTATTCTAGGGCTCTATTTTGAGGCAGTATGTACTACTGAGCTGAAAGTTATACACCACATTCTCTGGACTTCCATTTCCCTATAGGTGGGCATTTAATTCAGCTATAATGAGTACATGAATTCCATATAGCACTGCTTGCATCCTGCAATTATAGCTACAGTAGAAACATCGTGGCCGGAGACACAGACAAGATTGTACCACATAAAGGCAAAGCAGCAAATGTGTTACTGTTAGCAAAGAAAGCTGACAGAGCCAGATGTTCTCTTAACTTGCACATCCAGCAGCCTGAATGTTTACCTGGGATATCTGTCAAATGCCAAGTGTTTTCAGTCTGATCCATTCTTGATTCATCATTAAGCTTTGTGTGTGTCACATTGTGTAAGAGGAAAATGAGAAAGCCAAGCATTACTGATGGACATTGTGTCCCAGGACTCCAGATACAATAGTCAGGCCACAGGACAATGCTGAGCTTCAAATTAGGATGACAGCGACTGTGGTGAAGTACTTTTATACCCAAACCTGTGCTAAAATGGCACTAATCTTTTGCCCCCAAAGCTGCAAAAGGATGCACTTACTAAGCAGCTAGACCCTCCTTCGAGCAGATTCACAAAGCGTGTGCCAAGTAATTTACAGGCTGCCATCAAACTGTCAGTCAAGAAGGGCATACAATGGAAACTGTTGCTCAAAATGCCATCAGAAGGGGAAACATATGTTTCAGTGAGAAAAGACAATCAAACAAAGAAGAGGGCGGTTGGGGAGTTGCAGCCGCAACAGCAGCAAGGATCCGTACAGCCCGGGGAAACAAGTTCGGGGGCTGTGCCCTCTTCTAACAGCTTTGTGTTTAATAAGCTGAAATAATTTTCTGAGGATGGAAGCCAGCTCTAAACATGCTCTGAACTGAAGGTACAAAACTGCAGATACCCAGCAAAAAGCCCACTTCACGCTCAATTATTAGCAAAGGTTTGTATCGCGTTATCCTATTGCTGTAGCTGCTGCATAATGGAACTGCCCAGAGAGACACTCTAAGCGGGAACTCAAACGTGACCTCAAAGCTTAAAAGATGCCTTTGTGTGAGTTTCGGTATCTAGGCTGTGTAGGTGTAAAGGCATTAATAACTCCTCCAGCAGCAGTTATTTGAAAAAGGAGGGGGGTGATGGACACTGGAAGTGTATTGGACTGAGCGTACTCAAGGCTCTGTTGTTTGCCAGGATGTCAGTCTCTCCACGAAGGCAGGTACGTGCAGGGGTAAACCCAAATGCCCAGGTTGTGTTAGCACCTGGGGCTGCTCCAAGCCTCTAGGTAACGCCGCAGTAACAACTGCGCTATGAGTTTGTGCAGGGATTTCTCACACAGTTTTCACAGCTGCAGTTGTCAGACTATTCTATTTCTCTGCTTCAGGAACACCTTCCAGGTCTGTCATGGCACCTATTACAGGTCTTTTACTAGGACGGACCACTAAGAGGCACATAAAATTGGAGCAAACGTGGGAAGAAATAGCCCATTCATTCTCCATTGTCTGAGACTGAGGGCATTTTCAGGGTGATGGTCCCAAATCAGTGGTGTGTAATACCTTAGCATTAGGTAGACTCCCACCGCAGGGTAAGGATGGATGAGGATATACAAGAGATGATGATGATTTTGAAAGAGCATTTGCAGGAGCTTATATAAGAGATCATGCACCCCAAAGACTCTTGCATGAGATTATTTTAGCAAAAGTGATTTGAAGAGTAAGAAGCTGGATTTGATGACACAAGATGCCCTTTCTAATCCTTTGTTCCTATGACTAACGGTCAACAGAGCTGGGGACTGTGCTGTCTTACTCAGGGACATCAGAGAGGTGGCTTCACTTCATGTTTGTTTTTTGTAAAATGATCCTGACCTCCTTTGGAGGGTGCTTGGTGAGTTAGGAATGAAAAGCACAATGTGAAAGGCAAGAATTATTGTTATTTGGAAGTGAGCTTTATTGAAAGAGTAGATGATAAATCAAACAAATGTTCCTCTTTCTTGCTCTGATACATAATTTTAAAATAGTTGTGTGCAAGGATTTTCTCCTTTCTCTGTCACGCAAGCTATAATAGAAGCTGAAATGTGCTGTGTGTGGATTTACCACTGAACTTTTTCTTTTGCCTATTGCGGTCAGTGTTTCCTATTGGAACACACTAATGAGCACCTAACTCGTTAGCAGTAAACATCTTTCCATTTTGCCTTACTAACAAAGATCAAATGTGCTATTATATGTAACTATCTGTTATGTTTGGTATTTCTCAGGTAACAAAATGTTTGAAAAACATCCTGTGACATAAGAAACTCCCCAGAAAGAAAGACTTCATTCTCCAGTTCTCAGTGTCCCTGGAGCTGCAGCTGAACAATTTTATTATGTTCTACAAATACAGGATTCTTCCATGAAAAATTTTATTGGACCTTTGGATATCATCAAGGTTGAATTTCAGCTAAGACAACTAACAGCACTGATTCAAAATATTGCTCTGAGTAGTAAGTCATATTTTTCTGAATTGTTTACTTGGGAACAAATCTTTTTAAATTGTCCCTTGGCCTAAATTGAAATAAAGTGCTAGCGAAATCAGGTAGCTATTGTGTTTCAGTACATTACAAAGTGTTTACTCCATGTTGTGCTTTTTGAGGTTCGGTTATTGTATGTGGGCTATTACATCATAGAAAAATTAGATCTTTTTACAGAATGACAATTTATAAAACCCAAGGCTTTGTTACAGAGTAGCCAAGATAAACTTGGAGAGCTACCGTTTTGTCAGGTAAGGTAGTATACAAGAAATATAACACTTACTAAGGTCTTTCCTTTTTTTGTTCCTTTTAGTGCATTGTCACAATGCTTCTGGAGCTTAAGGTGATACAAAGCAGTTCTGCAAATCAATGAACACGTAAAGCTGCTAATGGTATAGTAATGACATTAGGGTTAGACTGGCATGAATGTCCGCTTGCAGCACCAAACAAAATGAGTGGGAGCCACCTCCCTTGGCAAGATATGCCGTGTTCAGAGCCTGCCATGGGTTAGTTGTTGATTGCTAACATCTAATTAAAAAAAAAAAAAAAAAGGCAAACAGGTGGAAGAAAGAAGAAACAATGCAAGATATGCATGAAAAGAGCACCTCTAATCTTGTCCTTGAATTGCCAGGGAAGCAACAACTGAAGCTTCCTGTGTCCCCTGAACTCAAGATCAAAAACAAAATAGGCCAAGTCTTCCAACATGAGCTGTGCTGAGGGGGGGCGCAGGGTGCAGAGTCTACCTGAAGGCTTGAGGAAGTCAGGGTAAGGTCCAAACCAGAGCCTGGCAGTAGTTTACATGCCTGGCAGCACAGTGCCATCACCGTCCTGAACAAGTAAAAATGCTCCAAAATAGTCTATCCTAAAGTGTTGCAACCTGACCTGAGAAGTATGAAAATGCTCAATGTACGAACTCACATAATTTTCCTTAAGTCGCTCTCTGCTATATCCTGCGGAGGAATTCAGCCTGTTGGTTCTGAAGTCTTTGTGCTGGTCAAATATAAATAGAAACACTAGGACAAAATCACTGATGTCTGATTCCAGGTTTTACTGTGGTGCTGTTAAAATATTGCTCCTGAAAAGCCAGTTAAATTCAAAGATTTACCATGACCCAATGTGACCATCAATATCTTCCATTAGTCCTTTTAAAAACTCTAGAGATTTTAACCCTATTTCTTTTTCCATGCAGAGTAAATGAAAAGTACATTTTGATGGTGTCTGCACTTTTTAGACCCTGAGCAAGGGCTGAATAAACAGGAAATGAAGGTCGGGGGGCAAGAAGTGACAAAGAATAAAAGGTGAGTAGTCAGGATGGTCAAAGATACTGGAAAATAGGCCAACACAAAGGGTTGTCCTTTTGCACTTTAATATTTAAAGCAGCTGTGATTTCACAAGACAGAAGACAACAGTTGTGCTGCTGGGGAAGCGCTAAAAGGAAAACCTGAGCATCAGTTACATTTGCAAGATATTTCCTAACCTGATGCTCAACGGCTTCCTATTAAGTATGGAATATTCTGTATTAATTCTGTAGCCTGTGATGAGCAGGCACTGCGCCAACCATTTTGCATGGGGGCTGCTGAGCAGATGAGTGCTGAGCTGTATGGAAGATTTCATTTGTGTAAATGAGGAGGCCGTTATCACAGCACTAAAGGTCCTGTTTTTAAAAAAAGCCTCCTGTGGCATTATGCACAAAACAACCTATTTATGCAGCATGAAAATATTTATGTGCTTCGCTCCAGCTTAAAAAGGGAATTTGCAATAGATGAGGGACATGAGAAAGGATTGGAGTGAGAGATAAGGAGAGATTAGAAAAGACAGATCATGAAGTACATGACATCCTGCAGCAGTATGTGGAGTAACCCCCCCCCCCCTCCTTTTTTAAGACCTGAGCCTTGAGGATGGTGTCTGGATCATTCATACACTTCCTATAGACTTAATTTTCTGCAGGCAGGGCACTGCATACAAAGATGCGGTTGGTGGAAGTGGGAGGATCTGCCATGCGGAAAGCATTAGTGATCTTTGTAACGTCCTTTCCACCCTCAACCACTTGCCCTCACTGGGGTCATTCCCAGGGCTTGTCTTTGGGCTGGGGGATGCTGCAGAGTGCTCAGCTCCTCCACTGAAAGCAGAAATCACGGGGAAAAATTACCCATGCAGGGGCTCAGATGGACATGGTACGAGTTGGTCTTAATGGGGTGGCTTCGTAACAGGACAGAGCTAATTGTGCTCATTGTTAACATGGCTCAGACCTTTGTTCCCTGTCCTTATACACACTTTTTTGTTACTAAAATTTGTTTTGATGAAGTGAGCAGTTCCCCCAAGAGGCTGGGGTGGCTATGCCTGTGTGCCTCTATTTTCATTAGCCAAACAGCTGTGGTTCAGCTGCTGTGCTTTTCATTGCCTTTTGTAGGACAAGGCTGGGACTAGGATGTGACTCCGTGTGCCCTCTTCCCCCTGCCTACCTTGAAAAAGAAATTGCAGAAGAGCTTTCTCGGGCATGGTTAGTCCCACAGACAGGAGAATGGCCAGGTTACTAATGGCTAGGGAGCACACATCTGATGGGGATACCCTCAGCCCATGCACCCTGTCCCTGCTGTGCCAGGCAGCCCATGTGTATGGTCCCATTTGAAGGCCACATGGCAGCCATCTGCACAAGCATGTACATTTTTGGGGCTGGGCAAATCCATTAGGAATGGGCTCTGAAGTCTTTGCTGCCCATGGGCTCATGTTTTGCTGTGCAAGGTCCCTGGCACCCGCTTTCTGCCCATCCCTGCTTGGTTTTCCAGTGGGTGAATGCTCATCTGGACCACAGTTAGGTTTCTTTGTGCAGAAAGGCAGCTTAGATGGCTAATTGTCCAGCAGCAAATCTGCTCACACTAAGGTAGGCAGGTAATCTACAGTGCTTTCAACAAAGGCTGTGAGTACAGCGTGAGGATATTTTTTAATTGCCTTTCAGCAGTTTTCTTGCTCCTGATGCAGATGCACCAGCCCCTGGTCCCCCATGGGACAGCCGCAGCCACCTCAGGTAGCTCAAAGGGGCCTGTGTGTTGACAGATCGATGGGCTGGGGAATGTGTCACGTCGGCTCCTTGAAATCGGTATTTCAGAAATTGGCTCCGTGCTGCTTCTAACCTCCCCCAGCACACATGCACCCCACCTGCTGGGTATCAGGCTCTCATTTGATCCTGTGCTCAAATAACACGGTGTTTTGGTTTTAATTAATGTTGCAGAGAGGGGAAAATGACCTTTGGTCTCTGTGGGAGCCTGACTTGGCCGCAGGCTCAGGACAGTATCTAAGATGGAAGCTCTTGGCTTAGATGGGGGGAGTCAAGGTCGGCTCCTGGCTTGTGACAGCACCCTGAGATGTGACTGGGGACTGAGCACCACCTGAAATAAAATAACCTGAATACACGTGGGATCTGGGGGTGATCTCACACGTGAGCTGTAAAGCCACAAAAATCATAATGCCCCAGTGCCCACAGAGCTAATGAAAAACTTTCAAACCCAAATACACACATAGTGACAGCCAGGAAAAGTACCTAAATCATTTCTGTCTCAGCTTTCTGTGTCCTCCTATCCACTCCCCATCTCTCGCCGTCACTGTGGTTGATGGCTGCTGAAAAGCCTTGTCTGATTCCTGCATCTGGTTCCTAACGTACAGGCCAGCAGCGCTGTGAAGGAGAAAATGCTGCTGCTCATGTAAGCTGTCCTGTGTGCTGGCAGGGCTGTGAGTTTCAGAACAGAGTGATGTATTTCAGCTCTTGTGAAATTTCTGAATAATCAGCTCATCAAAAAGTATCATGCCGAGTTCCCTTGTAGTCCTCTCCAACTTGCCACCTCTCCTGCCAATAGCTCTGTAGGGTGACCACAGCTTGGCATAGCCCATTAGCAGAGCTCTGCACAATCACTCATGAATAGAGCTGGCTGGAAAATACAATTTTTCTTCTTAGGAAAAAAAAGAGATTTGGTAGGGCAGGGGGGTTATTTGGCTTGGCATTTCAGGATGAAGATTTTCTCCGTGGCTCCCTCCAGCACACTCTTCTGCTCGCCCCTGCACCCCACCCTTTTTCCTCCCAACCTCATTTTTTAGAAGGTGACTCCAAGAAAATAAAAACTCCACTTAAAGTGGCAGAGTCATTGGATGCTGTTTAATCTGCTGGTGACTCCTCCCCACCCACAGGGCTAGGAGTCTCACTGCAGAATGGGCACCAACCCACTGGCTCCTTCTCCAGCTGGGACTCCTGGGCAAGTTGTCCTTGGACCAGCACTTTTTTGCTGCCACTGCCCCGTTTCTTCTTCAGAGTTTCTTACAGATATTGCCCTCCTTGAGCATCTCAAGAACCTGCTGTTTAGGCATCTGGGAGCTGGCAGCCATGTCTGTGTTCACTGGGAGATGGTAGGTACTGGAAGGACCTCGAGGTAAACCTGACCCATGACGCTGCAGAGACAAGGGGTTGAGCAGCAAGAGTTGCTGGCCTGCCTTCAGCTGCTCCTCTCTGTCCTGGGTGGCCTCCAGATATATCCTCCTGTGCTTTCCCCTTCCTTTTGGACATGTGTTTCTTAGTCACAGGTGATCGTTGCTTTGCCTGGAAAGAGCAGACTTCCTCGCTGTGTCCTCTAATGATGCTCAGAGCTGAAATGCCAGGAGGAGGCCAGGCTGGTTGCAGACCCTGTCCTTAAGGTGGGCAGCAAATGGCAAGTGCTGCTGAGGCAGGAGGTGCAAAAATCAATGGTGAGTCCATTAGGATTAAAGCTGTGGCATCAAAGCCTTATAGAGCCAGGATTATTATTATTTTTAGACCCGTGGTAGCTACATTGAGCATGGCACTTGGTGTAACATGGGTTGAGTACTTGTGTCTAAGTACTGTACACACAGATGGGACACAACGGCACCCATCAGTGAGGGGTGGCTCCAGTGCTGTTTTCGAGCACTGCCCGTCTCCTCCTTGGCTCTGCCCACAACCTGGCCCCCAGCTGCTGAGCACTTGCTCCGTCCCTCTTTACTTGTGTCACCCTCTCTCTTTCTACTCAGGCTTTTGTCATTTCTTTTGTCACCATAGTGACAGCAAAAGAGTGATGATTGCTGGAGTAATTTCCCATATTAGCTAGTGCTGGCCTTTCAGCCGAAATCAGTGCTTCGGTTTCTCCCGGGCTCCGGCTGAGCCTCTGCAGAGCCGCGTTAAAAAGCAGCAGCATAGGGGGCTCGGAGCATCGTGGTGCTGCCAGTGCTCCTCCAGCACAGGGCCTTCAGGTCACCTCGTGTCCCACCTCTGCACACTAGGGCTGCACAGAGAAAAGGGAAAAAAAAATCCAATTTACAAAGTGGAGTGCATTTGCTGTGAGTCTCGTGGTCTGTAAAACCAGGGATTTGGGCACTTCTGTCTGTTTTGGGGCATGGGGACATCCACAGGGTGCACAGGAAGAGCTCCCCGGAGGTAGCCACTCGCTCCAACCCATACAGCGAGTTAGCAAATACGCCCAGTACCCCCAGGCTGTGCCCCTTCCCACCTCTGCAGCCCCCGCTGCCCCCAGGGAGCCCAGACCAGGGCTGGGATCAAACCTGGGCTCACACTGGGGCAAGGGGGCAGCTCCATACAAAATACTGCTCTTTCCAAGGCATTGTTAGTCATCTGGAGCATCTCAGAGAGACATACAGGATACATAAACACAAATACATACTTGAAAATCAAGATCATTAAGTACGCAAATACGTTTAAATAACAAACAAGCTATTGAAAAGCAGAGAAAGGTCACAAAATGCGAAATGAAAGCTGCTCTTCTGTTCTCTGCTCCAGCAGCACCCGTCCCTGCCACAGAGGAGGATATATTAAGAAGAGTCAGCCTTCATTTCAAGCGTGCTGCCTTTTGTCCTCATATCACAACATTAACATTATCCCCACATAATTTTGTGTATTTAATTTTACAATAGGCTGTGCCAGTGAGCGCTGCCTGTAAATATTTGATCACCACCGTTCCTCTAGGATTATCTTATCAAGAGTAAAGATATTAAAATAGAAATCTTGTCATGTTACTGCCTTTATACTTCCAGCCTGAGAGTTGATTGACAGAAAATGAACTGCCTGAACTAGCTCCAAAGTGTCTTTTCACAGAGAGCTTTAATGCCAGAGGCTACAGGAAAAAAGGTAGCTAGTCATCAGAAACTAATGCCTTGCTGTAGTTATGGAGCTTTTGTACTCAAGATTAAAAAATATGAATCTACTAGGGGTATTTTTACAAGCGTAAAATGGTGTTGGTCTTTTTGTATCTTTTTGCCATCTCTAATGAGCCTTAAAAAGAGCCTTGCCTTTTCTTCCTGCACCTGAATATTAGATGTGGCCTCACCACAGCACCCAGACACGGGCTGAAGTTTTGCAAGAGTAAGCTCTTGACTTATCTAACCTACAAATTTCTTTTTGGTGATAAAACGGATTGCGAGCCAGGACTGAATGTTCCTGCCTAGCTTGGAATATCAAACCACTATAGACAAGTCAAGGTTTCTATTTATGGCCAGTTAAAGACACACCGGTAATGCTGTTTTAATGTTACAAAATTGCCCTGAAATTGTCATGTGTCTGAAGAGCACCACGCTGCAAATATATAGCCAGTCCCCGAGGGCTTGCTCAGCCTGTGCTCCAGCACAAATCAATGAGAGTTTTTGCTGGAGTAAGGACCCAAGCGCCAATTCAAGGAAGTACCTAAGCACAAGCAAACTTTAATCACAAGCTCGTGCTCCTTAGAAATCGATAGAGGCAGAGGCTGGCTGGGGCCAGGGGATGGTCAGGGCTGCGCGGCCGCATCCCTGCAGCTCCTGCGCCCAGGCGGGCGAAGGGCCAGCGGTTCCCGGCATCCAGAATAAATCTGGCTTTGTCCTGTCATGATCCTGGAGGGCAGGAGAGGGGGGTTAGTTCACTGATCTGTCCCATCGCAATGACAAACTGCAGCCACCGGCGTTAAATCACCCGAGATTGTCAAGGCGGTAACAAAAGTGTTATTGAGGGACAACTGAGGTTGGAGTGGCTGGAGGAGACAGCAGAACCTGGAGCACTCTGCTTTAGCCAGATCATTCCTCCTACTTTTTTTCCCCTCCAACATGAACAATGACTGTATGAAATTAAAATAATTGGACACTAACAGCACGTTATTGAGCTGACATGAAAAGGATTTACAGGGGTGGCCCCCATTAACAGCAATGGGTGGTCCCCTCCACGCTCTCCCTGGGCTCTAAATGCAGAAAAGCTTGTCCTAATATTTCACTTAAGTGAAAGGTCAAGAGCTGTGGGTTTGTTCAGTGTGCTCAATATATTCAATTAAAATATACTGGCGTGTTCATCACTTATTAACTGTTTTTGCAATAGCTGTAATTAAACAGATACTTACCTGTGAAAGGAAATCTTTCAAGACAAACTCTGACGTGTTGGCTGAGGAGAGCGGGAACTTCCCAGGTATCTGACATGGCTTTGCTTGGTGTCTCCACACAAACTCCTCAACCGCTGGGAGTTTTCCTTCCCTGCTGCTGGAGTGAGGATGGCTTCATGTCCCACTGATGGCCACCGATTTCCACGTAGGTAGGACATGTCTGCAGAAGGGGGGGGGGTGGCCAGATCCAGCTCCTGCACCTCCCTTCCCTGGGCACTCCGGGGGGAAGCTGAGCAGCAGCAGCGCTGGATGCTTGGCAGCCCTGGGGGAACAAAACCAGCCAGGCAATTTTCTCAACCAGGCAATTCACTTGCAGAAATATCATTTACCAACTTCCACGTAGAGCCTTAGGGATAAGAAATGGAGAATGAGAGAGAGAGTCGGCAGCTCAGGAGTTTTTAGCAAACTCAGAGGTTTTAGAGGGTTTAGCAGCTGGTGGCCTCCAATTCAATGGGCGGCAGAGTTAAAAGCCACACACCCTGCTTTGAAAACCTCCTCCAAAGAGCCTGAAATGAAGAAAAAAACCCCAACAAGGCAGAGTAGTGCAAACCAGAGTAAGGAACTGAAGGAAGCAAAAAAGTAATTACCTGAGCCAACTGTTCTAATTATATACACACAGCAGACAAACGGTGATAGCAATTGTTGGTGCTCTTAAGATGGATAGCAGGGAAATGGAGAAACAGTAGAAAATAACACATATTAAGGAATTAGTATTCATTATGCTAAGGAAGGGGGTGGGTATTTACATTAGTCAGAAATCAGGCATGCAGAGAGATGGGTGACAGCAAGGGGAAGCGTAGCAGAGAAAACCCAGAGCGCAGCTGTGACGGGTTTCCCCAGTAGCTGTGAACGGGGGGTGCTGAACCAGGTGTGATGCCACCAGCACCACTGCTCTTCCCCAGAGACTGTTCAGGGCTGAGCAGCACGTGCTTGTCCCAGGAGTGATGCTCTTATCAGCCAGCTTAGTCTCCTGCGTGTACCTTCCTACATGCTACAATACAGCATTTCCCCAGGAGGCTCTGGAGCACCCGGTGAACATGTACAAGGTACAAAGGGGTGTACCCTGCACAGGCAATGGTTGTCCAGTCATGGACAGCCCCAGCATTGCTCAGGTTTATCACAGCTCTGTGCAGCTGATGGCATCCAACATGCAGCTCCGGCTGCGTCCAGGTAAGGGCTGGAGCAGGGCACGAGGGAGCCCAGCCCCTTGGGGAACATGGGCACAGGATAGCACACTATGTGTGATGAGGTGAGTGTGCTCCCTCTTGCCTCCCTCTTGGGCTTTGGGGGGGAAAATAGGGTGCCCCTTACCATGCTCAGCAGCTGGTTTTGATCGTCTGTGTGCTGACAATCTTCCAGGTCCTTTCACTAAAATGTCCTGAAGCTCCTTGTGAGTTTGTGCCATCCTCCTCATCAGGTACCATCAGCAAACACCCACGTTCCTCTGTGGGACCCTTAATGAAGATAGATAGTGATCAAAGGAAGCTTCAGCCTAGTCCTTGATAAACCTCTCCTTTCATAATTATGGGGCCCTATTAGCCAGTTCCCACCCATTTCTGAGGTACTCAATTAATCATCTCCATCTTCTCCAGCATGACTTACAATGTTAGACATTCAGAGCACTATAGCAGGGGATTCATTGAAATCCCAGAGGAGCAGAACTGTTGGATTTCCTTTATCTGCAAGATCAGTTAGGAATTTCACGTTAATCTTGATTGGTGAATCATGTTGCAATTTATCCCATTTGTCTTCATGTCTCTGTAAATGGTCTTTCAGGAAAAAGGTCACCAAGCTCTGAGTGTTGGACCCTGTTCACTCAGCAAGCCCTTAAATAGTGGCACTACATTGGCCAAATCCACTCACATAGTCCCACCCTGAGGGTGATACCCTTGTTGAGCACCCACTCATGGGACCACGGGCCAGATCCTTCAAATCTGCAGGACAGAGACTGCCCACTTCCTGATGTCAGGCACCCAAGCCTGCTCCTTAGGTAGCTAACATACCTAACAAACATGCAAGTACCTAAAAACATCCTGTTGCACATTCCCGCTAAGCAATCAATCAGGTGCCATAAAACCTAACTTGGCATGGGCTGTTGGACTTGGGATTTCATTTCTGCACATCTTTCTTAAGCTCCAGTTTTGCATTCAGTCCCTTTGCCACGCTGTCTTCAGCCCATGCTCCAAATCTGGCTCCTCATCCAAAAGCCAGGCATTTCTCCCACTTTTTGAGGAAGTTGTACATTTTAATAGTCTTTCCTAAGTCCATCTAAGCATACTTTTTGGCATAACTCTCTTCATCCTTTCCCTTCCTGAGCTATTACACAGAGTTTGCTTTGCTGCCAGGTCTTCTTTCTTTGTGCCACTTAGACTCTGCTAATCCTTGGTGTCCTTTCTAAGAAGACATTTTTTTCATTCAATTCCAGCTCCTTCCTAAAAGTTTTTTTCCCCTTAAACTGAGAGGCATTTTCCAGATCTGAAGCAGGTGGCCTGTCCCTGCCCGCTCACCGTGCAACGATGCAGACGGCGGAGTTGCACAGCTCCTTGGGTGATCAAGCGTTTTATAAATTTCAAGCTAGAGATGTTAAAAAAAAAAAAAAAAAAGGAAAAAAAAAATTCTTTCCAGGGAGCCAAAAAAAACCCCCAAAACCAAAAAAAACCCCTGTGTGATGAAGCCTTTAAATATCATTACCAAAAAGACAAAAGTTGGAGGATGTGTTGCTTATAAAGTTAAAAAAAAAAAAAAAAAGGAAAAAAAATAGTCTTTCCAGGGAGCACAAAAAAACCCCCAAAACCAAAAACCAACTTTAGCCAACTGTACGCGGGCATAAACATTGCACTGTCTTAAGTCTGCACAGATGTTTGTGCCTCAGCTAAACCGAGTTTCCAGGTACTGCCCGCAGGCTCAGGCTCCTCCAGCAGCACTCGCCAGCCCCCCCGAGCCCTGTAACCAGAAGGGAAGGGAACACTGAATCCCAAAGCTCTCCTGGCATAAACCAGGCTGCAGATCACAAGCAAACCGTCAGTAAGTATCTGTGCTATAAACACTAAACAGGGAGTTTCTAGTCAAATCCAGCAGCCAAGAAGAAAAGCATCCCTTTCCATCCTCAGTCACCTCTCCAAAGACCTCACCGTCACTGCTGGCCCTGGAGCAGGGCTCTGGCTCTACGCTGTTCTCAGCTGCTCTCTGCAGGGACTTTTTGATTGGGTTGAGGCAGCAATTGTAAGTAAAACAAGAAAGGAAAATTAGCAGTTGCAAGACAGCGAGCCCTGGGTGTGTGTGCACACCTGTGCATCTCCCGTAGGATGAGCTTCAGCACACTTCATGTTTATCAGGTCTAAACACAGACAGATGCCTGGAAAAGCGGAGTGCGGGCGGGAGATGGAAATCCCATCCTTTCCCTATAGAGTGGCACAAAGAGACGGAGACACAAACACAAATTATAAGGCACAAGCTCAAACTAAGATGCTGCAGGCACTTGGTCACGCTTTGGTGGACAGGAGGGGTGGCAGCAGCAGCACAGGTCCCACACTGCCCACCAGGCTGGGGACCTCCCCCAGAACTTCTGGGCAGGGGATGTGCCATTGCTGAGCACAGGCACCAGGGCCACAGCCCACCCAGCAAAACACATCTATTGGACAGATATAGACATTATGACACAGAGAGAGAGAGACAGACAGACCGTTTTCAGGTATTTATATATAAAGGCCTTTACATATCTAAAAAAAGACTTTTTAAAAAAATTATTAAAATGTGTGTACATATATATATTTATATGCATACGTATAGGTGCTGGTTGCGTATGTATATATAAAGACCTTTAAAAGGCCTTTATACACACACATATTTACACATATATGTATATATACATATACACATGTATATAGCTCAAGGTCTTTTAGAACTATATATACGAATGTTTATATCTATATGTATATTTATATGAATATGCATATACTATATGAAATTAATATAAACAATATACATACACCATATATTAAATTATATACACATTATAATGCATATTTTATAGTAAACTAAGTGCAATTCCATTATAATATATTATATACTATCATTACGTAAATATGTTGTTATAATTTCATATATATAATATATGTTTTTAAAGGTCTTTTAAAGATCTTTATATATAATCAGCACACATATATACACACATACAAATACACATATATACATAGATTCTTATGTGTATCTTTTTGTGCATATGAATGAAAAAATAAATAAATAAAAATGGAGAAACAAGTTTATGGCATTTCAATTGCAGCCCCTGGGTAGGCCTGAGGTGCAGTGACGAGATCGCTCAAATAATTTGGCAGCCTCGTAATGAAAACTCTATTCTCCAACTGCTTTCATTTAAGCAGCTCTGTTTTAATAATACTTGCTTATTGCCTGGCAAATATAAATGGGAAAAGATGTAGATAACATCCTGTAACAATGCTAGACACTATATATACACACACAGAGGTGTATATGTGTGTGTGTGTATATACACACACATTTATGTATATGCATATGTACACCCCCCCACACACGGAGCATTTTACATTTCTCTCTGGGACCATCAGCAGGAACAGCTGCTCCACCAGGGCCGTGTGAGGCTGGGCTGGCACAAATACTTAGTGCAGAAAATCAGCAACCCATCACCAAAGATTACCTAAATTGTAGGAGAAGAGGAAGAATATTGCTCCCTGTAGCTCTGCAGAGTTTTATACAGTAAAATTGCGTGTGTGTATTTGTAAATGATGTCGGGTAGAAGTGGATAAAACTCCTGCACTACGTACAGACTGGTCACACCAGGAGCTGAGGAGCCAGCACTGGGGTGTGATGGGGCAAGAAGAGTGATGTGGGGCATCCTCCTGCTCTGCCCTATGGGGCAGCCCTTGCCCCAGGAGAAACCCCTCTGTGCAGGCACCCCTTGGTACATTTTACTTTTAAATCTGCTGGCTGCTGTTTTCGGCGCTGACACCTTACCTCTCCCCCAGCAGCCGTGCTGTCTGTCTGTCTGTCCAGACCCCGTGTGCCCGGCCACAGGCAGAGCCCCCCAGCTCACACACACAGCCCCGGCTGGGAAGGAGGATCTGTCACGCTGTGGCATTTCTCTTCTTCTCCAGCAAAGGGATCCTGCTGAAAGACATGAAGAAATAACATCAAAACCCCAGCCGGAGGCTGACAAACAAACTGACATTTAGCAGAAAAAAAAAAAAAAAAACCAAAAAAAAATAGGGGGGGGGGGAAGAAAACCC
>NW_015090880.1:10246933-10288428 GCF_001431845.1 Calidris pugnax
AAACTGACATTTAGCAGAAAAAAAAAAAAAAAAACCAAACAAAAATAGGTGGGGTGGGAAGAAAACCCTGGGTGGGTAGCTCTGTGTTTGGCTGTGGCTGCAAATCTGTTGGGTGAGCCTTTCTGCCTCTCCAACATAAAAGCACTTTGGGACATGTTCCTAAGATGCCAGGAAAAGTATTTTCCCCTCTCTTTTCTATCTCCTCAGCAGCTCTCCCTGAACTGCCCACACCCAGAAGAGCAGCAGTGTCGAGGCAAACCTTTCACCTTCTTCACGTCTAGCAGCAGGAGGAGGAGGGCAGGCAAGGGTTAAGCCACAGCTTATTTACGAGTGACAAGGGTGTGCAGAAACCTGGAAGATTTTTTTTTTTTTTTCCAATTTTCATTGGGTGACAGACACTTTACAGGCAGTTCTGCTGTCTCTGGGAACGTCAGTGTGAAATGGAGAACCAGTGGCATTTACAGATTGAAGTTTCTCCTTGTACTCAATGACAGAATAGAGTGGGGGGAAAGAAAAAAAAAAAAAAAAAGCCAAACCCAGGAATGTTTTTAACCACCAGCGCCTCCAGCCTGTTTTTATGCTGGCTCTAACTCTGGCTGGTTAGACTCACGGCGCTGCTGCAGCGAGAGGCGGTTGGAGAAGCTGGTGGACAACACAGCATTCTGCTCCACGCTATTTCTCACCCGCTTAATTATATCCTGCACTTACAGTTTTACAGAGAACAGATGTGAAGGCTTACCTTGGGACAGATACATTATGTATACAGCATTAACTTCACACCCATACAGTCCCCATTTTAATTACACAGCCAGTGGGGGACCCAGGGTGGTTTGCTGGCAGAGCAGTTGGTTTCATTAGCAATTCCCAAGACCTCAGCTGTCTGAGAGCATCCTCACCCATGCAGGCTGGGCTGCCCTGGAGATCTATCCCATGGCAGCCACGGGTGAGCCATGCACTGCCTGGCCTCTGAGCTGCAATTGCAAGCCTCCCCCCCCACCAAATCATTAAAAGAGCAACTGCGGGTGCACACTTATGGGCTTGTACAAGCTCCAGCCTGAGATTCACCTAAAACACAAGTATTTTGTAGAAAAGCCTTAATGTGACATGAAATGTGAGGCCAAAGGATATTGAAAGACAACTTGGATGTACAACATTGTAGTAGTTTGTCTGATCTCTGACCCCTGTCAGGGAAACATCAGTTTGACAGGTCCCCACGGGTTGCATCTCTCTGCTAATAAAAGCCTTTTAGCAACACTCAGAGAAGGGGTTTGATCACAGCCTCTTGCTGGGTTTAATAGGCGGCAAAGCACAAGCTAGCATTTGGTTTTGTCACTCCATTTGACACATCTTCTCTTTGAACTGACATAAGCAATGCCCTTACATTTTGTTAGCTTCACAGGCACTCCAAAAATTCCTCCAAATTTTAAAAGATCCAAAATTGGATGAAAATTTTGCTTTAAAAGAGCAGTATTTTCTCCATCAAGCCTAGTGCATCAAAGCCAGGCAAGGAGACGGTTTCTGCATTTGTTCCTTCCCAAGGTGAACAGAAATAAGGGCCACTTCCCTGCTTTCCCCTTTACATCTTTTCCAGGTGGCCAACGGCCCTGCTGAACCCTCTCCCCTCAGCCACCTTTCATTAGCCAGGCTGCCCTTCTCCCCGCCCGCGGTGCAGCCACACGGTCCTCCTGTTCCAGCCCAGGAGAGAAATCATCAATATACATATGTCAGGTGAAATTAAAATTGTCCCTCTGAGTTATTCTATGACACAAGCTGGCACCAGCTATATTAAATCCTATTAATTAATATTTAATTAATTCTTTTCCTTGCCTATAAACACAGAGCGCTACTGCAGAGCACAGAGGCAATTATTATCTGGGGTGCTTCAAGATATTATAACTTTCAGAGTTACAAAAGCTGCATATTTGTTAGAAACAGCATGACAAATCTGTCGCTGTTAGAGCCGCTCTACCAAGACTAGAAAAATCCTGAATAAACTGCAATAGGTCAACAATTTGCCAGAAATATCAGCTGAATCAGGAGCCTGAGGTTTCATCTCACTGGAACATTACTTATTATGTGCACAAAGAGTCCTACCTCAGCAGAACACTGCGCATTACTTACCGAAGGGCCAGCAAGGCATGGCTCGTGTTTCGCTAACTTCCACTCATTCCAGCTTAATTCTTTGATTAGTTATTTATCATCTGCTTTGTGAACTGGTAAGGAAGGACACACGGTGGGACAGGCAATCTCTGCCTCCTGTAGCGCAGAAGACCTGTGCAATAGCATCTGATGAAGTACGGCAGTGGGCAAAACTCAGCAGAATTGGTCAACTTTCTGCAAACATGGTGCTCATTACTAGTCACTCAGTTGGAAGCGATGTAGGAAGTGTGACGGCACTTTTCTATTTGTTTCTTCTCGTTGGGAAAAGGCTCTTCCAGCCAGCAGGGCTTTGGGAGGCTGCACAGCGGCGATGTCCTTGCTGTGTGCTACCTCCCTTGGCACGGACAAGGGGGATACAAAGGTCTGGGTGGTCAGAGGTTGGTGAGCATCCAGGGCTGCCGTACTCCTGCAGGATCCAGCACTGCTTGGTCCACACATGGCATGAATGGGTCAATCAGGCTGGTGAATAACAACTCACCAGCGACACACCAGCTGCTCACCATGTCTGTGCCCCTCGAAGAGGCAACAATGCTTTTGGTCTCCATCCCTACCAGGATGACAGCTGATGACATTTATTCAGGTGGTAACTTTCTCAGTGGCCTTAGGAGGTGAAGCTCCCGAAAAAGAGCCCTGGTGGCTTTTTGGAAAATTCAGCTCTTTGTTTCACTGCAGAACATTGGAAAGGAAGAAGAAGAAAAAAATACTCCTTTACTGAAGTGGAACATTGGAAAGGAAGAAGAAAAAAATACTCCTTTACTGAAGTTGTTACGCAATGAGTCATTTGCTGCCTGACGGGAGATGGGCCAGAGTCCCTCTCTGCGCCGCAGTGATTTGACTAATTACTTCTATCTGCTCCAGCAGAAGAGCAGCCTCCTCCAGACTTTCTGCTGTCTGGGTCCTGTCTGTCAGCAGCAGAGAAGTGGGTAGTGATGGGAAACAATGTCCTTCTGGTTTGGGCGGTGGCATTTCGCCTCTTCCTCACCCCTGCTGGGTGGCAGAACCCAAAAGGAAGAGCTCCCACTTGGTGAAAAGCCGAAGGCTGAAAAAACCAGGCCTGGATAGGCTGGATATTTCGGGGCCAGCGTGTGGGCATTGGCATCTTCTCAGCATGCTGCAGTTGCCCGTTTTGCATAAGCCCATATCTCCATAGACTTCTTGGCTGCACAACTGCTGGGGTGACGGTCCTGTGGGGACAAGGAGGCTGCACGGCACAGCCTGATGCAGTGCTTGCAGCAATTAAAGACTCCCTGGGAACTAAGCACAGTGCAGGTGGCTAGTTAGACTGAGCCATCAGGCTTCAAGGGAAACAGTATTGAGTTTTAAGGTGGTATTTTCTTTCGGCTTGAAGCTGATGAGTTGTCCTTGAGGATTTGGGGACTGATCTGCCAGAGATCTCACTCGAAAACTTCACCTTTGGAGGCTGGGCAGGGGCGAGGAGGGCACACAGGCACACGAAGGGCTTCTTCCAGCACTTGCAAAATGCTGCTGTCTCCTCTGAGCTGCTAAACAGGGCCCAGGACTTCCACAATTGTTAATTAGAGGCGAATGTTAATAAAGTAAATTAGAAGAAAAAGGCAGCTGCGTATGCAAACTGATTATATTTTTACACTTGTTTAAAATCACAACCGTGATTTTTAATTATAGTGGATCAAAGAAAATAACCACATTAATCCAATGTAATCACGTGCGAGCTGATTTGATAACAGCATTGTATTTAATTGGCAGTAAGCTCAGGCAACGTTAAATACAAATGAAAAGCACTGCCACATTCTGAAGACTAATTAATATGACAGACTAGTAGCAAATGCATTGTTTATTACTACTAATTTCCACTAACTGGTTCAACACCATTTTGTTACCATGATCCCCAGTGCTGTGTCCATCAATGTGTGATATTTAAAAGGAAAATTAAACATGATTTATTTTAAGGAGGAACAAAGGAGTTCAAAGATAATTAAATTATGCATTTCAAATACCAAGCTTCAGATAAAGAGCTTTAAAATACAGGATTTTTCTCTTTCCAACTATAAGTCCCCTTGATATGTGCACATAATTCACATTAATGTGCTACATCAGTGACAGAAGGCACTTTTTTTCCTGCACATTTTAATGCAGTTAACAAATGGTGATTTTTTCAGGGGCTGACACAACTCTCAGTGAAGTAAACAGAGAGATTACCCTCAGGACCCTGCCAAAGCCCAGCAAGTCACTGGAAGAATTTCCCTTGGCTCCAGTTGGCTCTCAATCATATTCTAAGCTTTTCAGATCAAGGCCTGTTATCTTTTTTTCTTTTTCATCCTTAGAAAGTACCTAGCAGAAAAGAAGACCATTCATTCAGATAAAGTCTTTTAAATGCAGTGTCCTGAAAGTTTGCTAAAGCTTTCCAGAGAGTCGCACACATTAAAATTCTCCTACCTGACTGTACTACCATCCTCAGTTGGTTATGGACTGTAATGGCACATATTTGTCACACCTTGTTACAGCCTTGGTCAATGGAATAATGGAATAATCAATCATCTATATTTTAGTGTGAGACATAATAAATACAGTGCATAATAGTCAATCAGATCTTCACCAAGGAAAAGTTGAACAATTACAGTGGTTGTCAATGGTAAACTGCCTATGATAAGTATGCAAACATTGACCCCAAGTGTTACACTGAGAACATGGAAATTAAAATCATCTATCTTACTTGATTCAAAGCCTCCCAGATAACAAGGATGGTATTTAAGGAAAACTTCGCCTGGACTCGGATTGCTTCTTTCTGTTAGATTAAAATTAAATTAAGTCAAAATTTAGAAAATACTGGTTTAATTAAAGATACTTCACTATCTCATAAATTATACATTCTCCATCCTGTTGCGAAGCATAAGTTTGATATTAGGTGTCAGAGCTGCAGAGGATTCCTAAAGGTTAGTTCACATTTATGTGCCATATAAAGCAGAATTCTGGAAACGAATGACTAATTATTGAAGTTCCCAAATTGCTACCCCAGTCCGCTTAGCAAATGCAGTCTCCCTGATTTCAGCAAAAGTAGTGTTCTCTTCAGCAGTTTAGTCCAAATATGCAAAATAAGACAGCCAAAAGAGACCTTGGCCAAAATCAGGCATTGGCATGGAATCAAGCGCAAAAAATATTAATAGATAATCATCCAGAAACTAATTATGAAATGTAAAAAGTCCAGTTATCTTACCGAGACCACTTCAAGGAAGAGTGTTTCAGTTTCATTAGCACAGCAGCAGCAGGAGAATCCTTGCAAAGTAGTTTTCCAAATTTCCTAATGCTCTTACCAATGTACATCTGTTAGCTAAAGCCACATTCGTCTAAATTAGAAGGAGAAAAAATATATTTAACAGTGAAAATGATAACTCACTGAAACATACTGTAGATACAACTAAGACCAAAAAAGGCAAAATACAGAAAGATTGAGAACGATGCCTTCCTGGAAATATGCTTTAGTGCAGTGCACGTTGCTGGGATCACCTCTAGGAAACCAGGCCAAAATGAGATGGCCAGTGATATAAAGCAGGGCAGGCTGGACGCCTTGGTAACTTCTTCTGAACTCAAAATTTCTTCTTAAAATGCACTTGGTCCAAACAATTTAAAACTAAATTTAGTGGATTTAGGAATAATCAGATTTAAGGATGAGGCAAAGAGCCTTTTCTGAACCCTCCATCCTTCCATCGCTTCGGCGGCAATAGAGCCAAGCCCTCCTGGTGACATCTCCACACCAGCAGTGGGTTTGTCCCAGCACACGTGGCCTTGGCTGTCATTCCCCTTCCTAAGTGCATGGCTGGGTTGCAGACAGCAGCCTTGCCCTGGGTGGGATTTAAACATGTGTTTAAGGTAAAGCTTGTGCTCCTGTCACGCTCACTCTGCCCTCCCCATATCCACAGTGGTGAGCATATCCACAGAGCAGCCACGTCCAGCATCAGCCCTTACTCTGATGTCTGCTGAATTAGTAACATCAGCCATTACAAACCAAAAGGAGCCTGACAAATGCTCCCTTTGAGAGTGGAGCTACGCTGGGTAACACAGATGCTCATGGTCAGCTTGCTACTGGTAATGGTAGTGATTTCAGTCAAGGTGCCTCTAACACAGGCTTGGCAAATGCTTGGCATGGAGGCAGTGGGCAATAGACACCCATCAGTGCTGAGGAAGACTGTTGAAGATGAAGACAGGGGAGAGGTAAACTCCCTGGCTCCAGGAAATCTGGAGAACTACAGACATTATTGATTTGCAGCACCACTGACAGGCTCCCTTGCTGCAAGGCAGCACTGGCACTCAGTATGATGTGATCCTCCCTCCAAAGAGCGTCTGTGATTGCCTGAACCAGTGCTAAAGACACACATCAGTGCATCCTGAGATGGTTAGAAAAGCTCCTTATGTATTGACCCAGCCATTAGCAGGGTTCTGAGGGGCAGAGCGGGGAGCGAAGCCCTCTGGCAGGGCTCTCAGCTGCACCGTACCACATCTTGGAAAGCTTTGCAGAACCTCAGAAATCCCCCCGAGATGGTTTAGAAACGCCAGAGCTGATTATTCAGATAAGCCACGCTGCGATAAGCTCTGATATCATCAGAAAGGGGTGCTAGGCACTGTCACAGGAGGGAGAGAGATGGGAAGGATGTGAACTCTATTTAAGCGGTCCCGCGGTAAAACAGCTTGCAGCCAGCGCACAACTTACTGTCAGCTCTCTTTGAGCGGCGCCTTTGATTGCGCTGCTCTGTGAAGGAGCACTTGTCACTTTTTATCGAAGGAGAGGGGAAGAAAGCAAGGCAGCCTGTTGCCAGGAGAAAAGATGCCACTCACTTTAAGTTAAAATATAGACAGCTGCAATGCCCTGGCTGCTGGTGATCGAGGACTAGCAGAAGTGTGAAGGAAGTATCAATGCAGGGCAAGAAAAAGAAAACAGCAAGAGACCAGAGCGAGGGTAAAGCGGGGAGGGACGGGGCCCCAGACTCTCTGCTTGTAGCTGGTGGTGCCTGAAATGCCTGAGTGTGCAGGAGGAGAAAACGGCAGCAATGTGCCCTTCGGAAGCCAGCAGCTCCCCATCAGGCTGAGTCGTGATGCTGCCTCCATGGCCCTCGTACCCAAACAGCCGTGGGGACACCTGGGCTGGGATAAAAGGCAGAGTCGCGCTCACCCAACACAGAGTGTTTTAAGTCCTCTTATAATAAAAGAGCAATCTTTTGTTTGGCACTGCCTTGCTGTGGGCTAGTTACCCCTTACAGCAAGTTATCCTCAGCACGTGACGAGCTCTGATCAAAATGGAGAGAAGCCGTAGCGTAGCACATTCTGTCCTGCAGCCTCAGTCTTCCTGCATCCTCAAGCTCAGAGCTCTTCAGTGACATCCACCTTAAGGAGCTGGAAATCCCTGGCTCCAGAGCAAGAGTATTAAAGCACCGTGATTGTATCTTTGTCACCCAGCTAGCAGAGGAAAACAACTTGAGGAAGGTACAAAAGCTCAAGCAATGCAAGCACCCCATCACCCTCCGCTGTTGTCTGTCAGGATTCTGCCTGCTCAAGATAACAATCAGCAAACAGAAAACCCCGGACAAAAAGGCTCAGGCAGAGAAAGCCCAATTTCCCCTTAGCCCCTGGTGCGTCTGCTCAGAGTTTCTTTGGTATATTAAAAAGCACCAGAGAGGATAGTAGTAACCAAAAAGATGGAGGGAATGACTCTGCAGATATAGTGGAGACAAAAATGCAAGGCAATATTACAGTATCCCAATTACCATGAGGCAAAGCGTTTCCCCCTGGCGCTGGGAAAGCTGGCATTTAACAGCTGGATCCTGCAGCCTAACCAATTTACTTCTGTGGGTTTGTTGCTTACAGCAAAGCAGAAAATATTTATAGCTATCGTTTTTCTAAATTCAGTTTAATCCTTGCCCAATTTGACTACAAAACCTGTGTAATTTCTGGCAAGACTCTTTGGAAGCAATTCCTCATGCACACTTTACAAAGTGTATTGCATTTCCCCGTCCCAGCACACACATGCCGTGGCAGTGAGGCTCCTATACCTTGTCCCAGCTACCAGATTTTGAGGATCCTATCTCTTTGTACAAGCGTAGGAATCATAAATGGTGTATCTGTCCTGAACTGATGATGGATAAAGTCACTAAAATCACTTATACACTCACTTTAGTGGCATTAGAGCACTATTAGCTTTGTGTGCTGCAGAGGGTGGATAAGTGGAAGTCTGATTTTTCATTTGGTTCTAGTTGTCATCAATCTGCTATATTTTCTAACGCATGTTGCATATGCTTATGCTGTGCTTTTCCTTTAATATGAGCACAGGGGCTCACTCACAGGTTCCACAATTCTGCTGCTAATACCACTCTGTGTCTCATGGCAGCACAGAGCCATCCATCCCGGCAGTGGAGAGCAATCACACTAAGAAATTACACATACATTTGGCAACAGGCAATGCCAATGTCACCTTCTAAACAGGCAAGCAAGGGATGCAGGAATAAACAGAGGAACAGCCTTTCCCCTGGAAGCAGAGGAAGGCAGCGACTCCAAGTCCTGCAATATTGAGTTATCATCTGGACCTGGCTACATTTCCCTGAGACCTGCTTCTCTTCATCTCAGCCTGTAGTGAGTAGGTGACATATGGATGTCTTCATGCTCCTGGACATCTTGCCAGAGGTCACAGTCCTTTTCTTTTCCCCTGGTAAGTTGGGGGTGGTTCCTGGAAGCTTTGTGGACTCTTCCCATCCTATCTACCTTTGGAGCTCATTAGCTCTCTGCTGTGCACCAACTTTGTGTGGAAGCAACACAGGAGCAACCCTGCCAGGTTCAAAACCAAAGGATATTTTCCTGCAGTAAAAACCCCATTGCTGTACAGGGCTGCATCGTGCTACGGGCACTAAGTCCCCACCAGCACAGGGCTGCCTGGATGTGGCGCTCAGCACCGAGTGCTGAGGGGCACAGGGGACCCTCACGCATCCCGGGGGTGAATGGGCCAAGGGAACTGCAGAAGGGGCAAACGCAGGATGGGAATGGTGCCACGGTCTGCAGGGACAGACCAGCACCCATCCCTGGGGACGTGCCACACCGAGCCCTTGGGGACACACAGCCAGAGTCACCAGAACCATCACTGTCCCATGGCACAGAGCGTGGGGACACAGGGTGAGCACCACCTGTGGGACAGGCCTGAGCTGAGACAGCATCTCTGCTGTACAAAGAAATGAAAATGCTTTTTTGAGGTTGAAAACCTCTTTTGAGGTTTTTTTTTGTTTTTAAGAGAGAGGACTGCAGATCTTGTCTATCCCAGGAAATATGTTATAAAACTGCAATTTGCCTGTCTTGGCTCTCTCACCCTAGCACTGACCCTAAAGATAAACTCCCATGAATAAGTCTAATCCTGTTTTTCATGTTTCCCCAGGCTAATGAATATTTATGAATCATTTCTCCAGAGCCAAAGCATGGCCCTTACAACCAGCCATGATAGTTCAATTTGTTTTCTTGCCAATTCTTCGAATTGTTTTTTTTGTTGTTGTTCTTTTTGAAACTTGGGGCGGGAGGGGGGAAATCTCATTCCCAGTTGGTTCTTATCAAAGTGTGTGGGGTTTTTGTTTGTTTTGTTTTTTATTTATTTTAAACTCAGCTGGTGCTTGGAGGCTTTCCAATCGGCTTGAATGATTAATGTGGTGCCACTGACTTGTTTTGTGTTCGTATTAAAAAAAAAAAAAAAAGGCACAATTCATGTTTTCTAAAGAGCCAGTTAGGTATCTCTGATTGACCATGCCATGTAAGTTTTAAATTGTTCTTTGTGTGCACAAAACGTATAGCAAAAAGGAAGCATTTCCACAGAGATGAATGGAACATTCAAGGTTAGAGAGACAGGCAAAAAAGAAAATAATACCGCCTCTCAACAAGTTGTGTATTAGACTATAATCATTACAAAGCCAGGTCTTAATATCTTACATTTATTTAACAGGGAAGACTTGTTCTTTTGCCTTCTATTTATTTAGCTAGTCTGAATTCAGTTTGAATAGTAAAACAGCTTTCCCAGTTTAGCTGCATTACCAAGTCAAGGTCATTCCCCTCAGAGAAAGATCAAGATCCTCTATAAGGGAAAAAAAAAAAAAAAGAAATTACTCTCTTTCCCTGATTGATCTACTGAACATCATTAGCGAGGGGTAAGAGATATCTAAACATGCTCTGTGGTCTATTGACTTCTCGGGAGCTTTTTGAGTGTGAAACAGAAGGAAGTTATGCAATTACCTTGAAGAAAAAAAAAAGTTTCTTTAGTGGTATTTGGAAGTAAAACAGAGTTGTGAAGGGGGGAGGATCCTGGAGGACTCTCACAAGCTGCGTGTTTGTGGGTCAATAAAGTGGTAAAGAAATGCAGTTCTATTGATTTGCATTGTGTGCTGCTTCCTGGGTGAGAGTTCAGCCTTTTATAATGTTTTTCATCCAATGTTTTAACAATTTCTTTAGAAGTTTGATAGCACTTAATAGCACGTTTTTATTTAGAAATAATAACTGTTTGTACTTAAACTCATTAGACTAAGATGTGCCATTGTAGTCCTATCACTCTTGGCAAAGCCTGCAGGAGCTACATCCAGGAAATGTAACTTTCACACCAGCCAAAATATATTGCATTATAAAACCCCAAACAACAAAAGCTATCGCATTCATTTTTCTGATTTTATCTTTATGTCAGAGGAAAAAAAAAAGGTTGACTTTAAAGCCAGAGGGTGAAGGGCACCTTCCCCAGCTTCCTTTGCTGCAAGAAGAAAGACCATTACCAGGGACCCAGAAATTGTTCCAAGGGTTAAAATTACTCACAGCATATTAAGGGGTGCTCCTCCACATGCTCAGCACTACCTGGAGTGAGGAGATGGGCAAGTGGGCGGCACTGCAGCTGCGTGGCCAAGGGGTGATGCTCCCCATCATCTGCTGGCTCTCCAGGGCAGGAGCCTTTTCCTCCCATTTATCTGAGTGAGGCTGATTACAGCTGATCCCCACAGCGACCATGAACTTCGTTAAGGCAGCCCCGTGGAATGAGCACTGCCCAAGAGTGCCTGTGCCCACAGAGGCTTTAGCCGGAGTGCCTGGAGGAGGTGACACTGCCGGGGTCCCCAGCCTGGCACATGCACAAGCCCTGGTCTGCCTGCCTCAGCCAGCCTGGCTGGAGCGCGCAGAAAGAGCTCGGAGCCTCCGTGGCATCTCTCCTGCCCATGTGTGCACACACGTGTGTGTATAGATATAAAATATACATACACACATATAGATACACCTCCCCCTCAGTCCCTGCCAGCCAAACAGCAAGACCCTGAAACATTCCCTTGTAAGGATACCTGGAAATGGTCTGGGAGGGCTCAGTCACTTAAATTCTAGCTTCATTCTTATCCATTGAAAGTTTAACCAGCGATCTCTATGAAAATAGACTTTTGATCCCCAGTAAGCTCAAAAATCCAAATGGCTCACCACCTTTGGAGGACTGAAGGTGCTCTCACTGTCTCCACCTTCTCACAGGTAAACAGCTCCAGCTCCACTGGTCCCAGCAGGCATTGGTGAGGCAGGGGGTCATTCTTGGAGCTGCTCCAGGGTTGGAGGAAGGACCAGCACAGCTCAGTCTTGCACAGTCGAGGGTCTGCAGTGTATGCTGCCAGTGTCCTGAAGATACCACCCTGCAGGGGCAAAACAGGGCTGAAACAGTCTCCTCTGTCTCCCTGCCTTCTCAGGCCAGGGAGAGAGCAATCCTATTACAGTCTGCAATCAAAGAAAAAATAAAATTATTAAAAAAAAACCTGTTGCTTTTCCTGTCTCTGTTGCCAGCCCACCCAGATCACTGATACCCCATTTCATAAGGTGCAGCTCCCCACATCCACATTCTCTCCCACTCGTAAAGACAGTTCAGTGGGCTCACATGACCCTGACCCATGGCTGGAGGAGATGCCCGAAGCAGGAACAATGCTAACCAGAAACCAAATCTTAATGAACAATTATGGAAAAACATTGCCAAAGGCTCCACGAGATCCCTGCCTACTCCTCCAGCACACGCATCAGGCGGCTCCGGCAGCGCATTTGCTGGTTATCATTGCTGTAAATCAAAGCAGAATTAGCATAATTGTTCAGGTCTGGGGTTTGTTTTTACTGAGGTCACAAACAAGCTGATGACACTGGGGGTTTTTTTTGCACCATGTAATTGTGCTGGCAGCCTAATTTTCAACACCCTGCTCACCTATGCTCAGTCACAACAGTGTTAACGGCAACTTTCTTCGAAAGGAAACCAATTGTTCCAGGAACGCATCTGAGTTCAGTGATATTTCTGTCAATCCAGTGGGCTGTCTTCACTTCTTCCTTCCTTAGGAGACAATCATTGCCTGCTGGGACTTTATGCATAGATTGCTAACTTGCTGTGCATACACTGATGCAAAGAATGAGCTTTGTAATTTAAATAACAGACTGTGGAATTGATGACAGACACAAACATGGTCATTCCCCCAGCTGCAGAACACTGCAGCTCAGGCTCCGGCAGGAGGGAGGAGGAAACATATTGCTTTCTTCAAGGACTTGAAACACAGCCTGCAGCCATCGCCATCACATATTTGTGCATCCAAAATAAAGTAGAATATAGCAATCCCCAAACCAGAAAGGGTTATACAGTATCCCACTCTGAGCTGAGGAGCCGTCTCCCATTTTTTCACCTGACCCGTGAGCCCAACTTTAGTCCAACTCTGCTGCAAAGTGGAGATGTTCCTTCTTGCAAGGAGTCTGGGGAAATAAAGAAGGATTTAGTAAAATCTCGTGGTCCCTGGGAGGGGCAGTTGGGGAAGACCCATCCACTCAAAGACAGTGGCATCTCTCTGCCGAGCAGGATCATACCCACCAATACTGCCTGCAGCAGCAAAGCAGAGCCAAGGAGCTCCCCCAGCCTCCAAACTGGGTGTTTTGCTCCTGGAAACACTGTGAGCCAGGGAGGGCTGTTCTGAGGATGGATGGGGCTCAAGGCTAAAGGAGAAGAGGGTGTGGGTGGACATGAGCATAGGCAGAGCCACAGCACTGCGTAACAGAGCTGGTCCTGGTGAGGAGGCATCTTGCAGAGGAAGACAAGGGCACTGTAGACAATAAAAATGACAGCAAGAGTACAGAAAATTACTGTAAATACCTGCTCAGGTAAAATAAACCTCCTTAATCTGGTGTGTGTCATTTGCATAACAACAAAGGCTGGGGTTTTTTTAAGAGTGATAAATACATTTTCTTTTTGAAAAGAAACAAAGACTCTGACAAGGCCTTTAATCATCAAATCAGTATAAACAATATTATAATACATTAGACTTGGAAATGATAAACTGTGATTATGCACCAACTAATTAAATTAGTACTGACAGCTTTCAAAGAGTATGAGAAAAAGGCAAAATACATTCCTTGCTTTCAGGGATGACTTTTCCTAGAAAGAAAGACAGACGAACACTAAGCGCTTTCTATCTGGGAGTGAGGATCCATGCAGGAAACATCCACACCTGAAACACGACCTCTCCTAACACTTACCAGAAAACCCATTTCACAAGTGGGACCTGAGCCTGGTCAGCTGTGAGGAATAAGCAACAAGTTAAAGTCAAGTCCTCCTTAAAATGAAATCCAAGAAGTATGTACTGGAAAAGACTAATTACAGCCGCTGTGCCACTGAGTGAGAGCTACCAGTCTTCTGGCAGTAACTTGAATTTCATTGTTTGGGAAGATGAAAGCCTTCACTCGGCTGGGGAATGGCATAAAAACAATTCATAAACAGGCATGAGACAAACTGTATTTATTCATGAGTAGCATTAATACCCTTTTGAGGGTTCTTATAATAATTTAGGGTTGCTATGCAACACGCAGGTCCAAACCTGATTTCAGTAGCAGCAACAAAGCAAATCATCTGCTGGCTTTGGTAGGACCTGGAGAGACCCTGCACAGACACCGATGACTGCACCCAGCACGGTATCTCAGCTGTATATTTCCAAGTGAACTGGGGCTAAATGCAGCGTAAGCACCCAGACCACCGCTGTGTGCACGGCTACATTTCCATCCCAGGGAACAATAGCAATTGTAGAAACAGAAATGCCTCCCAGACCAAACTCTTGTCATACACAACACTTGTCAACTTGTCAAGATGTTATTTTCTGTAAATAAGACTAATTTACATGTTAATAACATTAAAAACCATGGTGTAAGAGGGAGAGAGAAGCCTGAAGAGAAACATAAGTGAGGAGGAGACATCTGAAACTTCCATTTGAAATTTTGTCAGAACTGGGAATTTTGAAATGTTTCAAAAGCTCAAAACAAAATCCACCTATTAATTTTACTTACATTTCATGAAAGGATCCTCTAGTCATGCACCAGCTTTTCATCTTCTGGAGATTCTTACAGGTGGCTGCACTGTGCTCATGATAAACCCTGACTGTTGTGGTTTTGTTTTTTATGGAAGTCCTCCCTGTGCCTGCAAGAGCCAAACACACCGTGGAGTCAGCACTTTGCCCTACCAAAAACCTGCAGTATGACACGCAGCGAGCCAGCCTCCAGCCTTGCCAGGATTCGCAGGGGACACGACTGAGTGCTCGCTTGGAGGAGGTGGCTGGTTGTGGTTAGAAACTTGGTGTCTAAATGCAGTGAGGAGAAAGGAGAAATGCTGCTCTCTTAGCTGTGGGAGCTGAGGGCCAAGAAAGCATCACTCCTGTCCCACTCGAGTCAGCAGGACTGCGGAGGAGCAAGTGGCAGAGAAACAGACACCACAAATGGCAAAGAAACTCTGGGTTGAACATCCCTCAGCCCCACCACGGGGTTTCCAGCCCCCATGGATGGAGCCGGATGGCCCTTAGGTTGGTGGGGTCCTGTCAACCCCCGGTGACAGACAGCTCCTGCAGTCCAGCAGCCGCACAGGGACACACTGGCAGCTCCCAATCTGAGCATTCCTATCCCCACCGCAACCACCGCTTCCCTCCTCCCTCACCTGCACCTACACCTCCATGTGTGAATACAGTGATAGGCTCTCAGCTGACCCAACCACCCTTCCCCTTTCCCAGCACAGATCTGGGATTTTCAGTGCATTTTTGTTTATCACCTTTCGCTTTCAGATGCTGAACTCTCCCTTCTTTTGAAAACTTCTATTCAATGGTTGTGTACAGGCATGTTCCCATGATAACTGGCTTGGGGTGAATATATGGAGAGAAGTGGGTGGAATAAAGCCAGTCAGCTACATGTGCTTATCTGGGAGGCAAGCTGGGGAAGTCTTGGAATCACATTGCTAATATTGATTCAGCACCAAAAACTAAAAAATGAAAAATCAGTTTGCTCTGCAAATGGCAGCAGCAAACAAGCTCAGCCATCCCACCTTGTCGCATATCCTTTTGCTTTAGCTGCCCATCAATAGCACAGAAAAATCAGTAAATCTTGCAGGATCGGTCCAAATATTCATCTTAGGAGATAGCAGAAAACAATATTTTTCTGTATTTAATTACTTTGTAATAATGGCCTGTGTCATCAGTTCAGCGTTTGTTTTTGCCACAATGTTCCACTGTCAGGGCTGAAGTAAAAGTAAAATTAAAGCTTTCTTCTGACTCTTTGTACTTGGCCACATCACATCCTTGCAAAGATGCCTAATCAATTCATTTGTGCATGAAAGGACAGATAGAGCGTCCTTCCTGAAGGGCCCCTCCTAGCACAGTCAGTGTGGGAGCAGAGGTGACTTGGAAAGTGCTAATTAGAAGAAAACTCTACCCAGGACTTGCAGCCCCTCTGCAGTTGCACACATTTAGAGAGGTGTGGGCAGAGGTCCCTCTTCTTTGCTCTCCCCTTTCCAAGGGCTCACAGCTGGGTATTTTCAGAAGTGATGCTTCTGAAGAAGCAGAAGGGGGGCTCTGGAAATGCTGCTGAGCAATGGGCAGGAATGCTCTCGCCCATGCTGTGAGGGGACATGGACCCATCAGGTTTACTACATGCAAAACATGCAACTTTAAAAGCCACCAAAATCAACTTTCCATCCCTCCAATATACATCAGATAAACAAACCGATCGTAGAATAACAAAGAAATACAACCAGTGCCAGAAAAAGTCCTGCAGCCAGCAAGTCTCTCCTGCATATTTTATCTTATAATCCACTGCACTAATACTTAACCACCACACCAAGCAGGTGGAAGTTTGAGGACCATTGAGCACTGTGAATTTTCCCAATGCATCACAATTACCAAAACACCTGTGCTAAATAACTTTGCGCTGAGCCACTGTGAAAATTCACAGAGTGCTCAATAGCCCTTGAAATTTCTCATTTCTAACCGGCAGTGGAGTGGCTGAGTGCTCACACATCACACTACAGCACAACGCGTGTAAGGACACTGGTTCAAGACCTCGTAAAGGCCCCTTTCTCCTCGGCTGGAAGTTATGCCGTCCCTGTGATTTTCAGGCTGCTCCTACTTTGTCTCCTCAATTACACTCACTTGGAGCTGGTGAACTTTTGTGTGAGCAGACTCCAAACACAGCTGAGCTCCCCTGTCTCTCTCTCCCAGCACAGCTGCCTGTCTCAGGACTATCTATTTCTTCTTGCATAACCAGGACAGATGCCAAAACAGAGGCACAGAAGCCCCTCGGGCCACAACAGGCTGATCCTGAGCTCTCCACAATCCCCATCCCATTCTCATGGGGACACTAGAGTGGGACTAGGGACTTAAACTGACCCTGGATGTGGCAGCAGCTGAGGACAAATTCAGCCTTGGGACGTCCAGAGCAGGGCAAGGCTCAGTGGGTGGTCAGAAGCTCTTTAGCCATGGTAGAAGACATGAAAGACTACACAAACCCCTGCTGCATCTGGCTGGAAAAGCAGACGAGAACAAATTGGAGGGGTTTCAGAAGGCAGAAGAAGAATGGGAGGCTGATAAACCTCCCTTACAGCGGCAAACTAGAGACGTTCAATCCATTTAGTCTGTCCCTGGGAAGGTTAAGAGGTGACTTGAGAGTGGTCAGTAAGTGCCTACGCAGAGAAAGGAGTAATAAGATGAGGCTTTTTAATCTGACAGGGGAAAGCATCTTGAGATCCAGTGGCTGGAAACTAAAGGCATTTCTACAGAGAAATAAAATTGTTCTTGGTGCACAGCAGTTAAAGTAATTAATTAACCACTGGAACAATTTACCTGAGGATGTGACAGATCCTCTGTCAGTTTGGCTTTTTATGTTGGACCTCTGTGGGACATCTGAACTCTGGCAGAGCATCTGGGTTTGAAGACTGGGGAGGGGAGGGGGGGGTCACGCAAGAAAAATCACTGGTGTGAGGTATGAACAACCCACAATACAGCCCGTTCTGCTGGACTGTGGTTTCCACACCCCAGGTACTCACCAGCCACCTCCAGCTCACACCAGGGACTGCAAAGCATCACTTTGGTCTTGCCTCTGGGGCCAAGTGCTTTCCTGAGGAACTGTTCAATCTGGCAGCAAAGCAGCACACAGCAGCCTGTGACTGTCCTCAGCAAAAGTCCTTTATCCTTAAAAAGACAGACCAAAGGCAAGAGTTCCAATTAGAAATTCATGTTAATAAATTGCCCTGGTTTTCCATAGGCAAATGCAATTCATTTCAGACTACACATGCCCACTTTCTCACTTTCTATAGCTTCTCAAGGCAGCCCATAGCACAATCTCAGCTTCTCAGCTGGGCTTCTGGGCCACCACTTATTTCTAGCAAGTTGCCATGATAATGAAGTTGAACTTCTATAGCCAATCTGTTGATACAAGTACTACAAATCTGATTTTTAGGGTTGCTTAGGTCAGTCACTAAAAGGCTCATTGCATCTCTACCAACCTCCAGCTGAAATCTAGATTATTTTTTAAAGGATGACATTTTAGAAGCCTTAGGCTTTCTGTTACTTTTTGTACTTTAGAAGAAGCATGTTTTGGAGCCTTTGACACAAATAAGAGGTGAATTTCAATGGTTCCAATTTAAATGTATTTTAGAGTTAGTGATTTTAAATATGATTATTTTTGGTATATTAGCATAGGAATGTTGGCAGAAAAGCACGATTTTCTCATGTGGTTTTCTAGTAATTAATACTCTAGACACTTCTGATTACAAAATGATATAAATACATCAATGTAGCAATACAAAGTAAAATAATAAAAAAATTATCAGAAACAAACATAACATATACATGCAAATCAGGCAGGAAGGATCAAAACCTATCTGCACAAGCACACCATCCCCTTGCCTTTCCCTAAGTGATCTATCACACAAGCCTCATCAAACCAGGGGGCAAAAGGATTGAGAAAACCAAGCTCTGGAAAAGTAACTTTCTGCTTAAACCACAATTAATGAGGCTGCCTGAAGGATTCCCATCCCCACAAAAGCAAATGGAAAACCCCAAGTTCTCCAGGCAGTACATCAACATCCTGTGCTGAGGACTACCGAGCCCTGCCTGACCCCCAGCTCCCACTGCTGAGACGCCCCTCTCCACGCTAGGATGCTGCATGGCAGCCCAGGCTCCTCCTTGGGGCACACACAGCCTCCGTGGGCTCCAGCAGCATCACCACGAGCCAAACTTTGCCCAGTCTTGCTCTCCTGTGGCCACAGGCGCCTGTCGAATTTGCTATTGCTCCCCATCAGACAACAGAACAATGTGACCTCAGTGTTGCTTCTCAAGCGGTCAAACAGCTGCCTGAGCAGTAAAACAATTTCAGCTTTCCACATATTTGTGGATTGTTGTGAGCAAATAACAAAAAAATATTGCCTTGCTCTGGCTATGTAAATCTTATTTCACTGATTTTCCAGGCTTTATTTTTCTTTAAGTAACTCTAAATGAGTGATGTTCCTATTAACCATCAAATAACCACAGTATTGCAGCCAAAGACCATTGCAGACTGTCCAGAAGTCTCATGCCTTTGCTATGGTGCACAGAGAAGTCCCATTATAATTATAATTATAACAAATCCAAGTGACCTGAGCCATTAGGTCAGTAAAAACGACTCTCAAATACACGAATTGGAAGGCTTCCACAAATGCCATTCCCTCTCCAGGAGTAAGAGACCACTCCAAATGTCAGTGGAAGGTTGTTTTGTTTTAAATTAGCACCTGAGTTTTATTTGGCTGGTTTCTAAATAATTCCCTCCTCCTTTCCAATTACGAGTTAAGATCTTACACAGAGTGCTCTCAGGCTCTTTGTTCTTCAAGACTTCTCTTTTTATTAAAAAAAATACCAAACAACAAAAAAAAAAACCCACAGAAAACCCTCACATCTGCAAACAGTCATGCAGGACGACAGCCAAAAATCAGATCATGAACATTAACATTTAACTATCGCTGTATTTCACTGTGTGCCTGTACACATCTTGTATAAAGGCAGACACCCTTATGCTCCGTGTCCCCTGGAAGTAGGCAAGTACACATACTCCATTCATAATTAATGGCCTGGCTTTTCCAAAAGCACTAACAACTGCATCTGCTTCTGCCTGTGGAGGACTTGACCCTCAAGGTTTGGCTCCACCAGCCTAACGTTCTGCCTGAAAGATAGCCACCTAGGACATGCTGGAGCCAGCCTTTATCACCTGGATCCCAAATGTATCCAAAGTCAGCTGCAAACATAACCACACTCGTCCTCTGAAACTGATCCTGGCTTTGCCACCCATTTCAATGGTGGTCAAGGCGGTGGACTTGGCCTTCAAATGCTCAGGTTTCCAAGGCACTCAGTGCTTAGGTATGGGACTAAGACCCCCTGAAGCCTCAAGCAAGCTGAGAGCTCTCAGCACCCCTGCCGAACTGAATTACTACACTATTTCAAGCCATCAGACCACTCAGAGGACAGGCGGACACACACCACCATTAGCGCAGAGCCAGCACTTCAGGTCTCAGCAGGGCAGCAGCAATGCTCCTGGCAGGTAGGTTGCCACCTGGAGATGGGCTGATTGGTTTTATTTGCTTGTTACCCTGCCCATAGAGTGAGATATGTTCCGAGTATATTTGTTTTGCTGAGGCAACCAGAAAGAAAGCCTCCCAAAAGCATGCTCTCTGCTGCCAGAAGACTGACTCCAGTGAGGCTTTCATTTTTAAGAGAACACCAAAGTGTTGGCTAGTGCAGACTCAACTGGAAAATAACCCTCCATTCCTTTTCCTAGTTGCTTTTATTTGTGTTTCACTCCACACAGCAAGACAAACCCCTCTCATGCCCCCTAGGGAAGCTTCTCAACAAGGAAAATAAAAGCTTGGCTACACCAGAAGGCACTGGGGACTCTGAATGTGCCCTAGGAGAGCCCTCTGCAGCAGTGCCTTCCACAGCTGGTGGCCCAAAAGCTGCTGCAGACAGATGCTGGCAGCTGCTCTCAAAGGCACAAACAGCCTTCAGCTCAGCCAGGGACATTGCTCACCACTATCCATTACATCCCATCTTCACCATTCATTCTCCAACACATAACCCATTATAATTCTTTAGAGAGATAGGAGGGGAGAAAGATATCAAAAATAAGGTATGTCTTACATCCTCCTTAGGCCACCTCCCTGCTCCCAAAAGCTGCCATCCCCTGGGTGCCCATGGATGTCCACAAACAATATAATCTAAAAGTCAGGCTCTGTAGATAACAAACTCCCTCTAAGGTGATTCCTTCTGAGAATATCTCTTTTGAGGCCAGAGGCACTGAAGTCCTAGGACAGATGCTAACAAAACGGTTCCCCCAAAACCAGCAAGTTGAAATGTTCCCTGGGGCTTCGCTATACTCCATGATACGAAATTTCTCCATAGTTATTCTGCCAGTGTTACTTTACTTTTCCACCCATCACATGAAGTTACCCTCAGCAGTAACTACTGCCCATAGGCATGCCGATCTTCTTCAGTTACAACAAAGCATTTTGCAGAGAGGAGTCTTCTGAAAATGATAGCCACAACTGTAGAAACTAAACTTCTTTGTCAAGGTGCCCCAAATGAGTCCAAAAGACCTTGCTGAATAGAAGAATACACCTTGATGTGCTTGTTCTGCTTTTACCTCTGGCTTAGCTGTTTGTCTCATTGTCATCTGGATAAAAACCAAACTGACAAAAAACAAAACCAAAACCAAACAGACAAAGCCCTCAAACACCAGAAGAGAAAACATCAAGCCACGCCAAGTCAAATATCAATCTACTTTTGTGTGCTTTGTTTCATTAAGTTTACTTTATGATTCATTTGTAACAAACCGGGGTGGATAATGAGTACTTGCATCACAAACCTCTGTGTGCTTAAGAAATCATTCACGCTCCACAAGGAAGGACTGGATAACAAAAACAGAGCCCTCTCATTTGTTAAAGCCTGTGGTGGTCTAAGCTCGAGTGGAGATCTCTCAAGCAGCATTGAACTGATAGCTCCAGCAATGAAGAAGTCACGTTGCCATCAAAGCGTTTGAGCTTTGTGGAGATAGCCCAGCCCATCGCATTCAAGTCTGCCAAGATGTCCTGAAAACACATCTCTGAGCACCCAGTGGTTTTGGGGCAGCTGCCTCCCAGGTGGATGGCCCAGGAGACACCCATGTGTGGGTGGGCCAACAGGTCTCCCAGAGGACACTGCCAACCCTGTCCTAAAAGTCACTGGGTGACAAGTGTCTGAGGTTGCAGAGGTCTAAGCATCTAACAATCTTGGTGATGGTGCTTTAGTTCAGGATCAGGTCTAGCTCCACCAGAGATTACCCAGGCCCCTCACAGCCCAAGATCTCCAGGCTTTACAAACACAAAAAACATCCCCTGTCGCAAGCTGCTCACATTTCAGACTGGATGTGGCACACGGACAAAAAAAAGGGGAACGAAGCTGAGGGGGTGACACCACATTTAAAACAAAACAGTCTTTGTGGACAAGTTCATTTCCCATGCAATATTAGCCCCTTATATAACTGAGAAATTCCAGCATCTTTCTGGTTTACTCAACTTCCTTAACATCTCATAAGTGATTCTACAAGGAGTCAGATCACTGTGAAGACATTAAGACTTCCTAAAATTCAAGATTTCTACATGTTAATCCCCAGCTGTGCCTGTCCCCTGTCTCCTTCAGCCAAGATCATGAGATGCCCGAGGGAGGCAGGGAGCAATCACACCTCCCCTTCTGCCGACTGCCCTGCTCGCAGGAGTTGCTTCAGTAATGATAACCGCTGCACTGGAGAGGGCATCTCCCATATGACAGGCAGCTAGAAATGAGCTGATCAAGCAGGAAAAAGGCACCCGGGATTGAACTGCAGGCAAGCTGCAGGTGTTACGATAATTATAAGAGTTTAGCAAACCATGGGAATGGCACACGTTCCTAAAATGACAGCACAGGCGTTTATACTTTCATTGCACATCTGTGCAATGTGCCTCAGCCCCCCCTCCCGGGCAGTCTGAAAGTACACCAGAGCCACGCAAAGCCTTTGGGTGAAGATCCAAACATTCAGCAAAGCGATAAATGGGATCACAACCTGTTCTGCTCTTTCACACCGACTAGACCAGCTGTTAAGGATGGGAACGCGTTACACGGCGAGAGGTGACTCAGGGGGATGCTTCATGGCACCATGGCCATTACAGGGCTGGGGAACCTGTCCCTGCTGGACACCTTCAGCTTTTTTGCTTTTTTGCTTAGTGAATCCCTCCTACCTATGCAGGAAATAGAGCATAGCATGCATTTCACGCCTTTTGCAAGCGTGAGGGAATAAGTAGCCAACAGGAAAGGTTTCCACTTCTACCAGCTCCAACTCACCCCCATCCTTTTCTTTTTAAAAAAAAAAAAATGTTTTCCCCCCATATTTCTACAATTTCCAATTTTGCAAGAACTTTAGTGTAAGAATGCAGATTCTTTCCACTATAAGACCCCAGCAATAAAGCAATACTTATTACAGCCTGTATTTCCCCACCTCTGCTGAAGCAGAATTCTCCTGTGGAAGGGAAAGCCATGCAAGTTTACCAGCTTTTACTTTTGCATGCATCCTGTTAACACACATTACAGTTTCCCGCTCATTAATCTTGCAAAGGAGCATTTACAGTGTATTTAAAATGGTTTTCCTCCTTTACTAGCTCCCTGCGGTGCCGTCCAGTTTCTGATCTGAAGAGCAATCAATAAATAAGCTCTGCCATCCGCCGGGGTTCCTGGCTGCCCAATTAGAATAGCAAACCTCAACATGCTGTTTTATTATACGATGACAGCAGTCGGCTTTGGCGCAGCTCGCAGTGCCTAATGCTGGTTTTAGATGTTTGTATTTGAGTAACAAAGCAGTGTTGGCCTGGGAAGTCAGCAGGGCTGTTCTCTGCCAAACTGCACGCAAATTCACTCACCGAGGACTGGAGTTTCCATTGCAGAGTGCTTTCGCCAACTGGTTGCGTGGGGGTTGATGGCCATGTCATCATTTTAATTGCTCAAAACACTGAATGGGCGGAATTTCTGGCTTGTCAAGGACATTGTATGGAAAAGAGACATTACTAACCTCTCCAAAGCCTAGCTGCTGAGCAGGTCCTTAAAACAACTGAACAGCGAGCAAAACACACGCGGCAATTGGGCAGCCTGCCATGGTGAGGGACAGCACGGACCACAGTTCAAAGGGAAGGTGCTGCCAGCTGGTGAGCAATTTTCAAGCTGCTAAATAAATAATGTTAAAAAGCTTGGTGAGAGAGACCATAAACAGAAGGTGCTGCTCCATCTTATATAGTTTTCAGAAAGAGATATACTTTCTTGGAGAACCACAAATGCACTTTGTGGACCCCTCAGCTGGCCACACCAACAATTGCTTGTGTCAATAGGGTGCCACCACCTCTCGCAGTGTCTGGCCAGCAGGACACGATGGACATCTGCTGATGCTACCAGTGAAAAGAGCTGCTCAGCTGGTGTGGATCAGGCCTGAGGAGCTTGTGGAGAAAAGCAAGGACCATGTAGATGGGCTCTGCCTTCCTCTCCCACAGCCATGGGGATTTGTGCTGTCTGTCAGACCTGTGCTGATGAACACAGCAGTTGGTGGGCAAGAAGCAGAACATGATAGAAAAGCCAGTTTGCAGCCAGCTGAGAAGAGGAACGCCATTTCACCGGACTGAGATTTATAAACATGTTTGAACTGAAAACTGAGTTAATTCTCCAAAGGTACTGACAGGAGGGGACTTTATGGCTTTACGGGCATGTACCACCTTCTTCAGTTGCCTAGTTCCTTGGGTCACTGAGCTGCACAGAGAACTTCAGAGAGCACGCTTTCACAGAAGAGCAGTTCAGTCCACAATGTTTCTTATCACACTAAGGAAAGTACCAAGTTAGAAGAAACAGTTTACCCAAGAGGTGTTGGTGGAGGAAGAGGAAGGAATCCTCGGGAGATAGCAGTGTGCCCATGTCACCATTTCCCTTGCCTTTAACTCATCCCTGCAAGGTCTAGTCTGCAGCTCAGTGAGTCTGAACCCAAGCTTGCCTTGCTACACTCCCACTGCTGGACCCCAGTCTGCTTTCCTGCTCCCCTTGTCCATCACAAATCCACCCAGTCAGCCACACCATTCCCCAAAAACAGTAACTTTCAAATTTAAAATCAGATGCATGGCAAAAGCAGCAGCATGTTTGGACCAGCCAGCACAGTATGGTGCCTTGTAGGCGATGAGCAGACTCCACTCCAGCAGGCAGCAAACCCAAACAACTACCAAATGAAGAGTCCCTTCCCACAGATGTTCTCAAACATTTGATTAAAATACATTGCTTTATATTTGAAACACAGACTTGCGGGGGGGCGCTGTGGGTCTAAAGAGCTTGAAGTCCATCTTCCAGCACTGCCTTACCCATTGCGGGGCAGATCCCTGCCTGGTCATTCATTCTGCTCCTCACCCCTCTGAAGCCACCCTTCTTCAACCTGCAACCCCTACAAGTTCCTCAGGAAGAGGGGTTTTTTTTGATGGTCATGGGTGATACGTTAGTGAAATTAGAGTGGCAACTAGTAATTTGTTTTCAGACTTCAGAGTTGTTTTGGGTGATTTTGGTTTTGTGGTGGTGTTCTGTTGTTTGTTTGTTTTTTTTTTTTAAAAAGGAGCACCATCAGAACTGGAAGCATTGAATGCCCAGATATTGGGAACAGAAGGGGCAGCATCCTTGTACAACCGCACACAGGTTTAGCAACTAGTGTGGCCCACGAACAGACATACCTATGACTCTCTGACATCAAAAAACATGTGTTTGGATGTTTCAGTATCACAGAGCTCAGACCAGTACCCAGAAGGAAGCGAAACGTAGAGTCAAGCCTTTCCCAAACAGCACATTGCCTTTTGCTAACAGCCTTAAGTCCTTCTTAACTACAGAAGTACGAGAAGCACATTGGAAATAAAGGATGATGGTGGTCACTCAGCAGGGGACAGCATTATCCTAGGTAAGCCTCCTCCAGGAGTGAAGCAGGGATCATTAGAGAACTTGCTTGTCCTTGTTTAAGCCTCCCCAACTCTACCAGGAGCCCAGTTGACCTGCTGTTACCTGGTAGGTAAGTACAGGTAGGAGAAACTCATTACCCTAAGCTAAGGCATTGCAGGTCATTGTGCCTCCCAAGAAGTAAAAAAGAGATTCCAAATTTTCCTGCTTCCTGAGAGAAGCAGGCATTTTGCACATCTATAAAATAGACCTCTTCTGAGCTACTTGGCCTATACAATAATTAGCCAGCACTAACTAGCTGCAAGCTTAACACCAGCAAAACGTTATATTTCTTCTTCTTTCCTATTTTTAAGCACTGACATTAGAAAAAAAGACACAAGGGACTTAAATCTGTGGGAAGTCTTTAAGACAAAACACATTTATCCCACCTGCATTTTGCAGTTAACACCCTAAATTTCCAGCTTTTCTGAATTATTCCCATTAATGTCCTACTGTACAACCTGCCCAATGAATGGGATATTAGCAGGCACCAGGCAGAGCTGCAGATACCTCTCACAGGTAGCTAGAGCATCTTCCAGTGAAGGTCTCTTTGCATTCTCCTCTTAAGTAGCTGAGTGCTTTCTCCTGATCTCAATCCTGAGGACTCAGCCCTCAGGTGACGGACATCACACTTGATCTGTCTCCATTAGCAACTTGGCTACTTTTAATAGATGTTTGATTTATTTTTTTTTCCAAGTCATAGAGTATTCAGATTGGCACCTGCAGCCAAGAAAATGTCCCAGAAAGTTTAGTGGTAAATGGGCACAGAGGAAGTAATTAAACTAAAGGGAGTCTTGATAGAGTGGAGACATGCAGGAGAACTAGGCAGCCCCATCAAACCTGCTGCTGTCAGCCAAAGACCTGTCCAGAGAAGGAGGGAGATAGCTCTAACTCTTTTGCAGGAAAGCCATGGGCAGCTGTAAGGAAGAGTGGCTGCCCTCCTCAGGTAGCATTTTAATTAGGGAGACCTTTTTTGGACCTCTTTCTTACGATCTCTGTGCTCTACGACTGTGCTTTGCTGTATTTTCACTTGAGACAAGGCTGATGCTCCAGGCCAAACACTGCTGCCAGGAAGCGACACCTCCTCAGGGATATTGGATCGCTGTTTGTCAGGGCCCTTTCACACCTCCCTGGGAAGCAGCTGGTCCTGCCCACGCCCTGAGACAGGCTCCCAGAGCTGACGAATCATTGGTTTGATTAAGCCTGGCAATTCCTACCAAATTGGACCATGACAGACACGTGCTCTGGATCTAGAAGGTGCATAGCAAAGCCTGGGCATAGAGTTTGGGCTACATCACACCAGAGGTCCGTAGGGTGCAGTGCCAGCTCGAGTCTTTCTGTCCCAATTAATGGTGGGCCATGCCAACAGGCATTTCACAAGGGAGGCCTCCCACATAAGAAAGATGGTTACAGTCACTGGCGAAATGGCCCTAGGACCACCCTACCCCTGGGCCTTGGCAAATCCAGGATAGTCCTTCTTGTTCCCAAAGCCCATGTTACAACTCTCCTTCCTTCAGTGTATTGCAGCAAAGCAAAAGCTGGAAAGTAACTGAGCGTCCCCTGACACGAGGGGCTGTATCTGCCCAGCGCTGCTGCCGCAAGGCTTGGGCTGGGCCCAGGGCCCCCCAGAATCTGCATTTCCAAAACTCCTGCAGCACCTGAAACTCTCATGGTGTCTGAGATTGGTGGCAGGGAGAAGCTGGCAGTTGGGCTGGTCCCAATGCTGTGCAATGAGTTAATCCAACCCATAAGCACCCTTTTGTGAAAGGCCTAGTGGTTTCCTCTACTGTCAGAACAGCCTCATCTCCCCAACTCGTATTAAGGCCAAGCCCCCTGGATCTGAATCTTTGCTGAACAGAGCCCTAAATAACTAAATCAACCATTCTCCCGCATACGATCCGTCACTGCCCGCTGAGCTGCCATTCCCGCTTTCCCTGGCCTCTCCCTTAATAGGCTCATATTGACATTTAACGGTGAATGGTACAGATGGGAGCTGCTGCAGGCGGGCGTCCCCGAGGGCCCCGCAGGCCCTGCAGACAGCGCCCCACGGCTCCGCGTGCCAGCGGGAGCCTGCAGACACAGCGCTTCATGCCGCGCTAATGACCACGACAAATCGCTGACGACGCTCGGCCGGTTCGCACCAAGCTGCTCTGACGCTCCTGGTTGATACAAGCAGTGATGAGTTAGTGACAGGGAAACATTAGTCATCCCTAGTCCACAAATGCCAACCAAATCCCTCGTCCCCCCCGCCGATCCCCTGCCTGCAGTGCAGCTGTGAAAGGGAAGATTACTCTGTGCTGCCTGGACCACCTACCTCTGCTGAACTGTGAGGGGCGAGAGAAAGAAGAAGGTGCTGGGACACAGCACCCTGCTCCCCACACTGAAGAGGTACCTTTGAAGAGACCAAGCCACCTTGTAGGACCACTTCATCCATGAACCATGGGTTGCAGACTTCCACTGTAAAGAACTAAGCCACATGCACGGCAACGCTACTATTCCTCCACCTTTCCCATACATTAATTTCAAACACCAGTGCAGAGACCTCAGCAACCACATAGTCAGGCCTGGAGCAAGAGCTGTCTGTGGCATGACACTGCCACAAAGTCTGTCCCACTCTGGGTTTAATCTAGACTTACGCTCTGAAGTGGACCAGAATTGTTGGGAGAGGGAGGTTCATGCCAGAGACCGGCCCAGACTATGGGCTGGCAGCTCTGCAACCGTGCAGTGGCTGAGCATTAACCTCCCCATAAAATTAGTATCTAAGGGAAACGCTGATGACCAGATTACAAATTCTCCAGGGCCCTGATAGGACCCTACATGTAGCTTGCTTGTTTGCCTTACTCCCTCACCCTACAAGCCCTGTATCAGCTTTTATTATTGTGGCTACAATAACATTACATCTAGGTATTAATTAAAGTGTAAATCATAAGTTTTCCTCCCCATAAGCTTATAGGAGTTCATTCAGAGTCCATGAGTGTTTCCAGGGCAGAGAGGAAACCACAGCACTCCGCAGGAGAGGGAGGAATACCTGGCTGTTTGGCCAAGCTCCCAGTATTTCACTTGGACACAGCAAGGAACAATCCAGCGAGGTGTGTTTCATGGCTTTTTTCTAATGAGGTCAGGCATCGTGGTATTTTAGCTGGATTAAGGGTCTGCAGTCACATGCATCATCTTTGGTTTTCATGGGCTGCTCTCTGCTGTGTAGGGCCTGAGGCTGAATCAATCATTGCTGTACTGGAGCTTCACCTTTTGTGCAATTAGCTCAACATTTCTGGAACAGCACGGATGGCCTCGTCAGTGGGAGGGCTTTACACACACCATTAACTGGACCTTGGCTCTGAAAGGCTGGGTGACAGGAGCCCACCGCTTTGGGCTGCCTGGGGACTTGGCCTCAAGAGCTCAGGGGAGGAGTTCAAGATCCCACAGCCTGTGAGGAGCTGAGCTGTACATCAGCAGGAGCCTCCAGGAGGGTTTCAACACCAGCTGCTGAGAGCATGCCCTGCAGTATGGAAATCTCCCCCAGAAATGAGAGGAGGCTGCTGTGGGAGGGCTGTGGCCAGTCCCACACTGCAAAGGCAGAAATTTCCCCTTCTCCCTGCTCCAGGGTGAATCTAGGTCATAAGCACAAGAGACACACAAACATTGAGTGTTCAAGAGAAGGGAACAAGACACCTGAGCTTCAATTCGAGATGAGTTGAGACACATCCTCTGAGGAGGGATTCAAGAGACAAACTGCAAGCACCCAAGAGCAATTTAAGCTCCCCATCCCATGCGGCTGAGTCCAAGAGAGCATCGACCCTTTCTAACAATCCCTGGGAGAAGCAAACCGGGGAGGGGGACAAAGAAAACTGCTGATGAAAAAGGCACAACATACATAAGGGGTGAAAGCATGTGCGATCCCAAAGGCAGCTCACATCCTTTACACCCCACCTGCTCCCCCTGCAAAAAATCTGTGTCAAAGGACTGTGAAATGCGGTGCTCTGTGTAAAGTTCTCTGTTAAGTCAAAACCAAAACAGCTTTCATGGAGGAAAGCTGCTTTAAAAGTAAGAGATGACTCAAAGGATGACACATCCTTAGTGCCTGCGGAGGAACTCCAAGGGGAACCCCAGCCGAGGAACTCGCTGCATACTGAAGTGCACTGAGCTGCTTTCGCGGCGCTGCCTGTGCACAAACATGCTCCATATCACAGGATAACCTTAAGGGGAATAGCTTTGAAAATCCAGAATTAGACATTGCTATTAGACATTACAAGAGAAGAGATGCTGGCTTTTAATGTTGCTTCCACCCTGAGACTGGTTTGCACAGGTAGGATGGAATGTCATGTTTGTTTGCATTACTCACCAGGAGAAAAGACATCAAGAGCAGCCACTGATAGCACATTTCTGCCTTTATGGGCATGCATCAGCCTTTGCTGAACTCCACCAACAAAGCTACCAACAACATATAGACAGCCTCAAGCCAATGCAACTGTGTGGTGGTTTGCTAGACAGCAAGACCTTGATCAAGTTTTTTTCAGAGGAAGACATTTAAAATCTGAATTTCAGTGCAAGATGCAAGTTGTGACTGTAAAGAACGATCAGCTTTACCTCTCTACCTGGAAACTTCGTTTCTGCACACCTCTGTCCCACACACAACCTCTGCAGCTGATACCCTACCAGTAATAGCAGAAAGCAGAGCATGATTCCGCAGATAAATCCATGTGTGTTCCACAAAAAAGGGGCACAGTAGCAATTTTAAATCCCAGCACTGGTTTCAAATGGATGACCTACTGGCAGATGACTCCACAGTCACTGGGCAATGCCCTTCTCCATAACTGCTCATGAAAGAAGAAAGGCTGAAACAACGGTACTGATTGACCCAAAATCAAAGTATCCATACATCTATTCATTTGCATATTACACTAGAGGCAAAAGCTGTGCCTCATTTGACAATGTCAGAGAAAGGAACTTAGACAGCAGAAAAGGAAAAAGACTTACTCCTCTGCCAAATTATCAGACTGCCAAGGAATAAAACCTTGTCATATATCATTCATGCACTACATACAGGCTTCACACTTCTGTAGCCTCTTCCTTCCATCCTTGGATCTCCAAGCTGTTTGCAAACATAAATGAATAAAACCTCTCACCTCCCATGAAGCAGGTAATTTGTTTTTATTAATACATAAATGATAGAGGAAATTAATTAAGGAACAGAAAGGGCAAGAGGCCCAAGATCACACAGCAAGAGCACTTTAATCATCTACATTCTGGCCACTTAAGAGTAGTGCTTGCATGTTAATGCTTTCCTGCAAACCTTTGCAACAGCCTGTGTTTCCTCAGACTAAGGACTCCTCCAGTCCCGGCTAACTTTGCAACTTTGCCACATGGTGTTTTTCTTCACATTCACACCATCACACCTCTGTCCCCTGTTTAATTATTATTTATGTTGAATATAAATAGCAAAGGAGATGATCCTAAGATGAATAATGAAAAGGCAGCAAGAGACAAAAATACCTGCTCCAGTCAGCTAGTATCCTACCTGCTTTATATTAAACATGTCTGCATCTCTGCATACCAGAGGAGGAAGGGTGAGTTTTAGGGCCATTGCACAGTATGAACTTCCCCAATGTATCACAGTTACAGAACCTCCTGTGCCGAATAACTTTGTGCTGATCCACAGTGGAAATTCGCAGTGCTCAACAGCCCTTGAAATTTCTAATTTGTACGTTCCCACAGAGGAGTGGTGCAGCGGGTGCATTTCTTTGCGACTGCACTGCGCACGGGATGTGGGATCAGGTACTCTTTGGAGCCTGACCGCACTCCCTGAAATTTGTAGTTCTATTTGAATTATTAAGCAGTGCATATCTATCTGCTTTCCCTTTTGCATCTAGTGCTTTTACGACAAGAAAATACATCCTTTTAAAATGCTAACCTAGTAAGAGATATTAGGAAAAGTGAAAGCTATTACATGTGCAAATTTTCAGAGCAATTAGTCACAGAGGCAGAAGCACAGACACAAGATTAGTTCTCAAGTTTCCGCTCTTGTCTGCTTCCCCACTGCAGCCAGCAGCTTTGCTCAGACCCAGGAGGTGAAGGCTACGCTTGGCACCACCATCACGGGTCAGACCTATACCCAACACTCACCATGCCACTAGGAAGCTCAATGCCCTTCAGTCAACATCTCCTACAGCTTTGCAAGGCTCTGAAAGGCGCAGGCTGTCAGACAGACACTGGCCAAAGGGCAGGACTCAGAACAAATTTAGATATAAAGAAACAAGAGTTTTCTTTTTCTGTTTACCTGCAGCTGACATGATCCCACTGAAGAATATATCCCCTGTGGATAAAATGCTAAGTGCATGTAGAAAGGGAACACAAATAGCTAAATTCTGTTCATGTGAAGATTGCTTCCCCTGACAGTGCTATTCTAGATGCATCACTGCATATTTGCAGTGGAAGATGGAAATACTTCTGGCATTAAAGATAGTGACATTCCTAATTTACCTCACATGTGGGAAGGTGTGTGTGGGAGAAGTGTGATCAACTCTTAGGAATACGTCCTGTGTAGCTTAATAAAGAATAGTACACATTTCCCCTAGGAATTTTTTTAATAAAGCTCAAAATTGTAATAGAAGACTCTTTGCAAGAGTTTAGAAAAAAATAACTAAGGGAAATAAATCTCATACTGTGCTCCATTCTGGAGGATTTTTGAGTATTGTATATATAGAGAGAATTAAATTATTAAAAACTGGAATCCAAATCATTCTGCTTTTACAATGCTCTTGAACTCTTACTCAAGCCTGCTCTATGATCTGAATATCTTTAGATTGTGGATTGTTCCCAGTTTTGAACAAATCTGTGGCTACAATTGTGTTGTGGCCATGAAAACCTGCAACTGAAGAGCCTTTGGACCGTACCTCCATTCCTTGGAGGGGACTAGAGCTGGGGAGGACCCACCATCCCAAAGCATTCACACCCAGACCCCTATGAAAAGCCAGGTCTCCTGAGAGGACAAGGGCAAGAAGCCCTGTTTAAGGTTAATTTTCTAGGCCACTTTTACTGAATACTCTTGCCTTGTCTATGCTACACCATGCTCTGCAGCCACGCAGGCTGCACCTTCCCTGCACAGCATCAAAATCAGCCTCCCCTCTGGACCTGGAATGCTCTGGCTGGGAGCCACAGCTCCAGTACCTGCTGCAATCAGCAATGGTCACCTGTACTGCGTAAGGCAAATACCAGCACCACCAACCTGTTCCTAAAACAAATCTGGGGTGGTTTTCAGCACCTGAAGAGACTCTTGCTGTTAGTTAAAACCTCTCTCTGCAGCTCTGGGGAGGTTTGTCCTGCCTGGGCTATAGCTACCCAGCAGAAACTGCCATCCCTTCCTAGGCTCTTCCACACCAACCCACAGCTTCGCTCAGCTATGCTCCGAGCCTGGAGGGCAGCTCAGCCCAGCCCTGTACCCTCACCCATCTACACAGGCTGGCAAAAACACTTTGGGATAGGATAGGACAGGATATTTTCAGTTGGAAGGGACCTACAACAATCACCTAGTCCAGCTGTCTGACCACTTCAATTCCACGAGCGAGGCAGGGTTCCCAGCAGAAGGAAAGTACAAGCAGAAGTGCCTTCCTGCGCCGCAGGAGCTGCTTGAGTTCCTATTGGGAAATTGCAGAGTAAAGGTGGCACAGACAGGGGGTCCAGATCCGCCTCCGAATACAAGAGCCACAAATAGTTTCTTTTCCTCTGGCTGACAATACATTAGCAAACCTATTTTTGTTGTTCATAGATGTTCACAGAAGGCTTAAAGATAGTCTGTTATTGTCAACAGAAAATGCAATTCAATTCCCTAAAAATATCAGGAACATGGGGTATGAAGAGTTTGCTTTTCGCCGGTAATGCACTTTTTCATTATTGCCCTGGATTAAAATTAAATTGCTAACATGAGGGCAAGCAGATGAACCCATGGTTATGATAGCATAGAAAAATGTCGAATACAACGCTTGTACACTGTATGCTCCTTCAGTATTTAAAGATTCTTATCTCTAGAATAATATAAACTGAAACACATTGTGAGGATCCTGCACTATTAAATGAAGCAACACTGCATGTATTGCTTCACTTCTGGGTCCTGTTGTCAGACAGGCAGTATATAACACTTTGAAAGGAAGTTTCGGAACTGCTTTCTGGGTTTGCCTGCACAGGGAGCCATCGCAGTCATTGTTCAAGAAGAGAATAGGACTGTGTTCTTGTGCCTGCAAACCCAATGGTAACGTTGGCAAAATACTGATAAAAATGCTAAAATTTTGTCCCAACCCTAATCAAAACAAGCCCATACCAAACCCTGACTCACAGCATCTTTGTAGTAGGGGCAATGTGCTGTCAATTTTTGTTGACAGAAAAAATAGCTACTCAAGTTCCGAAACATTTAGTAATATAATAATGACATAAGGGATCAAAGGAATGGTAAAATTTCCAATTCTATATAAGAACATAAGGTAATTGAGAAATAAATTGCTGTTTCAGAAAAGAACACATCCATGCATTCTTCCAAGATGCTTTATAAAGGCGACCTTTGCTCTGAAAATACCTTTTTTCTTCCCAGGGTGGCAGCAGGCTGAGGTGGAGGTAGCAGCCAAACTCCACTGGATTGAACTGAATCTCATTGCCCCACACATGCACCCAGCCCAAGAGCTGGTGCTGACAGCTCTGGCTCTGTTCCGGAGTCAGTATTCTCCTTGGTTTTCCTTCTTAGCTGGTGAAGAGTAATTTAATTTGCAAAATACATGTTTTCGCACTTGTTTGAAAGTAATTTCATCACTAAGCCCTACATAAATAGATGGGAACAGTGATTGACAGAAGAAGGTTACCAAGAACAACCACTTTGAACCAATTAATTGGGAAACGCTTTTGATGGAAATGACATACACACTGATAATTTCATTTTTTCTTAGCAACCATTTTCCCTGGGATTATTCCCAGGATTCTGTACAGATGCACTTTCCCCATGAGACCACTGGCCGGTACAGACACTTGGTAGTCCCCGAGAGAGAACTACCACGAGAGCAGGATTAAAGCATGTGAAGCTGCACAAAATCAGGCTCTCAAGTCTCTGAACTCCGTGCAAACCCCATATTGCACACCCCACAAACGGCCCTGCCAGCCCTTAGGCTCTCTCAGGAGATCAGAAAGGAAACCACGGCTTTGTTCTAGGAAAGTCATAAAGGTCTTCAGAAGTCACATTACCAAAGAGCTCTGCAGGCACGGGCCAGAGTGCAGCATTTTGTTATGTAGTCTCACCTTGTTGGAAACACGCTGATGGCTTCTAAGGAAAAAGAATAGGGATTGGGTTTATTTCCATAAACTCAATTCTTTTTTTCTTTACTTGCTGGCCAACTGTTGAGGCTCATGCTTCTAAGCATCGCCACTTGGAAAATATTCATCTAAAATAATACAGAGAAAAAATATCACCGGTTGTCGTTGGAGTCTCAGGGGACCACAAAATGAAAAAATATTTCTGGACAATTTCTGCTCTTCCTGTAATGAAAAAAGTAAATGGAAGTATTAAAGTGACACCTCCATCAATTTAGAATTAAGGAATCGACTTTTCCTGTCTCGAGTCAGAACACTGCAAATGTCTGCCATAGGAAAAGCAGCTAATTCATTCCTTAATGCAGCCTTATAATGTATAAGAAACACTATATTATACAAACTAATATACCTACTGAATTATACTCTGCATGATTCTTGTCTCACTCTTCACTTCCATGCTTTCACTAATTGAGCTTCTGTTCTTCGTTATTTGTACAACAGTGTCTCAGGGGATCCTCTTGTTCTCTTTATAAAAATGTAACTTAAGTGCTGCCATAAAATAACCACGTCTTTGTATTAACTTGTATTAATGGGTGCACTTTAACTGCATAGCTGGATCATTTAACTGCACTGGAGAGGACACACAGAATATATATAAAGCTTGCATAGTGTTTACATAGTCTTCCCACACATTTTGCCAAAACTGTGTTGCTCTGAGACCTGTGACATGCTAAACAAAAACAAATTTGAGCACCAACAAGGGCAAGCCTCCAGAACAGAAACACATAGTATGGAAATACAAGTGTTATTTACCATAAATCATATGGCTGAGATCTTTAAAAGGAGCTCCTTTCCTATAGGATCTTGATGTTACTGAAAGGAGTCACCCTTCAGGATGCGATACTCCCCGCAGGAGAGATGAACATTAATGCTCCACAATTATGCTTCATGAGTCCTCACCATATGCCACATGCAAAACACATGTAGTTTAGGAATCAAGACTCTATCCTGCAAGCAGCAGGCGAAAACTCAGCCATATTCATGCAAGTCCTGACAAGTAAGGGAAACTGTAAAATTAATTATGTGAGTTGGAATTTATGGGCTCAGGTATTTACATAATGATTACAATTAACAACGTGTTTATCTCCATTTTTATCCTTCATCTATGTGCTTGACATTTATATCAGTCGTACAAATTACACATTTAAAAAAGGAAAAGGTAATTCAGGTCAGCCAGGAACAGTTCTCTTTGGGATCAAATTGGAACACGAGCTGCACAGAATGGAAACTGTCCTCCATGTGTGTCTGCCATAAACCCCACTGATGCATTTAGGCTTCAGCACAGGAAACATTAGACCTCTGAGCACCCGGGGGTCTGGCCCTCAGCCCCCACTCAGCCCAGTGGGAAACACAGAGGAGGCAGCAGACCCGTATTCCCACCATGTGAAGAGGCTGACAACTGAGAACAGGCCCATGCTGCACAACAAAGGTGACACTGGGTGGCAAAGGGCTCCCAGGCAGACAAATTTACCCACTCAAAATGAAACCTGCTCCTTTGACTGCAATACACCTGGTGCAGTCCCCAGTGCTCTGTGCTATGGACAGTTCTGGGACATTTTATGGGCAGAAGTGACCCTCCAACCATGCTCTGCACCAGCTGGGTGCTGCAGAGAGGCACACCGTGTCTGCTCCTGCGGAGCACGGGGTCAAGCAGCTCCTCTCCAGCTGAGACTAAAGCCCTGCAGGGCTGGAAGACAAAACCCTATGAAGATGAAGTCTGGGGGACACAAAATCCCATAGGAAAGCATCTGTTTCCAAAAATACCCTCAGAGGGCTGCTCGGTCCCAAGTGCCACCAAAAGCCACATGGTATGTGCCACCTTCTTTCCAGTTCCCCCTGCACCCACCCTAATCTGATGCATTACTTGGAAATGAAGGCAGAGAGATGCAATCACAGTGACAGCCTACAGGGTTTTGCTGTGCAAAGTACACTCTGTTTACAGCTGCTGCCACTGAATTTTAAATTCATAATCAAAGACACAGCCTCTTCTGAAGAAAATAGCAAGAAAATACCTTTACACTAACTTTCTGCCCCTCTGTGGCAGATCTGCAAGGAATTCATCACAGTTTTCTGTTAGGACTGTCGTGAGCGGGTTGTGCCGGTGCATATGGGTCACAGAAGTACTTTGTGCCATATCAGAGCTGGCTGTGGGCATTCCCACCCGCTTGGACATCCTTTCTGGGACACATTTCTATGGGGCATTCCTTGGGGCACTCACCTTTACATTGCAAATGAGTGTTTCCTTTCAAAGATCAGTTCTTTACAGATTTTGGCACCTCACCTATATGTAGCGCTTTCAGTCAAGCTATATTAACATTACTGTAAGAAAAGGTGTATATATGTATATATTATACAGGTATATGCGTATTTATTATATATATACATATACATGACCACTGTATTGTTTTTTCTCAAGTCTGTCAGATCACTACATTATAACAGAGAGGCTATTACAGACAGGTTTAGTTAGCTGTGCATCATTTCACACCTTCATTACAATCTTTACCGGGAAAATGGATTGCTTTTGAGCCTCTCTCCATTCTCATTAAACTTCCACTCTTGCGAGGTGTCAGAATTGTAAAATGCCTAATATGGCCAGTTAATTATAACACCGCTCACTGCTTTAGCCTTTTCAATTACCCACATTTCCACTGGCTGAAGCAGCCAAGCTCCCACCTAGGGTTAGTCAGACCCAAACTAACAAGGTAGACCGAGGGGAGGCCAGCAAACAGAGGACAACACGCTCTGCTGGCCAACGCAGGACCTGGAAAACCATCAGAAAGCTTTCCACCAGCAGGAGATGGCATTTCTCAGAAGGCAGAACGGGAAGTCTGTGTTCATGCAAGGAAGAAAGACGGAGGTGCAGTGTGGTTTTTCAGCTTCCTTTGCTAATACTGATAACTAGAAGTCCAACATTATAAACATTATTAAGGAAGCTGTCCTTGGAGTTGCTCAGGGTAATAGTAGTATTTGTCAGAACAAGAATTGGCAGAAATTAGCCTGAAATCACATAAACAACTTTGATTTTAGTCTCTGCAGGATACAAGCTGCCAGATAGCTAGGAGTTACCTCTCTCCTTGAGCTCTGTCACATTTGTCCACATTTTGCGAGATGTGCAAAAACACCAGCTGATGGCAGCTCCCAGACACTGAAAGTCTCCTCTTAGTCCAACGGAGCCAATTCCACTCTCTTCTGCAGATGGGAGGAGAGTGAGGGTTAGACAGAGTCTCTGACACTTACGCAAAGTAAACTGCTCCCGTGTCCCTTGAGTTTCTGGTGATAACAGTGTTTTGAGGCTGACATGAAGTTTTCTGAAGTGTCTTAGCAGTTCAGATACCTTGGTGATCTGGAAGCTTGACGTTTCTTCAACCATTGCTTCCCCGACAGAGCCACCCTACCAGCTCCCACCTGAACTGACACCAGCCTGCTCAAAGAAATCTTGATTTGAAGTTTCTCCCAACAGCAGGGCCATAGGACACAAAGCAAGATTTTTCTGAGGATAAATTATCCCTCTATGTTGCAGGCACAGCAGATGCCCACACAAAAGACACTACTCTTTTTAGCTCTTTTCTCTTATCACAAAACCAAAGCAACTAAGGATTGCCCAAGTCACACCTTGCTGTAGAAATGAATATTTCATTTTTAACAGAGAATAGCTTTCAACGTATTTATGAAGAAAGCATCCTTGCTGGAAAGGAACACCATGTTCTGGCAGAGACATCCCAAACACAACTGAGAAAGCCATCTCCCTGATGAGGGATCAGAAGATCAAAGTTGTGTTTTATTAGTTGTATAAAAAGTATCTTTAGCTCTCAGTTGAAAGGAAAATTTGCATTTAAATAGAAAGATTAATAACTGTAATACACAGAGCCCACACTGAATAATTTTTTGTAACAGAAAATAATTCATATTGTTTTATATAAATTGTGCACCTTAAGTCAAGCTACAAAAAATGATAATCGTAATATTTTATGGAACAATTTTAATATAATACAGCTTTGTTACATTACTATTCTCCATTGTAAATAATGCATGTCTGGAGCTTTGGGAAAGCCTGGATTTAAAATACTTATCTCTGAAAATTCAATAGGGCGTATGCTTTTTGGCATGTTTACACTATGCATGAGTTTTACTTATTAAAATAAAATACATTTTAAAAAAATATCTGTCAGAAGGACAGGAACAAACCATCCCTCCTACTGCAAGGACAGACTAGGAGGTGGTGCCTGTGAAGAGCTTATTGAAGTTTTTTGGAAATAAAGCTTTTTCTCTAGAAGACACAGATTTGGATTCACTTAAGTATTTTGAAATGCTATTGAATTGTTGAATTGTTTCAGTCAGGTTAAAAAGCTGATCTTTAAAAAAAATTCCATTTTGACATTCTTTTAGCACTGAAGGGCAGCATTTGATTTTATTTTGAAGTCATTTTTCACTTACAACTACATTTTTTAAACACTGACTCCTGACCACAGGAAAACAGCCTCCCTTTCCCATTTCATTCTAACCAAGGCTTTAAAAAAATAAAATAATAAAATATTGATGTTTCAGAAAAAAACTTATAAAAAAAATCCCTTAGGATCAACCTGAAGCATTTCTGGTTCTGTCTGTGTGTGATTTGCTTTAGTGCATTAGCTATTTGCCCTGCACTGAGGAGCTCAGCCAGGAGCAGAGGGTTCTATCTCCAGATTACACCCCCAGGTGGTCTCCTGTAGCTGTCCCAGCAGGGCTGCGGTATCTCGGGGGTCTGAAAGTTGCTATTTCTTTCTGCTCCATCCTTCTGGGCTGCCAGTCTCCTCCCTGCTACCCACCCCACCTTGTCTCCAGCCCACCATGAGGAAGATGTCAGATGGATGCCTGAGCTGTTGCAGTTAGGCAGAGAAGCTGCATTTTCCACCCTGAGTACTGGGAAAGAGGCCAGTGCAGCCCAGGGGTTGCAGCAACTGCTTTAAGCAGCTCTACTGTTGCTTTTTGACTGCTGGAAGAAGGCAATTCCTTTGCTTTCCTCTCCTGGACTAATACCAGCAAAGCCCTACCACACGGAGCACATTTATTTTGCCTTTGCTCGGGGGGTACCTTCTACATCCCATGGCCAGTTCACCAATGCTGGGCACTGTCACTGATGTGCAGGTACCGAAATTGGCCGCCTGCCTCCTCGCCTGCTGAGGGAAGCCGGCTGCTGCTGAAAGCCCTGCAAGCCCCTGTTTGCAATAGGAATGGACCGGTTTCTTCACTGGCCTCACTGTGAGACACAGAATCTATTTCTTGCTGCAGCACGAGCACAGAGCGAGGAACTCGCAGCGCTTAATTTATCACTTCTTCGTATATCCCAGCCCTTACCCAGAAAAACCTTTTAATTAGAGAAGGATCTGGAGGGAGTTGCCTGGCATTCCCCCAGTGCCACGCGGATAATAGAAGAAAGCAAAACCCCTTACTCTGCTCGGAGCCACTGGCACCACTAATTACCCTCCCAAAATTCAGCTCAGGTTCCTCTCGCTGCTCATTTAATCTCCGTCACTCTTGCTGCCTTCCATTTCATCGCGCAAGCACCGAGCAACAGGCACAGACACAATCAGGGAAGTTTGGAAGAGCTGCTGCTGGCGTACAGCAGAGATCCCAGCACTCCTTGAAACGAGGGCTCAACAGCAGACAATCAAGAAAAGATGCGCAGATGCTCGAAAACACGGCATGTGTCCATTAGGGAGCACAGCTCTCTCTTTAGGCTCTAATGCTTCTGGACTCCAGGCTTCGCTGTCACTGTGATATGTGCTACTTGCCAGCGACAGCACTGGGCTGTTAGGTCGGATGCTGGTGCAGGGATTGAGATGTCCCTCCTCACCCTCACCTCCAGTGCCACTGTGTGCCCAGAGCCCATAGCCTGGGTGCCACCAGTGGAGACCCACTGGTAAGGCTGGGAGCCCCCCTCCATCACTATAATTCCAGAGCCAACACAAACTAAAGGTGTGCGGGAAACCACCTAACTTGTGAAATGCTGTACAGACACCGACACATCAAAAACATAAATGAAAAGTCCCTTTTAACAGTCAAAGCGAAGAGGCAAAGCCCTTGACAACAAGTAGAGGAGAGCACACGGGAGCTAATGAGGATGAGCTCCAACATTAGCAGCAGCCCACCTGGACAGCAGGTGAGATTTGGGTGACTGAAAACCTGACCTGCTGGTGCTGGCTGGGGTCCTCCTCACCCATCTGCTCCCTTGGGTTTGGGAGCTTTGTCACCCAAGGGGACACAAAAGGATGGCAGGAGCGCAGGAGCAGCCCTTCCCTAGTGAGGGAGCTGGGTTTGAATTTGGTTAAGTAGGTGATTTGCCCCGGGAGATTTGTGCCAGGGTGACAAGGGGGATGGCAGCAGATGGCAGCGGCATGGAGGGCCGTCAGGCAGGCATACAGCAGCTGGCCTGATGTGCAGACACAAGCTGGAATTACAGCTTTCAATGCCTGCCTCAGGACCTAACGGCACAAGTTAGTACAAGCCAAAGCATATATCCATTTTTTCCTAATAAAAAAAGAAAAAGAATGAGACAAACCTTTAAAAAAAAAAAAAAAAAAAAAAAAAAAAAAAAAAAAAAAAATTTGCTAACATGTGGAATCTATTAGGATGTTTCGAAGGAATTCGCGTTCATTGTTTCGCTTGAAAAATAAAGGTTATAAAACTTAA
>NW_015090880.1:10289347-10320811 GCF_001431845.1 Calidris pugnax
AATATCCCATTTTTTTCAAAAAAAAAAAAAAAAAAAAAAAAAAAAACCTTTAAAAAAAAAAAAAAAAAAAAAAAAAAAGGTGTTCAAGTAGGAATAGATGCTACAAATTTCCTATTCTCATAAAAGACTTTTGGAGTATCTCCACTGTAGCAGGGCTGGTGTAGGGGCCATCAGGGCAGTGCCAGGGGCTAGGTGGCTGAGGTAACCCTGAGGTAACCCCACACAGGCAGGGCTTGGGTCGATCCCTTCCACTCCGGCCTCTGTGCAAGGTCCAAAGCTTGCTCTTACCTCTGCTCCCAAGAGGTGATGCAGCTTTCAGTTCCATGGGAGTTTGTTAGCGAGAGGCAGGGTGACAAGTTGTGCCAGGGACCTGCCCAGGGTGGAGGCCATGGGTAGGTGATTTCTGCTCCAGGGACCACACCAGCATGGGACTGGCGAGGATGACAGGCCGCGGGTTTAAACACCAGTTCTTACAGCAAGATCCCAACACACTGCTGTTTACACATGGTTCTCCTGTGGTAGAGATGGTCTTTGAAAGTCCACAAGCATGGATTTACCGGTGCTGCGGAAAGCTTTCCACCTCCCACAGTTGCAGAGTCAGCCCCTGTGGCAGCAGGACCAAGTTATCCATAAGGATGGCTGAGAGACTGCCTATCCCCAGCATTCTAATTATTTACCCTCAGAGTTAATACCAGACTTCAAAAGCTAAACTGTGTAGATGGAAGTGGTCACAGAAATTTATTTGGAGCAATAAATGGACTCGACAGGTTGGCATCAGTCATCTGAATTTTGTTCGGGGCAAAATATGCTTTTAGCATCAAGACCTTTGTTCACAAAAAGAACAAGAAGGACCTGAGAAAGCCCTCAGACCTGAACATTTCAGGCTTACTAAATCTTGGGCTTACTTTATCCTCATCTCTTCAATGGAGCTTAGAAAGGAGGGGATGAGATGTTGGATTCTACAACTTCCAAAAGATAGATCTGAGAAACAAGAGGACTACTCTGCTGCTCACCTGATACCTCTGCAAGTATGAAAGAGCAACCCTTCCTTCAGCAACCATCACATCTTCAGGAAGCTCGGTAGGAATTTGTGGTGTAGTCACTTTTTTTCCCCATATTGAGTGGGTAGAGATTGATCAAATCTTTTCTATTTAAAATAGCATTAAAAGCAAACAACATGTTTAGTAAAGACTAATTTTCTTGCATGACATGTCAGTTAGCTTTACAATATTTTGTCACATATTCCTTAGCTACTCAATATTACATTGAGCTTCTGAATGCAAATATTTCCTGACAAGAAGGATGAAACCAAATGATTTTTTTATCTCAGTTGTACATTCACATATCATATATCCAAAGTTAACAAGTGACTCTCTTGTGTAAAGCAGTTTTCTACTTCCCGTGCATCCAAAATAACAGCTATGAAAATCCTCGTCCATTATACAGTAAGACAGTTTGCTGCCTTTATTTTTCTGACCATATGTGTATTGTACAAGCATAGGACAGAGTCTTTTATGTTATCATCCTGCTGTCTGGAAATCTCATTCTGCAATCTCTGCTTTTTCATTGCCATTTTCAGAAGTTTAATGAAGCGACACATGGATATGAGATGCCCCTGTTATTTCTTCTGCCCAGCCTCTATCGTTTTCAATCTCAGAACTATTGAATAAATGGAAATATAGTTACCAGCTCTATTTTGCACTTCCTGAGCAAAACTCCCATTGGAAGCGATGAGAACAATGAGAAATGTGGGTAAGGTACACAACGCAGGTTTACGTTTCCTTTTTTCCACATTGCCTGTGTGGAAAGACATAAGAGAAACATATTCACTGTTCATAGGCCTTCTCTACTTTTTAGCCTATTACCATTAGGAAAGGGAGTTTTCTAAATGAATTATCTATGTTCATACCCCACCATGGCCACTTCTTTACCTAGTTGCCTTCCCCTTTGGGACCTCATACTAGCACCAGCAAAAGTCCAAGATATAAATATGCCACATTCCCCTGCACAGAGGTGGGGATTTGCCCAAGAAATCTCTGCAGAAAGCTGATTTCTCACCATCTCCAGCTCAGAGGTGCATCACTGACCTTTTCTTCCCGCCTAGTCATCTCAAATGACAGGAACGATCAGGCTTCAACGCTGAAGGTCAGTCACATCAACCTTGTCCATTTTCTACTTGCGTACAAGTTCACACACATCCTTCCGCTCACCAGGATCACACTCAACCCACTGGTCTGCGAGAGCATACATTAGAGGGAATTTTAATGACTTGAACTCGTGCTGAACTTCCTCCTTTAGCTGCTGTTTTAGTGATTTGTTGACTCTCCAAGGCTCATTCAGGACTTTTTTTTTTGTAGCCTTGACAGAGTAGATAGAGTAGACATGGATTTTATGTGCCAACTCTTCTGTATTTTTGGCACTCCATTCGTCACAGAGCAGGTCAGTGAAATACAAGCTCAAGCAACAGAGGATGCCTCCTGTGTATATCTGTGGTGTCTCAAAGTAGCCTAAACTAATCTCCCCTTCTCTTCCCCATTAGCAGTGATGCTAAGCTGGAAGCAACGGCTGAGGATGCTTTAACAGCCACACAGAATCTTAATAAGATCTACTCACATTTATATTGTGCATTTCAGGCCGGCTGGCTCAGTTTCCTTAGCCACAGCCTCACAAAAGGAGCTGAATACACTGGTTTATTTTTGTGGGCTTTTTAATTATTTTAGCATTGTCTCTGATTTTTGTATCAGCCATCTGTGGAGTGTGGCAGGATGTGTGTAATCTTCTATGGCACATGTTGTACTTTCTCCATTATTATCAGATGGGAGAGAAAACCAAAGTTAAGGGAGATTAAGGTCAGCGTACTCTCCACATCCAATCGCTGTATAATCCACTGCGTTATCGCTGGGGAAGATTATCAGCCTTGATAGGACCCATTCTTCGAGCCATTCAGCTCTGTTGAGGCCCACTTCTCTCGCAGAATGGTATTTCTGTTCAATCTGAACGGAGAGAAATCGTACATAAATTTTCTGCTACATCCCGCTAATGTGCAGTAAGTGATTGTCTTTGTGCAGGACGGGGGAAAGGCATTTCACTGTACAGCACAGCTGTGCTCTGCACTGCCCTGGGACAGAGCAGAAAGGATGCTAACACAGCCAGGCCGGCAAGCTGGAGACAGCCCCCCTCAAATCCTTCACCCCAGCAACGGGGAGCTGAGTCGATCACTAAAACACCACGGGGGTGAAGGCAGAGAGATTAAGCTGAACTGACCAAGGGGCTCCCTCCTGGCCAGGAAGGTGTTGCTGGGCAGGATCAGGCCTTCCGAAGCAGAAGTTACACACTGTTTCTTACAAAGGGCCCACAGGCATGATTTTGTTGATGTTAAATGGTCCAAAGAATTGTCTGGGGAGAGTGAGGCACAAAGTGCAGTGTGCTTGGGACGAGAGTGACTCCATGCCCTGCCTCCCCTCTCCCAGCAGAGATGTGTGACATTCCAGAAAATGCCCTGAAAACAAGATAATTAATGCATTATCTCCTACTGCATCATCTCTCCCTAGTAGGAATATAGCTCAACAGACACGCTTCATCTACCAAGGGTCGGTAAAGCTGGGCCACACACTGCTTCTGAGCATCACCATGTTTAACCAGTTAATAGTCTCTGAGTGTCAAGTGGAGAGCAGGGATGTGATCGAGCAGACACTGGGCTCTGCCACACTTTTCATGGGATAAATGCACCCCAAAAGAGGCCGGGGGGGAGGACAGCAATATTTACACACAGTTGCAGCCCCACTGTGAAACATCCAAACAATCCATTAGAACCACCAAGCTCCAAGAGTAAACCAGAATACCCCAGATTTCTGGATAATTTCTCTCTGTTTGCAATTCATGTATGAAGGTAGAAGTGTTTTCAAATTACTTTAATTGGTGGTTCCTTATCCACTCCCAACAAGTTAATGACTGTTGCTCCTCCAGAAGTCGTCTCTTAGCAACAAAAAGGCTCCTCAGCTTGGGAGGACTCCCTGGATCGCCTGATGCTGGGAGTTTGTGTCGGACGTCAAAGGCAGGCAAGATGGAAGAGCAGACGCTGACCTTGGGCAGGCAGCATTCAGCTCCAGGAAACTCACTGTCAATTATCACATTGTGTGCAAGTGAATGGGGGATCTTCCGCTCCGTGCCGGGGAGGAGACAGGAAAACGGGCATCGTCTCTTTCCCACAGGAAGATCCACCCTGTGCACCAGGAGCTAACGCCTCATTGCAAGCCCTGGCTGCAGAATCTGCTCCTCACAAACTCCTGCAGGCCTACAACAAGCCACGGCTGCAATTCAGGTGGTAGAAAAATGCTAAAGAAAGACCTACAATTTAAGTTAGGCATACAGAACCAGCATCTCATTTTCTTCATAGGGCTTTTCAATCACTTGCAACTTACGTATGTCATGCCTTTCCCCCCTGGTAGTCCAAATTCCACAGCTGCTTTCCAAGGATTTCTTGTTTCCAGTGACTTGAGATAAATGTCCTCATCTGCGCCTATTCTGTCCCTGCCTGAAAGGTCATATGGTCTGGATAAACACGGGGTAGGAATGGGAACCCCAGGACCTATGGATCTGGGGCTGAGCAAATGAGCAACCAAAGTTGAGACTGCAGAAAGCATCAAAACAACACAGTTTCAGCAAGCTATAAGCAAATGTGGGAAAAAATTGATAAAATATTTCCACTGTGGGAAAACATGAGGCAAATAATCCAAACACACCAAAATGCTTCATTTTAAAAAAGTCAAAAGATTTCATTTTAATGTTTTCCAAAAGAAGCTTGCTGCTTTTTCTCTTCAAAATATTTTTAGTGTGTAATTCAGTTTTAAAAGGAAGAAAGCAAAGATTTGGGGGTTTGGGTTTTGTTTTTTTTAAAGGATCAGATCACCTACAAAGTAGCTGTGGTATCCTTTTGGTTGATTCACAAATGATTCAGAAATTGCAGCCACAGGATCCCCTTTGAGAAATTAGTATTACTGGGGAGAGAGATGGGATGTACCTGATGGAATGGGGCAAAAAGTAGTCAATAGCCTACAGAGAAGGCTGGGTTCACAGGGGCCAGATACTGAAGCCCACAGGCAAGAGGAAAGACTGGGAGGGGAGGAAGTAGGCATGCAGGGGGAGTAGGGGGAGATCGTGATGAGGAACTGCTCCAACTTGAGCTTCTAAATTAGATTAAAATAGATTAAAACCACACTTAAAAATTTGTTACCTTGCTTTCCTGGGCAATAAATGACCATAAGTGTCATGTGGAAGGAAAGTGAGTATCTTAGGAGAGGAGGCAGGCAGTGATGTAAAACAGAGGCTTCCCACAGTAGCAGAAAAGATCTGGAGCGCTGAGAGGTTCTCACTTTTCCTGGGAAAGCTCTGCACTTTTCTTTAGGGTTTCCTGCAAGATAAGAGATCATCACTAATCTCATAAAGCTGAAAAGAAGCAGTCAAAGCTGAGAGATGCTCAGATCCCACATGGGATCAGGATCTGGATGAGCACCAGTATGGTCTCCAGGACAGGTTTTGCCCGAGACATTCCCTAGCAAAGAGGAATCGACATGGACCCAAGCGAGCAGCATGTTTGCTCCAGTGTGGTAAACATCCCTGGAGCAACTTTCCAGCTAGGGTAAGGTATTCGTTCTGATACACTTTTAATTTTTTGCTTATAGCTTTAGTATTGCTGCACCATATATAACTGTACTTTCATGCTTGGGTAGCAGCAGTAATAGATCAGCAAGATTTCTTGCACCTATCTCAGGAGGAAAAGTTTTATTAAATCATTAAATAAAATCATCATGTAGTCTGCCTTTACAAAATAATGAAAAAAAAAAAAGGTCAGCTTTAGAATGAAACACAAGTGGGAAAGTCGTTTGTTGTGAACATGACACCAAAGTAGCTGAACTAGATGCTGCATATCAAGAAGCAAATAGAATACATGAATTTAAGACAAAAAGAGAGAAAAAGAAAAGCGAAAAAAAATCCTTTTTGAATTAAGCCTCTTCTCACCTCTAACAAGGCTCTAGAAACAGCACTAATCAATCCAAATGACACTTTAGTGTGGAGATCTATTATATTCCTCAACAATCATATGGCTTTATATGTTATAATTTGGTTCTGAATTATGGCCTACATCAATTATAATTGAACACTGCTTCCAACTCTACAATCAGACTCTGATGAGAACAGAAAGGCAGTGGACATTAGAGGATTACTATCAGAACCACCTAATTTAATTAAGGAGGAGATTTATTAAAATGGTAACATTAACAGGTGTTTTATGAGACTAATAATTAATAAGGTTTCTGTAGAACATTTGTAAGAGAAATAGACAATATGCAGTGCCAGCAGAACTCCCTGTAATGGGATAACAATAAAGCATTACGAACTGTAGATCAGATATTATGATAATAATCTGATACTGTAAATTACGGTTTGAAGACGATTAAATGCCATTTCTGCAAATTAGTATTTATTTAAGCTCCAGCAGGCCTTTGCACACCGTCTGGAGGGAAGGTGGGCTGCAGACAGGCTCTCCAGCACAGACACTTGCTCTCCTCCTGAATCCTGCCATGACGGGTTGAGAACCTTGCTATCTGCCAGCACAGCAACAACGCTGACAGTGTCTGCTTAGGAAACCGCCACATGGCTGCGAGGAAGCTCTTTGTGCCAATAAAGTCCAACGTTTTGGACCTTTTTTTGACCTTTATGAAGTTACCTTCAAGCAGCTTAAAGCAGGCAGCCCCATGCTGCTCCCCAAGTTGCTGGCTCAGAGGTGTCCCCACCGGACAAGGCTCCACGGTCTCTCCTGGGGCTCTCTCAGCCTTCTAGCACACAGGATAGCAGAGGGTGGCAACAGGGGTGGCTGCTCTCTCCTGTCCCATCGCAAATCCTGCAGGCACAGCAAGAGGTGGGTCTCAGGAGCATGAGGAGAGAAAGGGGATGGTGGCCTGGGAAACCAAGAGGGAGAAGTGTGCTTTCACAGCAGGGAGCAAAACCCCAGCTCACTAAAAGAAGGAGTAGAGAGAAAATAGCCTCAGGGTCCTTTCTGGAAATGAAGGTGTCGAGAGAATTTGCCAGAGTTACTTAGCAATTTACAGCTCGTGTTAACACCTGGCACTTTCTTAGCTTAAGGCTTAAAAAAGTTTTATCCCAGCCCTGGTCCCAGCAGCCCCCCCCAGGTAAGAGGAGGGAGACGGCTGCGGAGCACTCGGCTCTTTCTCTAAACCAGCTCCAATCCCTGACACAGTGATGGAAGAGGATATTAGCAGTGGGAAATTTTTTTCAAGGCCAGTACTTTAATGAGCTCCTAAATAATGACTTTATCTTAGAGGCACACTCAATATTCATTCAGTATCACACCCGAACAATACCACTGCCTGATTTCAGTCAACAGAAAACAAGTCCAGAGCTACAGCTCAGAAACCAGCCCTCCCATTTGGGAAGCAACGATGGGACAGAGCACTTCATCCCTCACTGGGCCCAGGGTGAGAGACCTCCCTGGCATGATGGAGGGTAGCATGGGCTGTGCTCCCCTCCATCTCCTGCTCCTGGCTGAGCTCCCACCACCCTGCACCAAGGCAAAGAGATGCCCATGTGCCTGTGCAGCTCAAGGGGCCGTTCATGCCACTCAGACGAGGTCAGAGCCACCTTTTTTACCCACTCATTTAATTATCATCAGATACCAACAACAAGCACAGAGTTTGCAGAGCAAATGAAATGGCCACTTAGCATCAAAGCGGGTGTCAGTTCCCCTCTTGGGTGCAGAGATGCTGGTTATGGACCAGATCTCAGCTTATTGGTTTTTCAGGGGTGGGTTGGATTTGCTTTTTAATCAGGCTGAGCCAAGGGGGAAGGCCTTCAGCTTTGCTCCTAGCACTCAGCCCCTGTAGAGGCTCCACCACAGCTCTCTTCCACAAATTGCCACTGAACAGTTTTGGGTTATTTCAGACATGCCCATTAATCACAGTTTAGTTGCTGTGAATAGTTCTGGTTTGCACATCACAACTGGGACAGTTTTGATCAAACTCTCCCTGGCTTTTTTTTCCAAGTTTTGGACCACAAACATCTCAGAGATTTCTACCTACCCCCAACACGAAATATTGCTTCTGCCAGACCTCGGGGGACTCGTGCAGGAGACTATTTCCATTAACATTTCCCCAGTACAGAAACAGAGTCTGGGCCATGACTTTTTAATGGTTCTGGGATGCTTATGAGAGCTGATTAACCTGTCCTGACAGAGAAACCAGTTACCATCCAGCAGCCTCTGGAGCGCCCATACATCTACTCTCAAGTTTTATTTCATTTTTAGCATTGTCCTTTATTTTGTGTGGCCTAAGGGAGCAGAAACCCATGCTGTAGTGCTGTGAATACCCTACTTCCCCAAGCAAATGCCTCATGAGCAGCAAAGACTGAGAAAAGCCTCTCTCATGTTGCAGCCTCTGGAGGTTCACAGCATGTAACAAAACCTCCACCCCACTTCTCATGGGCAGTCAGGGACTCCTGGGTACTTTGAGGGACTCTCATGCCCAGCTCCCACTTCGCTGATGGGGTCTGTAAATCCAAACCTCATCAGGCCCTTTGAAATTCCCACTGTAAGTGACACACATTTTGTGGCTATTAATTACCCATATTCCTTCCATTTCCCAGGAATGCTCTTTCCATTTGTTTTGTATAGCGGATACACGAAGAAAAGACTGGGGTTTACATTTGAACAAGCCTCAGTTCCCCACCCTACACAAACAACTGGTTCCCATGTGCAAAATCCAAACACTCATATTTGCTTTTAAAGGCTGCCGGCTGCCCCCAGCGATGCCAACTGCAGGCATCCTGTTGGATTCATAGGCATAGAACAGGGCTGGAAAAAACACAGATTACATATTTCAAAGGGGAAAAGGGGCATAGGCTCTATTCCCTCCCCGCAAGGGAGATCCTCTGGGCCAGTTTGAGCAAAATTGTTGCAAAAGCAAAGCCTGCTTTCTTCCCTGGTACTGCTATTTAAATCACTTCTATGGGATGCCACTGTCAGTCACTGAGTTTTAATATTACCACAGCAGCATTACAGGGGAATGAGTGCTGAATCAATAAAAAATTAAGGAAATACAGTTTTTATTACATAGTGATATTTGGAATTGATCCCTTAGGCTTTCCAGTCACCTCAGTTTTGTTTTTTTCACCAGTGGATGGAGTGTTGTGCAAAGTAGTTTGAATGCAGGAACCAATCAGTTGTAATCTAATTTTAAATGGACCACAAGCAAACTGAGAAAACAAAGACAGGCAGGGGCATCATGTTGACAGATGTGCCTATGGTATATTGTATCTCTGCTCTGCCTAACTAGGAAAAATACTGTCTTAAATTGTTTTATCTATGTATAATGCCAATAACAAGAACAATAGGGGGGAAACTTGGTTTCTGCAGGGACATGAAGAATAAATTTAAGGAAAAAAAAAAAGCAAAAAGATAAAATAATATCATCTCTTCTTGGCCTCACTTGTAAAATGCTAAACTAACAGCCAACAAGCATATGAAAAGCACAGAATAAGCAGCATGGATGTTTTACTTGTTCAAGCTAACAAGGATTTCTCTCTGAGGCTAAAATCCAATTGTTCTTCTGACTCCTCAAGCGAAGGGGCTAAGATTTGCCTCAAGGAATTGTGGACGAACAAAGAGATCATGATAATCAGCAGGTAGTTACTTACAGCACAGTGCATAGCTTTCTGCGACTTCACCTCATGCTGCACTCCTAATTAATTTCACTGCTTTCACCTGCTATTTGCAATTATGATTTTCTCTTTCATTTCTACCACCATGAGCTCTTACAGTTGACCAATCCCTCCCCACCTTATCCAGCTTGCATTGCTCCATGAAGCAGGTCCTTAAATCATTACCTCCTTGCTGCTCCCAGTGCTGCAAGACAGCAGCACTGAACCATCGACTGTGCTCCCCACAGCCACAATCTGACTCCCCCAAGTAGCAATGTCCTTAGTCTCAGCTTAATATGTTTGAGTACTTGAAGCTTCAGCCTCCTCTTGCTCCTCTGGGAAGGCCAGAGGTCTCTATGAGGGGTCCATCTTCCACCTGCCAACCCCTGAGGGTGATTTTCTCACATACCAGAAATTAGCTGAAGCACCTTAGTGTGCCTTCAGAACCAACCCCTTCCAAAGTCAGCAGCTTTCTTTAGTCCTTTACTGATTTTGCATCTTTTACCCCCTTACTGAGTCACCCACCACTGTAATTCCTGCTCTGTCCTGACTCAAACTGCTGTATTTGCTTCCTAAATGCAAAGAAAACAGAATTAGAGGCTTGCCTATAAATTTAAGACCCAGTTAGTACAGGATGCTACCACAGTGCGCTAAGAGCCATCACTCTGAGACCCCTCCAGACCTACTGAAATACATCTACTGTAATATGTAGAAGAAGTTACATTACCACAGGGGCTCAACTTCAGGAAACACTTTAGAAACTGATATTTTTCTAACACAAAAAAATATAGCAGTTACACTGAGGTGGTTCAACAGTCAATCTCCCTGGATGAAAAAATAGATAAAGAGAACGAATCACCAACCTAAATATTCATCATGGCTTCACTACAAGTAATCATGATCACATTTCATTCCTCTCTGCAGATACTAGCTTGACCAATAATGCTGGCTGCTGGTGCTCTAAAAAACCAACAAGGCAAAACAGAAACTGAAAATGCTTCTGAGGCAAAAAAAGTATAAGTGAGTAATATCCAGGAGGTAAGGAAAAAAAAAACAAACCCCACCACAAAAACCCCACAAAACCCCTACAACCATAAAAGAAGGTTTCTTTAGTTAAAAGGAAAGAATACCCAGTTAAAATGTGAGCGGTAGAAATAGTTTAAAAATTCCATCACAAATGGAAAAGTTATGGCAATGATCTCAAGGAGCATAAATCAGCAACAAGGAAGAGCAGATAATTTGAAAAAGGAACCTAAAGGTATCAATGGAAATTCTATGACTTGTAGAATAATAAAAATATGGAAATTTAATATAATAGCATGACATTAAATCCTAGCAAGGTTGCAGATTTTGTAATAGATGAGGATGGAAAAATTGTCAAACATCATGCAGAAAATGCAGAAATAAACAGCAAACATTTCTGTTGTGTATTTAAAATGATGGAAAATCTTTTACTTTCTATTACAACAGTAACAGATTTTAAACAGCCATTAAACGTAAACATTTAAGTGTGAGATTGAATAACTTGCTCACCGGACTATCAAAACAATTTATAAAGAACTCTCTGAAGCAGTCACATTCCTTTTGAATTATCTGCATTCAATGAGGAAGCCTCCAAGAAAGCTCAAGAAATTCAGGATCGCTCCAGTACTGAGAAGGTTTCACAGGGTGACCACAGCACGTACCACCCTGCACCCTCAGGCTGGGTTTTCACCTCCAGTCCCTCCCAGATCGACAGGAAAAGGCATTGCTATGTTATTTCTTTACTTTGTAAACCCTTTGCTGTCAATTTGTTTGATTTCCCTGTTCTCCGGCCCACCTTGGAGGATGCTATTTGAGAGTTTGGATCCTACTTGAGAGTTTGTGAATATATTTTGATTAGATTTGATTATCACATATAAACCTCAGAGTACTTGGGCTGGTCAGGAATATAAATACAGTTATTAGTAGTAACAAACATTAGGCAAAGCTGCACTGAGTTAGTGCAAAATGCTCTTCAAGCCCTGGCAAAACAAACGCTTTCCCTTTGTTTTCCCACCCACCGTTTGTGCGGCAGATACTCTTTGGAGGTAAAGCTTTACCACCTCATCCTGAATCCACGCTTGACTTTTCTACACGTTTGCCCTCTTGCTTAAATTATGTCAGCCCATCTGCAGGCATAGCTAATCCTCTCATTAGCTAGCAACTGGTAGCTCAGCTCAGCTCCGCTGTGCTTAACATTATACAGAACAGCCAAGTATTGATGCAGCATCACTGCGAAGAATCTAGATTGTTTTTTTCCCATCCTGCCTCTTTTTGAAACTTAAAATACATGCTGGAAATAATTTCAAGGGCTGCTGAACATTGCCACTGGGGGAATGCAAGGGGCTTTCAACATTAAGACTAAAAGACAGTTGGAAATTTGCAAGTGGTTGACTTTGAAATTAGATTTTGAGGCTGAATTCAAAGAAACCCCTGTAGCTTGTCCCACTCCCTGCAAACACACATGGTGCTTCTGACAGAGGCTAAGAAAAGCTCTTCTCTCTTGCTGGGTCCAGCCCATTGTGCCTCATCCCAGAGCCTTGGCCCAACTAAAAGCACCCAACCGATGGGATGCATGGGGAGTTGGCACCAGCACTGGACCTGCATCAGTGTCAGCCAGGGGAGCCCACGCCAGCACTGCAAATTCACAGCAGCACCAGCAGTTTGCTCAATGTGCAAACTGAAGCCCAGATTTCTTCAAAGCAAACTCAATGGGGAGAGCTCACCTATGGCACCTCTGTCCCACCAGGTCACTAGAGACAACCATGAGCCACCAGATGTTGGTTGTACGTCCTGTGGTGTTATTTACCATTTCTCTTTCAGTAGCCCACAGAGGTCTCCAATGGGAGCCAGACCTGCCTCTGTTACACCCTTTTCATGATAAATCCTTCCACAAAGCGTTGGCATTCAAACTAGCCAAAGTACACCAGAACTGTTATAAACCAAACTGTACAGCAGGAAAAAACTTGTTAAAGAGCACAGAAATCTTCTGTAGCAGAAACAGAAACTAAAGCCAGGTATCCTCAGCTGGGCTTCAAGCTCAGACACTCCTTGCTTGCAATCCATTTATCTGATTTGCCCAGTGCTCCTCAGCCCTCGGAGATATGACAGTTCCACATCTTCTATTAAATAAAGGAAAGCAGCATTGTATCAGAAGAGGAGCTGGTAGGAACAGTCTTTGTACAGCATGTTGTGTTTCACTCTTGGTTCTAGCTTCCATTCATGTAATATATTTTTAAATGACAAATTTCCACATTTTATCTTCCCATAACCTAAACGTAGCTTAGCAACATCTGCTTCCATGCCATCGCCACTTCCACACAACAAGTGAAGGAGATGTGCCAAGTCATCTTCATGGAGAGGTCACTTTATTTTGGTTTATAAAGCCAAATCTCCTGTGATCTCCATAATTACCAATCAATTTTACATAAATAGCAAAATTAAGCTCCATTATTCTCATTTACCACAAAATTAAAGGAATTAATTAAACATAGGAAAAGTGCTGATGTCTGCCAAATTGTTACTTCCAACAGATAAAACAAATTCAGGAATGATATGCAGACAGAAGAAAATCAGCTTTCCATCCAGCAACTCAGTGAACTATTGCAACGAAGACTGTAAATAACAATCAGTGCAGCAGGCTTCTCCATCTGAACACTGGGACAAGAAAGACACATTCTTTGTTATGGAAGGAAAAACAACTCTGAAACAATCCCCTTGTTTTTGTTTTTGGAAACAGAAAAGGCCCTGGGGACTGGTAACAACAGGCTTCAGCAAGAATGGTTCTTTCAAACTTTGATTTGTCAAAGGACTGCTGCTCTGCAATTATCATGAATGGTTTTAGCTAAACATCTCAAAGGAACAAAAGAGGGTGCAAACATTTGGAGACAAATTGTGACCACAGGAAATCTTTGCAGGTGGCTGAATAATGGTGGGGGAAAGAGACTTTCCAAAGTTCAGGAGTCATGGTTGGAAAAATAGGGAAAGACTAAACTAAGCATTGAAGAGCTTCGAAACTCCAGCATCTTCTCCTGTCCTAACGAAGATGCATCAACAGGCTGATTCTGAAGTTAGAGTCAGAAGACAAATGCATTACTGCAAGCAGTGTTTGAAAGACACTTGCAATTACAGCTGCTCTGGAACAATGAAATATATACTGTTCCTTAAATAAACTGAAAAAATGATAACCTCTTTTAACTGTCGTGGTGTAGTAGAGAGATCTTCATATCTTCCTTAATGAGATTTTTATTGCCAGTGTAAATTTGTCTTGAACTGAATTTTTGTCTTGGGAACTCTGAATTATGTTATACCGAGTTGTTCCTGGTAAGCATGCAGGCTCGCACACATTTTTTGCTGTGAAAATGGCTCCTTCTGGCAAACTGAAAGCAATTGAAGTTCAATTTAATTAGCTGCCTTCTGTAAATATGCCATTATTCTTCTAGCTCAGTGCTGGAGTTATATTTACAAAGGGAACAGATAGCAATAATTATTTTGGGCTGTAGTTAGTCAGTATTAGTTAATGCTTGAGTGTAATTGAGAGGAAATTAAGACAAGTGTAGTCTTTAGGGGGGCAAACAAAAGAATGTATCGGTCTACAGCAGTATAGACACTGCACCTGGATGTTACTTCTTGAGCTGAACTACAGAGAAAGTTTTAGCTAAAGCCAGCAAACATTTACCCGATAGTCTGGAATCAGAGAGAGTTAATGATAATCAGCTTACATTTTCATTCATTAAATATTCAGTGAATTTTTAACATAACTCTTGCCAGCCGCCTTCTCTGAGTTTCTATCTGCTTTTCAAGTTACAGTCCCATAAATGAACAGCCATTGCCATATTACTCCTCACGGAGGAAAGGAGCCCTGAGCCAAGCAGCTCAGAAAACTGCAGCAGAGGATCCATAGATCAAAGAGACAAGTTGCTTGGAAAAGTTTGGCAGACAGTGCCTGAGAGCCCCTGCATGGCTCAGGACAGGGGGAACCTGCTCCAATGATGTTTTCATGGATCTCTGAAACGAGCTAATACCTTCCAGCGCCCATCTGAAGAGCAAACATGGTTCTTCAAACTGAGGCACTGCCCCATAGCCCTTTTTATGGGTCTGGATACGTTATTCAAATAAACTCTCAGAACAGATTAGTTTAATTGCATCACTATGTAGATGTTTCTATATAGAATGAGAGGCCTAAATTCAATTTACCTTAATCTACTTTCAAAGTAAATTATAGCAAATGAAGACTTCACTAATTCTGAATGATTGTTCACACTTAGGTTAAATGCACTTTATCTAATTCTCTGTAAATGGATGTATCTACTTAACTTTCGTTACTTTCCCTTTATGTCACCACAACACATTTCCCCTTCTTTGGACTTGCAAGTGCTAAACCATAAGTGAAATACTGAAAAATAATGAGTCAGATAATGCATTCCTCAATGGAGTAAAAGTACTTGAATAAATTTATGGGAATTCTTTTTGGCACAAGGGTTAACAAATTGGGCCCACTCTTTCCACACTGGAAGTAGTTGTCAATGCATGTTCTAGGGTTTTGAGATTAATTTATTGCACCAAGCAACAGAAGACAGTGTTTTGAGATTCACATTTCCAACAAAAGCTCTCTCTGCTGTACTGGACAAGCCCAGCGGGTAGGTGACAGCTGAAGAACATGCCCAGGCCATCACCATCCACCCCGATGGGATCTTGCATTGACAGCTCCTGTGCTAAATGGCTTCTGGCGCCAGGGCTCACCCCCTTGCTGTGCTGCCCTGCATGATGGAGAAACCCCCTTCAGTTCCCTGGTCCTCAGCACCTCCTCTAAGACAAGGCCAGGAACCACTTATTTCTTCCTGCTCACTGCCAGTCCAAGTCATTGGCTCAGGACCCTTCAGTGTGGTCATGCACAACACAGAGAACAGCAGGAACCTGGGCCATGATACAGCGTCCCCCCACACAAACACAAGGCTGGAACAGGGAACTTGTGCCAGCCACCCCTCTCTCCCCCTGGGGAAAGGCAGGACACACCAGGGCTCACAGCACCCTTCTCCCAGATGCTCTGCTGTCTACAGCCTTCCTTTAAACTTGCCTTGAAATCATGGGTTTCTCACTGTGCTTAATGGTTGGCTAATCAGCACCACTATAAGCAAATGTACAAGATGCCTAATTTGCAGGTGGCAAGTTAATGGGGTTTGAGTAGCAAGACAGTGACAAGCCAGAAAGTACCCAAGCTCCATTGGTGCTACTAACTCCTCTGCTATTTCCATGCGTACAGAGCTCTACAGCAAATCAAAGGACCCCCAGGGTACCTATTCAACAAGGAACAAATTCTCACTTCAGCCATTATGTAAATGAAATGCTAAAAATGTTCTTTTGTTCCTCTGAGGTATTAGTACTACTAATGCAAAGTGCACAAACTTCATAATCAAGTAAAATATTATCTTGTGGATTGTGCAAAGTGCCAGAAGTTTATGGACTACATCTCTGAGAGACTCACAATGCTCACAGAGCTTCAGATGTCCTTTTGCCAAAGTTCAGACAAAAACTAATTTTCATAATTTGGAATTCTGTTGTAAGGTGGGATGGGAAATGGCATGCATCTGGCACATAGCTACTTAGAAATAAAGAGTTAGTATAATAACAATTAAAAAAAAGATCTAGTGTCCCTGAGCACACATGGTTACATGGTTTCTCCTTTGTGTAACTTAAGATTTCAGAGCGCCCTGCCAACGCTGAGCTGAACTATGAATACCAAATATTTTAGTCTTCAAGAGTTATAGAGCAGGAAATCCACATCTCTCTATTCCTTCCCCTGGCTGTCACTCAGGCTGCTCCTTGTGAAAGACCTGAATCCAAAAGCCAGCTTTGGACATTAATTTGACAGCAGATGGATCAGATAGATTGGACCCCCATTCTAGCAGTACAAAGCTGGAATACATTGCCACGGTGCATGCTGAATTGCTGTAGTGCCTGATTTACAGCATAAGAGACCCTGTTTGCCCTGGCTAGTGGCACCACTCCTCTACGGGCTGGTGAGGATCTGTCCCAGGATCCTGCAGACCCACAGGCTCTCACGGACGTATTCGTTCTCATGGGCACAACAGCCATGCTCTGCAGTGAGCCACATGCAGCACAAGAGTCACGGAAAATCAGTAAGAAGTGTCACTTTCATCTAAGCAGCAACCTCCAGTCCAACAGCCGAGTACAGAGAACTGCCTCTGAACAAAGCCTCGTCCACTCTTGTGGCTTCCACATGTTGACAACATCGATAAAACATCCATACAGAAATAACTGATATTTTAATTGGATTACCTCTCCCAGAAAATACATCCATCACACCCAGCATTCCACCAACTTAAGTTTCTTCCCTGCACCCAACTTGCCCTTACTAATAAAACTTGGCGCTGCAGCTGTACTCGGCAAGGCACAAAAGCAGTCCTGAGCAAGTGTCATCAACACTGACTCAAGCATTCACCATGTGAAAATGTTACAATACACCAGCCACCTTTGGAAATTTGGGTCTAGTCTCCAAAAAATCCTACTGAGAGCAGGTGTAAGCTGTTCTAGCACTGAGAAAGGAGATGCAGAGACCCAGGCACAGAGCACAGGAGGAGTAATTCCTGTTCACTCACAGTGCATGGTGTGTGTTCAGTCTCAGGTGAGACTCCAAAGAGGAGCAGGTGGTAAAGAATGGAGCCCTGGGTCCAAATGAGACACCCAAAGATGACAGATACAGATCATTAATCCCTGGGAAGATGAATCGCAGGTGGGGGTGTGGACGTGGCTGAGGGGCTGGGGAAGGAGAAGGACATGGGGTAAGATTTCCAGAGAGGGAGGCTTAAGACAGAGTAATGGAGTGGCTTTCAAAGTCAGGACAGAGACCTGATGGAAAGACGAAAAAGGTTCAGAGCAGGCAGTGGGTTGAACCAGAAGCAGCAGAGACACAAGCTCAACCTAGCTGCCAAGAGCTCTGAACCAGCAGACAGGCAGAGGGCCTGGGAGTTGCTGGTTACCCCTCCCAGCTGAGTGGTAGAGCTCTTCCTGAGCAATGCAACCACAAGAAATGCTTCTTTCCATACCTCGGAGTAATTCCAACTGGAGCATTAAATGGTTTTAACACAGGAATAAGTAGCAGTGGACTGAGAAGCACTCCCTGGGCAGTGAGTCCAGGCTCCTGCAGGACTCACCCCCGTAATCCCTTTCACGCCCCAAGGATGCTCCATTGAAAAGCCAGCTCTGTTTGTTTCCCTGACTGCTCCTATCCAGCGGTTGTCCCAGAATTGCCCTGACCAGACATGAAGAAGCTTCCAGCATCCTAAATTAATTCATGACAAATCTAGTTCCCTTTGTTCTCCTGCTAGCATTATCCTCAGCTGAAACAGCTCTTCCCCACCCGCTTGTTTTTTTGCCCCTTGATGTGCTCATTGGAAGCAAACTAATCCCCTCTCTGCTTTTGTTTTTCTTGGCTAAGGAGGTCAAGCTGAAGTTTAAATCTATTTGTTAGCTAAGACTTTGTAGCAGTTCCCATTAGTTTTTAACTAGAGCTAAAATGATGTGATAGTGGCCACTTTTTTTTTTTTTTCCTGCTATAGGCACAAAACTAGAAATAAAAACACCATGCAAATGAAATTCATACAGGATGGTTAATACAGCAACCCAAAACTCAATTCTACTGCTTGCCTTGTGCAACCAGGTAAGATGGTTGAACTGAAGCCAAATTTAGCCCTCTTGAAATGGAGGGAAGCCTGCCAAACAGACATGCCTCACTAATGTCGAATGCCTATATTCAGAGGAACATTCCTGTTATGTCTGCTGTGCAATTAAAAACTTCTAATGCTTTTGAAATGCAGCATTACCATTGAACACCGGGTATCTTGGACACCAAGACAGACAAAAGGACAGCAAAATGCTGTAGAGGGAGGTCACAGCAGTGCAGTCTCAGAGGGTAAAATCAGATGTCCAAAGGACATACTGGAGCAAGGAAGTTTGGGAAGTAAGCAGGGATGCATGGACACCAGCAAGACACAAAGTCCACAGACAGCTGGAAGGTGATGCTGTTGCCCCATCAGTGAAGGCAACAGAGAGGCAAGAAAACCTACAAAGGGCTAAATTCCTATTAGTTTGCAAAGGCTAAATGTTGACCTCTTTTATTCCACAGACTTACCTGGGTGCAGTAACTGTTCCAGATGAGTAGCAGATGGTTAAGGGCAGGCACAGCCACGAGTACGTAACTTGGAGCAGGGCTGTGCTTTGCACAGCAGCAGAGCTGTCTCAGCTTCACCACTGTAACATAGATGAAAATGTGCCATTAAATATGTTACTCTGCTCAGCACTGCCATATATAAAAATGTTTTTCCAAGATACAATTCACTACAAAAAGAGTTGAGTACATTTCTCTGTCACAGCAAGAAAAAAAAAATATGAGTAGTTAGGTTTAAAGGAGAAGAAAGCGTGTGCCCTGCTTTCTGACCCTGGTTTTTGTTTATTGTTTGGATCCTACACCATATTTTTCTCGTTTTCTCCTTCAATTATTTATTAAGAAAAAAAAAAGAGATGGAAAAAGGTTTTCTGTTCTTGTTTGTGCCACCGCTCATGGCTACTGCTGTGGGAATACTGCTAACAGCAGCTACTAGTGCTTTATTAAAAATAATAAAGTATATCGTTATCATAAAATAGCAATGTGATCAAAAGGATTATTCTCTTATGCCCTTGTCTGAGTTTTAACTGTAAATTAGAGCTCAGATAAAAACAATCTACTGTAGAGCATATAGTTTTGAAAAGCTGATATATTTCTATATAAACTGATCAGTTAATCATAGATATATATTACAGAACACCCCCCTCCCCGAATCTGGGAATCTCACATATTTTTTTTTTTTTATACTGAACCTTTTATTCTGTATTTTATAGATGCACAGGGGGCCGATCGGCTTAACTCTATTGACTTTCATAGTGCTGCTCTGGATCCGGCCCCGCTCCCAGCGCAATGAAATGAAAAACCTCCCCCTCTGCCAGCAGCCCTCTTGAACAGGAACACTGCTCCATCTGCTGGGCTCCGGCACCAGGGACAGGGGAAGGGTGAGGGCTGGAGCAATATTCATCAGCGCCAGCAATAAATTCCGAGGCGTATTGACGCCTGGCACAAGGGCGTTAAATCTGTCAAGCCAGCCAAAGTCAAGCGCAGAGAGTGCACGTTGTGTGTCTTCCTAAAACACGCACTGTCCTTCTGGGAAGCGTTGGGATGCAAACCACAGCTTCACAAATAGAAGCACCTGAACATCCCTTACACGCAGTGTCGTTCACAGCTCCTACTCACAGAATCACAATCACAGAATCTTAGTGGTTGGAAGGGACCTCTGAGATCATCGAGTCCAACCACATTAAAAAAAAAAAAAAAAAAAAAAAAAAAAAAAAAAAAACACCAACAACAAACCCAAAACCGCCACCCACCAACTAAACCCCACACCCACAACCCCACACACTACACCCCACCACAAACCAATAATCTTGGGCACTAGAGCATGCCCTGAAGAGCCATGTCTACACGTTTCTTAAATACCTCCAGGGATGGTGACTCCACCACCTCCCTGGGCAGGCTGCTCCAGTGCCTGACCACTCTTTCAGTAAAGTAATTCTTCCTAATATCTAATCTGAATCTCCCTTGCCTCAGCTTCATACCATTACCTCTGGTCCTGTCATTATTCCCTTGGTGGAAGAGGCCAACCCCCGCCTCTCTACAGTCTCCTTTCAGGTAGTTGTAGAGGGCAATGAGGTCTCCCCTCAGCTTCCTCTTCTCCAAACTAAACATGCCCAGTTCCCTCAGCCTCTCCTCATGCTCCGTGCAAGCGCACACGCCTATGATGAGGCTCCTGAGGTACAATAACACATTACAGGTTCCTTCACTCTCTGAACATCACAACCCCTCTGCAACAACTCATTTTCCAACCGTCCCCTTTGGTTAAAGCACTGTTACTTGTTTCCAGATAAATCTTTTTCTTATTTTCAGCCCACGGCCCCCATAGATCTCAGCTATTACTTGTGACTCTCTTCCATTACCTGCACTCTTTCTAGCTTCTCATCCATACACACAGTAGATCGCATAGTCAAAACAGACCTGAGGCACAGCCAAACACATCCTTGAGCACTTGGTCTTTCCAACACAGGGTGGTTGCCCTTTCTCTCCCTGTCCCCTACACACTCATACTCCTTTAAAAACAAGCGTGAGTTAGATGAATAAAGTGGTGTCTTTCTCCAGTAACATGACATGGCTTTGCATTGAAACAATCTGTTTAAAGTCCTTTCTTTAAAAAAAAAAAAGCAAAGTCCTTGTCTTGATTATTATTCAAAGCATATTCATTGATTCAAGGAAAAAAAATAATTAAACATTTGCATTTAACTTCTCTTTTTATTATGCTTTATTCTCTTCCTGCATTTCTAAGAGCTCAGCCAGTGCAAAATATGCGAACTGACTTCCTGGCTTTCTTTTTACTTTTTAACATATCATCACCTTATAGTCAATTCACTTCAGGGTCCTTTTTCATTAACATAAAGCGGTAACATCTGGATTGCAAATGCTGCAGGGCAATGTTCATTTATGTAAAAAACATTCCTGCTGAAAATAAAGAAACAAAAGAAATTCATTTATGGACATGTTTTTATTAACCCAGCAGCTAGCAGAGGTTAAGAACAATATCTAAATGGAGGGACAGTGTGACCTGGTGACTTACCAGTAAAACTCATGGATGGTTTTCAGCCCAAAAGTCTGGGATATGAATATTGCCAGACAAATTGTTGGGGAAAACTTCATGCAGCAGGAAGTATTTGCAGAAGTCTCTGCTGCTCACCTTCAGCCAGCTCAGGCTGCAGGCGAGCAGTGCCCATCGCACCGCCAGAGAAACAGAGATTATCTGGGAGCTCTCTGATCCACAGGAGAAGAATAACAGGTGGCAAGTGAAGGGAGCTCAGAGATGATGAAGTGGACTGTTTTTATGTATCCAGGATGCATAGTAAAGCAGCAGTCTTAATACTTATCCCCTAGCATTAAGCATTATATTGATGGAGTGACTTTTTGGTCGGAAGCCATCTGCTGTTTCCATGGGTAAGAGTCTAAAAGAATTTGCAAAGCTGGCTATCAAAACAGGAGAAGTTTCATTTGGCTGTGGGTGTTTTCATGAGGCACCAGACCAGCAACGACACCAAGGTGCAAAATAAATCTGTTTCTGAAACAAATCAGACTGCATGAGGCATCCTGCTGCCGAGGCCCCAGGGTGACGAGGAGTGACATTTGCTTGCGTTACTACCCTTTGAGGTGCAGGTCTTTCTGGGACAAATGGGACAAGTTGTGGTGTTTCCAGCTCTGAGATGGGCAGGGGTTGGTCTTCCTGGATTTATGGGTTTCAAATCTGGTAAGGAGAGAGGGTGAAAGGAGAAAGAAAGAGTAAGTCAAGGACAGTTTGGAGGTGAAGCAAAGATGGAGAAGGGAAGCAAAGAAGGGCAGCAGGGAAGGCAGAGCACTGTATTTATGAGGCACTGCCAGCAACTGCAGCAGGGGCAGCAAGAAGTCAACCAAACAGTGGCCAACCCATACTGGCATCTGAGGAATGAGGTACTAGGGAACAGGTCCCCGAGGACCCTGGAGCATGGCCACATCCTGCAGCAGCATGGCACCAGGACCACTTCTGGCAGAGGAAAGGCAGGATCTTGTGCACGTCCTCTGAGGCTGGACTGCAACAACAGCCCCTGTGTCATCAGGATAGGTCGGGGAGGGTACAGAAAGAGAGCGACATGCTTTCCTCTGGATAAGTTCAAAATTAATATGAATCACTCCACCAACTACCTCCATGTGCCCCAGTCTGCTGGCCTCTAAGTTTCAGAGTGGTGAACACACCACACTCCTGTGCTCTGTGCTCATGACCCAGCTGCGGAGGCTGGGAAGATGTGGACATCCCCAGTGTGTCACACAGCCTGCTTTAAATGCCACAAGAAGTGCTCAGCCATGGAAGGACACGCTCAGGATGCAGGTGCACCCCAGGGCAACAGCCTTCACCAGATGCAGAAGGCACTAGTTCTCCTACGCTCTCATCCCCACCCGTGCAGTTGCCCCACGCAGAATAAACAGCAGTGTTTAAAGGTGAAACAGAGTCTCGCAAAGCCAGTGTTACATAGCCCTGGAGCTGGCAGCGTAAGATAAGGGCCCAAGTCACAGGTAGGAAGATGGGCAACCTTTCAAATTTTCAAGAAGGTCAAGGCAGGGGTGGAGGGCGGGTAGAAGACAGGATGGCCTGGCAGGAGCAGCCAGGACTGCTTCTCTGCTGTCACTCCCCTGGCACAAAGCAGCCAAATCCCTTCAGTTGTCAAACGTGCACTATGCTATTGTTAATGATGCTATTACTTACCATATGTTTAGCAGTATGGCTGGATTTATTCAGCTTATTCAAATGCGGGATTGAATATTCCAGTGTAGCGTGCGGCCTCGGGCTCAGGAGGGGTTGAACTGTGGGAGAAAGCAAAAGCTATTGCAGAGGAGGAAAAATGTTAGTTACTTAACAAGGTCAATAGCATAAATTCTTATTTTGTTTACTTCAGAGAGCACAGAAGCCGGTGTTTACACCCTGTTTCTGTTTAATTACTTTCAGAGTAGGCTGCAAAATCATTTACTCTCCTACCTACAATTGTGCTTTATGCTGCTAAAAAGAGCTTCCAGCCATTTCACCCAAGAATGACTACACTCTGTGGACAGATAAACTGATTCTTTTATATCATCATAGCTGGGGTCAAGCTATAATCTTCAGAGCCAGTGCTTGCAGGACCTGGAACATTGGCTCAGACACTTGAAAAAGTAAAGGTTATTTGTAAAATTTAGATTCAGGTTCAGCTTTCAAACTTGTCCAAAGATTTGGGTTGTCCAGTGAGAAGAGCTTGTTAAGAGCTGGTTTGCTTTGGTTATCTCTTAATCACAGGTGCTCAGTATCTGTAGCTCCAATCAATTTCATATAAACCTGTGTTCTGCACGTTCACAAACCAAGGCCTGGAAATTGCTGAAATTAGCACATTCCAGAAAAACTTGTAAATAGAGTTTTACTAATAATCACATTTGTTTGAAAGAGAAATAAACCCAAGAATTGTATTGTTTCCCTTTGCCTTGCTGCTGTAAAATAGATGTTAACGCCACCTATCTAACCCAGATAATAACCCTATTGGATTCTTACCCAGTACAACCAGTTTAATTAAAGATCTTTTTAACAGAACTTGCTCTGGGAACAAGGTACTCCCAGCTATTCTGCAGATGTGGCTGCTTTTACAGAAGAATGCAGCACATTGACGACCTCTTTTCCCCCTGACAGAAAGGTAACATCTTCCCAAATTATCTTAAAAATGCCCTTTTATTGGAAGCCTTTAATAAAACTAGTAGAACCCAGAGCTTGTATAAAATTCAAATGATGTCAGCTGATTTGCAGTTTGACACATAGTAAAGAGAAAAACAAAAAAAATGCAGAATGGTAACTGTAAGTGTATTATTTTCCAAAGCAGCAAGAAACCTTGCAGGACCGCTCCAGCTATTTAACATCAAATATCCTTCCATATATTAACTCATCTCAGAATAAACTGTACAAGTTCAATGCCCATGAACTATGGCTTTACTGCCCATGGTTTCCAAGGAACAGACATGGCAGTAATTAGTGGGGCATGAAAATCAATTCTGATGACTCAAAAGACAATCTGTGATTGTGGAAGTGACAGTGCCTGGAATAACAAGGAATACACTTTGCATTCAGAACAAGACAAACTCCTCCTTTGACCACAACTGCACTTATGCAACACCGTCATTTCAAACCCAACAAGAACTAGCTCCAAACCCAGCCACTTCACAGAAATACCAGGTGAAACACCATTCCTGAAGAAGAAAAAAATTAATGCTGCAACACCAGTTCCTTGCCTGGCTTTCATGAAGCTATCAGAGCTTTGTCTTCACACTGTCCCAAATTGCACCTTCCCAGCTGTCTCTGAAGTGGTACACCTGGGGCATCCTATCATTTTACACAAACAAGGAGCTGAAGATATGGTGCTCTAATCCTCTGTTTGCTTCTGCTAAAAGGGTGCAATAGGTCCCTATTTCCCTAGCAGTGCATTAGCAATACAGGGAACCAAATACCTCATGCAGAGTACCAATCCAAACCCATTCCAGTTACAGGCCTGGGAACATTACAACCCGACACACACTAGATAACAATAGAGTATTTTACACCTCATTTTAGTGGATCTTCAAAATGGAAAGCCATCAGCTTCCCCAAGACTAAAAGGTACTTTGGCAGAGAAGAGCAAATTTGCAACAAAAAGTGTGAAGGACCCCAGCAAGTTTCTTCTGCAAACAACATCATGTGCTCTCCATAGATAGCACTGTAATTTACCCAAAGCATCCCTACCCTGGCTGAGAGCTTCCTGTTTCACAGGAGCACACTGAACAGGCAACCCTGAGAGACACCTAATCAATGGAAGGCACAAGGATAGTTCTTGTCTTGCCAGATCTTGGTTAAACCAGAATATATGTCTTTTTCAAAGTGGCTGCAAAGCTGAGGTGCTTTGTAGCATATACAAAACAGTAAGTAACTGGATGCCTTTATCACTATGAGCCAATAGAGCACAATCATTTGCAGACAACACCTCATCAGCATCCGCCTTCATTACTTCTACCTTTGCACACAATGCTGCAGGTGTGGGGCTGCCAGCACGATGCCAAATAACGCAGAAGCAAGTCCTCAACCCATTTATAATTCTATTCATAACAGCAAAACATCCTCAAGGGGACCATGACGGGAGATGGCAGCTTGTTTCAGTGCCCCAGCACCGCTGGCACACAGCTCCTCAGCCAGGCAGGACCAGCCTCTGACCGCACCGCTTCACTGCGCCGCTCCAAGCACGGCCCAAACTCCATCACAGCTGGGGTGGAAAAGATTAATGGCATAATGAAATCTCAGGCATATGGGCATCAGAGTAAGGAGAGAAATAGAAAACTACCAGTTATATAGAAGAGGGAGAGAACAATGCTATACATAAGAAGAAATTTTAGTAAGACATTTCCTTTGGGCCAAGATATAACGCCCGACTTAGTGAGGTAAAAAGCACAAGGAAAGAATAGTAGCAGATGCAAAAGCATCTGGGACTGAAAACAACAACAAACAAAAAAAAAAAAAAAAAAGGAAAGAAAAGGAAAAAGGAGAAAAAAAAAAAGGGAAACATTTCAGACCTTAAAGTAGAAACTTAATAGTAGCAGGCTGTTCTTCAGCAAAAATACTGCTTTGATCTGTCATAGCTCTGCCTATGGGTGTGCTATCCCGAGCATTTCAAAGAAATCTCTTATCATTGTGTACCTGCCTCAGAGAAATTATACCACTGAAGGAACAAAAAGGTTGATTGTTATTTTAATTGAATTTGTTTTCAATTTATTTCCAAGCTGTCTGGGGGAAACCTTTTACATGTGCATTGTTTGATTTGTTTTTAACTTCGGTTCCATTATCCTAATAATGAAGCTTTTAAGCCATTTTAAGAAGCCTGTTTGTCAAAAAAGTTACTCACGTTGATCAGATCAATACCTACGAAAGCGCCTGAAAGCAGGAAATAAATATGGATTAAAAAAGCTAGCACTATTTTACAGGACTTGGGTTTTGTTGTGACCTCAGATGCTCAGCATGAATTGCTGACTTGATCTCTGCCAACATACACATCCATGAGCTAATGTGCCAGGGGATTATTTTCCAGCATCCTTTAATGCAGGCTACCTGCATGTGGTCTCTTTTTCAACAGCGCTGAACACTTCCAGCTCACGCTGCTCCCTGCGTTAAGCTCTGGGACAAACCAGGACAGAAGGACTCCTTGAACGAGATTAACAGTAAAGCCAGGATTTGTGCTACAATAGGGTTAATTAGTTTTCTAGGTAGTTAGCTAATGGCTCTTTTCAATTTTATAACAAACCAGAGGTGTATGAGCTGCGGAGCTGCAGGAGAGGGCAGGCTGCGTGTGGAAAGGGCTGTTGGGCAGCCGTGCTCTTCTTCTGCAGCCTCCTGCTGACTCCAAGGGGCTTTGGGATGAGGCCCTGAACTGCAACAGCCCTTCCTCCCACACAAGCCCCTTGCACTGCCCTGTGAGAGCATGAAAGGATCCTATAATCCCCTGCTCAGGCTGGAGGCATCCTCCCCCGCTGCTCTTCACACTCAGACCCGGGGAGCCGCACTCGGCCGTGCTGGACCTTTTGGCAAACCAATTTCTTGCGCGAGCCCGGCTGGTGCAGCGGTGTGAAGGGCACACCAGTGGGGAGCCACAGGGCAGGGGACAGCTGGCTGGGAGCCTGGGTGGCTGGATGCCACGGGACCCTGCTGCTCTCTGCCCAGGGGCAGCAGCCCCACGAGCTCCTCGCCTCCTGCTTCTCCACATCCATCTCTTTCAGGTCCGCACGCAACTTCCTCACTTCCAGCCTCCTCCCACTCTTGGAATACATCAAATTAGACAAAACATACTATCATATAAAAAATTGAGGTGGTTTGTTTGTTTTCGTTTCTTTAAAGCGTGCTTTTTTGTTAAGACAAAAAGGTTTTAAAGTTGATCTTTTCACTTCTGAGCTTTCTTCTCCAAGTGATTGGTTTTTAGAGATGTTTAGAGTCTTTTAACACCTGGAACCGGTTTTCATTAATAATAAAAAAATCTTAGCTAATTTTTTAATGATCACTTTCTTTAGTGCAGATTTAGCTCAGTTAATATCTGAGTTTCCCTGTGTTGCCTGATGCAACAGCAGTGGCTTATACCCAGCTCTTACATTCACTTTTTGCATTTATAAACGAAATTCATTATTTCTTTTCCGTAGTGGTAAAAACAGCTGGGTGGCATTAGATAGACAGCCCTCATTTTATGTTATTATTTCAGTGGAGATCTATTAATTTTTCTGAATATGAAATTTCTTGAAAAGCAGAAATGAAAGGCCCAAAATGACTTGTAATGAGTTGTTTCTGTCACTCCCTTCCTTTTCCTCCAGCCTCAAAAAGGAAACGAACTGTCAACACCATTAATTTTTAAAATGCCATTTTGAAATTAAATATTGAGCTAGGTTGTTACAAGACAGGACAGTTTTTAAAAGTCAAGAACAGAGAACTAAACTAAGTAATTTTTCAGAGTGTAGTGTATTTCTTTTTGGCCACTAAACTATGACTGCTCATTCCATCTAGCCAATTTTTCACTTTTACTAGTGATCCAAAATATCCATGATTTACTCAGCATTATCCGCACCAAAACAGCAAACCAGAACTTTTAATAATCTGAAGAGAAATCCATGTAACATAAGGTCCTTGGGGAAGGACCTGCCATTAGTCACATGTTTGTTCAGCAGAAAGTTCAAATCTTAGTTCGCTGCGAGAACACGTTGCAATACGTGTCACACGAACACCTCATGGCCAGGGATTCATTAGATGGTCTGTACAGGTGGGCATAAAAGCAGAAATGCTGATGCAGGTACCCTGGGCCAAATTTAAACCGAGGGAATGACACCAAGAAAGTTCATTTGCAGACAGGGGGAATCTCTCAAAGCTGCAATAGCTGCTGTTGTAAAGTCGTGCTGTGGAGTGACCTCAGTTCAGGTTCTGGGACAGGCGAAAGCTGGGGCTGCCTACCTGTGCCCCGGGGCAGGTCTCACCACGGGTCTGCCCTCGGGCATGGGACATGAAAAACAGCTCCAGCCTCCTTTGTAACAGGTTTCTTATATCTCCTCATGAAAGCGCTGAAGCCGAGGAGTGTTCCTACCACATCCTTCGATTGCACCACCCCTACCTATATATCAAGGAGCACTTATTGTTCATGTAGTCCCACTGAGACGGATAAAAGCCTCAGGAAGTATTAGATATGCAGGAGAGAGCAGTCTGGCCCAAAGTAAATGCCATTGCCACAGGCGGGTCTTTTGAACCTCTATTGCTGGACCTGAGAGGGGAAGTCCATTAGCCGCTGTCAGCCCTTGGCTCCTGGCCTCTACTAACCTGCTGCTGGCAAGGCAAAACCCTGCCAGGGTGTATCAGTGTGGTTGGTGCCAGCACCAAAGAGAGGATGGAGCCCTGCCATCCTCGCACAGTGCTGGGGGAGCAGGAGTGCGCACCCCAGCTGTGCCGGCACCCAGTCCTTCACCCCAAGGCTTTGGTAGACCCCAGGTTGAAGTCTTGGCCAGCCAACAAGACACATGCCATTGACAGCCACAGGCCCTGGTGGTTGATCCACTGGTGGGTGTCCGTGCTCCTCCAGCTGGAAAACCTTCACGACTCCCCTTCTCAATCCCTTTTAGCAGCCACCCAAAGAGGGAGGACACATAGCGCTGGCCTCCCTGGGTAGGCACTACCATCACCCTGGCTCCTCAGTATGTGCACAGGCCATGGCCGCGGTCCCAGTCCCCTGGGACCAGGAGCAGCACACCTGCATGCCAGCCTCCTCACTGTCCTCATGCACCGCTGATTTAGATGCCACCACCATTGCCCTCCTACTTCTTCTTTAATTTCTGTTCCCTGCCATTTGCAGTAGTGAACAATGATGCATTACAATTTTCAGGTGCCTAAGGCTCAGAGAGCCTTCCTAGATATAATCAGCAGAAAAGAAGGATTTTGCATTGAAAGCCAGTGCCAACATCCCTGCAGTGATAACCATCCCTGTATAATTAAAACGAACATTTCATAAAATGTCATCTCCAAGCAGCATATTTTAGAAAAAAAAATAAAAAACATTTCCAAGATCAAAAGAAGAGAATTATAATTGGGAAAGGGCGGAGGTGGGGGAGGACAGTGTGACAGCCCCAAGAAGTATTACTATTATTATGAGGCAAAGTTTGCTAAAATGCCAACTGCTCGCCCACAGTGAAAGGAAGCACCAGTTTACTTGTTAATCGCCTTAATTAATTAACTGGCATTGTCCTGGATTTCCTGAAGCTGGGTTTACTGTGGGAATCAATTTTAAAGAGCTTCCAGAAAGAAAATTTAAATTTCTGCTTAAAGACTTTACAGATTAGTAAACAAGAGCCTGCTTCCAAACCATTTGGACAAAACCACAGCCATGATTTATGGAAATACAGTCTTTTCTTTCCCCATAGAGTCTGTCGTGATCATCTATATTGACCTACTGCACAGCACAAACTTCCCTGAATTAATCCCTCTTTGAACTATAGCTGCTTTGTTAGAAAAACACCCTATCCTGATTATAAAATTGGCAGCGAAGCAGAAGCCAGCATCGCTGTGGTTTGCTGTATCAGGGGTTGGCTCCCACTGAAACCCCTGCTTCCTTCCACCACCGACTTACTCAGTTCCATACTCCATCCACCACTGGTCTTCCCTTCTGCTAGGATGAAGGGCAATTTGGCAAGCCCTTGCTCCCTGTAAAAGCACTTACAGATGGTGACTGAGTTTTCATTATCAGGAATATGATCTTCCAGACTTTCTCAATTAAATGGGTACGAAACAGACCCTGAGCTTTCTCATGGTCCTCTGAGCCTACTCCAGTTCTTAGCATGCTTCTCAAGCTCAGGGCATCGTTACCCACGGTGCCAGATACTAAGGCAGCAGCAGCATCTTCCTGAGAATGATGTTAGTATACACAATTATCTGCTCTATAACATCTGGCCATAACATCACATTAGACTTCCTTCCATTCCATGGATTATCCAACCCGTGCCCCAAGTCTTACTTTAATCACAATTTCCAAGGATAGCAATTCCCACTCTAAACTTGACTACTGATCTCTGTTTGGCCGTAGTAAAATGGATCTTAAAGCTACCTGTTAGATGAAATGGTAACTATGAAAGCACACACACAAAAGTTTTCCCATCTTGAACCTAAGTCTTCTCTTTCTGCGTTCACCAGGGGCCTTTCTTTCCTGGAGCTCTGCAGAAGGCTTGAGTTGTGGGATGGTACTCACTTTACTGCAGACTTGACCCATCAAGGCCTGGCACCCAAAAAGTCTTCTGTCATCAATAGGGAGAAACAGGGGCTTTTAGGGTTCATTTCACCTCACCTGTCTTACACATCTATGTTTGGACAATGAATGACACCTCTAAAGTACCAGTTGAGTTAATCTCACCCTCTGAGTCTAAATAATACACTGCAGATAAATATAGCATGACACACATGACCATATTAAAGTGCTCCAGTAGGAAAACACTCATCACATAAATATGGAAGCGCATACTTCTTTAAATAATGAATTTTAAGTGCTAATTTTGATGTCAGATTCTGCTCTTACATGCATGTAACAAGACAAGAGGGAGTAAGGAGTTCTCCCGGCTCAGTTCTTGTAAAGAACAGCTTCCAAAAAGAAGCACACAGAGATGGCTATTTCCTTCTCCAACATGGTCAGCACCACAAAACGAGGGTGGAGAAAGCATCCATCTCACCTGTATATTAACATCTCCATCCCTTTCTGCCTAGAGGGGCAAGAAAAGATCACAGCCTAGCAACATTTTTTTTCCTCTTTATTTCATGGAATAGCTCATTTGGCAATGGCAAAATTTTCCTTGAGAAAACTATATTCCATGAAAGAAGGGCTCAATAAATCCTCAAAAAGTCTCAAAGAGAATGGTGAATGGAAAGTACACATAGCCATTTTTCATTGGCCTTTTCTAATAAGCAAATATAAGTTTCCCACTCCTTCTGGCAGGACAAGAGTAACTACTGAAGCAATGCTGATCTCCCAAACCAGAGAAATTCCGCCCCCCCCCCCCCCCCAACAACAAAC
>NW_015090880.1:10321057-10325167 GCF_001431845.1 Calidris pugnax
CCCCAAAAAAAAGCAAATGGAAAAAAAATTAAGTGTACTTTCTCAGCACAACTTCTTCTTATTTATCTGGATTTGTGAAATCCTGTCAAGGAAATTCTCTAAGCTGGAGCTGGCCCCAGGGCAGTGGGGAGAACCAGGAACATGGTGATACGGACGCAGGGCCAGGGGGCCACGTACTGCCATGGGCTGCCTGGGTACTGGTGGTGGGACAAGGCTGTACGATGCTGCAGTTTGGTGTCTTTGGTCCATCTGGAGCTGCAGCAGGCCTGGCACAGCTAGACAAGCCTCGATTTGCAACCTCTCACCTGGACACACTGCAGCTTATCTGCAACAGCCACTTCCCTGAATGTCCAGTCATTGATTATTTCCAGGAGAAGGCTAAGACATTGACTTTTTGCAAGATTTGACTGAAGCTGTGCAGCGAACGCTGTATTACAGGGGACATTTGGTATATCTAGCACTAACAATTGAGTCCTTGTCACTCAATCAGGTGACGAGACCAGAAGAGGAGCTTAAGAGGCAGAAAGAAAGAAGGATAAGGGGGACCGGCAGATATTAGGTACCTAATGGGGTCCCAGGCAGAAACATTAAAGCAGCTCATGCTCAGAGTACACTTAGGAAGGACAAGTCTGCATAGATCAAAACAGGAAAGATTTGGGTGCAATTTTTTTATTTTTTTTTTTATGTAGGAATTCAAATTGCAATGATGGGTGCTGAGTAACCTGTCTCAACAGTCAGAGCATGACCACGCACCATGAGCAGCTCCCACCTTCTCTCCACTCTGAGACAGGTCCAGGTTTCATGGGGACAGGAAAGACATTCAAAATCTTTCTTCACCATTGGAAGCTCTTTTACTTATTACTGAGCTATTGGGCCAGATGATACCTGACACCATTGGAAGCTCTTTTACTCATTACTGAGCTATTGGGCCAGATGATACCTGAATAATCCTGCACAGCAGGGGAGATTGCAACTGGACAATTAGCAGAGTTCTCCAGCATTATGAGGCTTTGCCTAACTTCATCTCCAACAATATGAAGTTTCACCTGACAGTTTGGTCTTTTCTCTGCAAAAATACTCTAGTACCGACACAGAGGCATGGATAAGTCATGCACTGGCCCGTTGCCCAGCTTAGAGCTTGGTTTGGCTTCAGCAGTTCAGCTGACACACACATCTTTCTTCGATTTCCTTTCCCCAGTCTTCAATTTCCCTGGTGTCCCTTCTCCTCCTGCCCCACCACTTTCCATCACCACTCAGCCCACTGCACACACTCTCCATTCACAGGCAGGGCTGCGTGTGAAGCCCTACTTGTGTCACACAGCCCCCTGTCCAGGCTGCATTGTGCCTTACTGTCCAAGTTACCACACACTAAAATATAAAATTAAAAAAAAAAAAATCAATAGGCTATTGAGTAAGATACACTAGACCTGACTGGAAAGGGCAAAACAGCCCAAAGAAGAAAGTGGAAGATGATGTAGTCATGTCACATCCAGCTTTTTTACATAGCCATGTACTGACTCCTGTAGCAATGACCCAGGCCATTAGACCTACTCAGCCTTTCTTTCACCTTTTTAGCCACCAGTCATTGATAATCTGTGCCATTAATCCTGCCTGTCACTAAAGCTACAGCATACCTGCACGCTGCAATAGTGTATAACAGCAGAATATACTGCATAAGAGCAAGAATCTTCTTAATGGACTTCTGCAGCGAGAGTGGTAAATGGGGGTGTTCCCAGCTACATATATCCTAGTGAGAGGTAATGAACAGCACTCCCATAGCATTTTGCTAATAACCTCAAATAGAGTGAAGAGTTCAGCTGGGAGGGGTGATTTTTTTTCTTTTTTTTTTTTTAGTTAAGTTTGATGAGCTTTCAGAATCCAATATTTCAGAGCTTGCTCGTTGCTAATTAAGGGTTAGTATACTAAATTAGCAGTAAATTAACATTCATTTCTGTGCTAGTACACTAGAGCTGCAGGAAATTACCCAAATTATTCAGGTAGTGACATTCATCACTGGGTGGAATGACTGTAGCTTAAACAAGATTTAGTGCTGCTCTGTAGCTAATATTCACAGCTGCAGTAGCAGAGAGGCAGGCTCCCTCGTTCACAGTAATTTTGACAGCATAGGTGCCAAGCTAGGGTAAAATGTTCATCTGAGCTGTTGATTATTGGGGCAACAGGACACGACAGGCCATGCATTACTGAGAGAACATTGCATGCTTGGGGTGCAAATGGGGAGACACCTGGCTGGTGCCTGCAAGTGACTGAATGCTGCTGTAAAATGAAAATATCACCCCAAAAATATCTCTGTGCAGTTGCTGGGGATAATTGATGCTGGTGCAGCATTACTTCAAACCAGTCGTAAAGCTCCATCTGTAGCTGCAGCTCTATAGACATTTCATAATTATGTTTAATATTACAATCCCCTATTTCTAGGGAGGATTTGGGGATATCTGCGCATTTGTCTAAGTGATGAGCATTTTATCTAGGGCTTAGGAGCTTACCTTATTCCTTTGGGGAATAGATGGCTTTGGAAGCTGCTGACTGCCTTCAGAGCCCTCCCTCCCAACTCCTTTTAGGTCAAACCCAACTCAACCACAGCAGCCTGAAGAAGCCACCAGCAGAAAAGCTTGTCATGGTCCAGGAAAGTAGTGGGCATCTCACTGCAGCCATGGGCCCACATCCAAGATGAGGCCTTTCCCAATTCATCCATCCTCAAGGGAAAGGGTACACTTGAAGTGCTGAAGCCTGGAGCTTGCTGTGTTCCCAGGCCAGGTGGTACCCAGTTCCTTTGGCACTGGGGAGGATTTGTACCACCATTATGCACCCTGCCCCTACTGCAAAGTCCTGATTCTTTCACCAGCTATCCATTTGTAGCTGATTCCTTGCAAGAACCTCAAGCCAAGACACAACTTCTATGAAGACTGCAACATTTGCACATTTGGGCTTTCCTAGGCACCCTGCGCTTCTGAGCAGGCTGCAAGAAAGCTGTGCAGGGAGGGAAGGTCCCTGTGGGAAGAACAAGGACTGTCCATGCCCTAGTGCAAATCAGCTAGAGGGAGGGACGCTAAGAACCTGTGTGAGAGGGAAGGTGGAAAAGGGGGAGATGGAGACTCTGAGAAGAAAGCATTGCTGCTTTCTTATTCACTGTAAGACTGCGTGTCAAGAACCAAAAGCCCTTAATACTTGAGGAGAAACTCTTCAGGATGCCCTTATACCCTTAGCTATTAAGAACACAGTCACTTTGTAAAATGCATATGCCTGAACAGACACAGCTACATAGACAACAGGATATATCCCACTTGATCACAAAGAAGTCCATGTGCTGTCTGAAGCCTTGTGCACAATGGCAGCAAGGGTCTTTACACACTATTTTTAAATTTTCCAGCACTCAGCCTGGGGGAATGAGCTGTTCACCCATAAAATAAAGTCACAGTCTAAAGCAAGCATGTTTTTAAGCTCACGGATGGAGATTTCAGATGCCACCACTATTAATTTTCACTCTTCTGGCTCTGTTCCTTGTCTACTGCTGGCAATCACAGTGGGATCAAGAATAAGTCTCAAAACAGGAGGAAAAGACAGTTGTCTAGTTGTGCTTTTTACATTCTCTCACAAGCAGCCCAAAGCAGGGATGATAATGCACATCTTAATTAACTAAGGCCCTCCACAAACTGCCTGGGGCAGGTTTTTATAGGCACTGGCTTCTGGCTGGACAACTGGCAAGCAGACTTTTACTGCCTGGAAACAAAGGCATTGCAAAAAGCCAGTAAGTTAAATCAATGTTCTATTAATTCATTTTTAAAGTCTCACAGGAACATAGTACTCTTTGTCCAAAAATGTTCCAGAGCTTTAACAGCCGCACCGTTACCACGAGAAGCAGAAGAACAGGCTTCTCAGGTGTCAGTGTGTGCAGGGACACCGCTCTCCCCAGTTTAAAATCCACTAGGCTTCAGACAAAGCTGGTATCAGCCTACTTCTGTCACCCAGCTTGCCCTTAGGATGAAGAATCACCAGATCGTGTGCTGGGAAGAGCCACTAACATGAAAGAAGCAAATCTCTCATTTTGTGAGGCAGTGGAAACACCCACACCCCCCCTGCCCCCCGCCACCC